>NC_133534.1:149458841-149782904 GCF_048544455.1 Silene latifolia | reverse complement strand
CAAATATAATTGTGAGGAGAGCTTTTGTGAGACAACTTTAAGACAGAGTTTTCACCTTGCGATAATTAATAGTGGTAAGTTATCTAATCACCTAATATCAATTATTTACATTTGACCTTGACCATACACTTGACCGTTAACCGTGGCCATGTGGGAGCCGTGAGAAGGCGTTGACCGACGGGTTTGACCACCGTCGGGTCAACCGGTTTGTGGGGCGTGTTTGTATCCCTTTTGCGGGATTGTTTTGAGTAGTTTACATCTTAAATTCATTAATAAGATTAGTTAATAATTATACATAAATTAATTGATTGTTTAGGTGGTGAATTTGTGGAGGAAGCTTTTCGATTGTTTGATTGCTTGTGAATATTTGCTAAGAGGTAGGTTAACTACTCAACTATACTATATTGGTAATTGGAGATTTGTTGAAAAATGGATTATTGTTGTAATTGTTGTCCTGAGCATATCGTCGTAATTGTTATCTTGAGCATGTACATATCATTGTTGTCTTATGATCATACTATTATCTTGTTGGTTGGTTCTCTGTTGTTGTTTGGTTTTGTGAAAGAGGATTGGCAATGCTATGAGATTATTTGGTCGGTCAGGCACGGGATTGAGTCGTGGTCATGTATCGTATTTGTCGGTCAGGCACGGGGATGTGCAAGTGTCGTGGTCCTGTACGTCTTGTGGTTCGCCAGGCACAGTGGTGGTAGGAGTGGCTGTGGACCTGAGCAGTACACTGTGTTATGGAAGACGAAGTTCATTTTAAGGAGGGAAGACTGTAATACCCCTCATATTTTAAGGTTATAGGACAGTGGCGTGTGTCTAAGTAAAAGGTAGACTATGAAAGACTAATAGAGAGCTTGCACAAATGTGTCATACGTGGAAATGTGATCACTTGTTTTAGGGGCATTTTCAAACGGTCATATCAAGAGTTGTAGAGCTTATATGAAAGTGATTCAACTTGAAGGTGAACGTTTATTGTCTTATCTTTCCAACGCATGGTCACAACCTTTATTTCAATAAGTAACGAAGAAATGACAGCTGTTTGAAAATCAGTGCGCAAAGTTGAACTCGCTGAGTGATGTTACACTCTAATCTATTTCTTAATTTCGCACCTTCTTATAATAATTCCTAATATTATAATATTATACTATTTCTATCTCAACTTATTATTATTATTATTATTATTATTATTATTATTATTATTATTATTATTATTATTATTATTATTATTATTGTTATTGTTTTTTTTTTTTTGCAAGAAAGGAATTTCTCATATATATCAACAAGTATACATGAGTGAGGATGTTCTTACAAGATATCCTCTAAGGGTGTATCAAGCGGAAAAAGACTACCTAATTAAACGCCTCTATAATTGCGTCCTGGACAGAAATTTGAGATTTGTTAAGCAGAATGAAACAAGTAAGTACTTGAATCTCTCTAGTAATATTACAAGCATCTCGTTCGCGGCTATCAAAAATTCTTCTATTTCTTTCCCGCCATAAGCAGTAGACAGTAGAAGCGATACAACAACCGAACCATCGCGATCTCCAATGGTTTCTGGGCTTTAAGCTGTGTCCTCTGACGAGCAGGCCATGCAGCTGCGAGGAAACAGATGAGACACCACACCATTCCAGAATAGAGGATAGCACCTTGTGGGAGAATTTACATTTAAAAAACAGGTGCCTAGATCTCCAATTATTGTTATTGTTATTATTGTTATTACTGTTATTATTGTTATTATTATTATTATTATTGTTATTATTGTTATTGTTATTATTGTTATTACTGTTATTATTGTTATTATTATTATTATTATTATTATTATTATTATTATTATTATTATTATTATTATTATTATTATTATTATTATTATTATTATTATTATTATTATTATTATTATTATTATTATTATTATTATTATCATTATTGTTGTTATTATTATTGTTGTTATTATTATTATTATTATTATTATTATTATTATTATTATTATTATTATTATTATTATTATTATTATTATTATTATTATTAGGGTTTTTCTAACCTATGCCCACTAGGCATATGATAAGAAATTAAAATAGGAAAGAATTAAATGTGTTTTTTGTAAATTGAAGTAAAAATGATGGAACATTGCAATTTCCGATTAAAATAGCATTTAATTCTTTTTTATTTTGGTTTCTTATCCTGTGCCTAGTGGGCATAGGTTAGAAAAACCGTTATTATTATTATTATTGTTATTGTTATTGTTATTGTTATTGTTATTGTTATTGTTATTGTTATTGTTATTGTTATTGTTATTGTTATTGTTATTGTTATTGTTATTGTTATTGTTATTGTTATTGTTATTGTTATTGTTATTGTTATTGTTATTGTTATTGTTATTGTTATTGTTATTGTTATTGTTATTGTTCTTGTTATTGTTATTATTATTAATATTATTGTTATTATTATTATTTATTATTATTTCCCCCTACCTTATATATTTTTATTGGTTTATTATTATTATTATTATTACTATTACTATTATTATTATTATTATTATTATTATTATTATTATTATTATTATTATTTATTATTATTATTATTATTATTATTATTATTATCTTTTCCACTTACCTTAGATATTTTCATTAGTTTATTATTAAAAGCACTTTCCTAAAACCTCCCTACTTCTCCTATCAATTTATATAAATACCAACCCTATATCTCACAATCATAATTATTCTTTTTCTAAAACTCAAATATAATTGTGAGGAGAGCTTTTGTGAGACAACATTAAGACGGAGCTTTCACCTTGCGATAATTAATTGTGGTAAGTTATCTAATCACCTAATATCAATTATTTACGTTTGACCTTGACCTTACCCTTGACCATTAACCGTGGCCGTGTTGGAGCCGTGACTGTGGTCGTGAGAGGGCGTTGACCGACGGGTTTGACCACCGTCGGGTCAACCGGTTTGTGGGGCGTGTTTGTATCCTTTTTGTGGGATTGTTTTAGGTAGTTTACATCTTAAGTTCATTAATAAGATTAGTTAATAATTATACATATTAATTGATTGTTTAGGTGGTGAATTTGTGGAGGAAGCTTTTCGATTGTTTGATTGCTTGTGAATATTTGCTAAGAGGTAGGTTAACTACTCAACTATAATATATTGGTAATTGGAGAATTGTTAAAAAATGGATTATTGTTGTAATTGTTGTCCTGAGCATATCGTCGTAATTGTTATCTTCAGCATGTTGATATCATTGTTGTCTTATGATCATACTATTATCTTGTTGGTTGGTTCTCTGTTGTTGTTTGGTTTTGTGAAAGAGGATTGGCAATGCTATGAGATTATTTGGTCGGTCAGGCACGGGATTGAGTCGTGGTCATGTATCGTATTTGTCGGTCAGGCACGGGGATGTGCAAGTGTCGTGGTCCTGTACGTCTTGTGGTTCGCCGGGCACGGTGGTGGTAGGAGTGGTGTGGACTGAAAGATAATTGTGTTATGGAAGACGAAGTTCATTTTAAGGAGGGAAGACTGTAATACCCCTCATATTTTAAGGTTATAGGACAGTGGCGTGTGTCTAAGTAAAAGGTAGACTATGAAAGACTAATAGAGAGCTTGCACAAATGTGTCATACGTGGAAATGTGATCACTTGTTTTAGGGGCATTTTCAAACGGTCATATCAAGAGTTGTAGAGCTTATATGAAAGTGATTCAACTTGAAGGTGAACGTTTATTGTCTTATCTTTCCAACGCATGGTCACAACCTTTATTTCAATAAGTAACGAAGAAATGACAGCTGTTTGAAAATCAGTGCGCAAAGTTGAACTCGCTGAGTGATGTTACACTCTAATCTATTTCTTAATTTCGCACCTTCTTATAATAATTCCTAATATTATAATATTATACTATTTCTATCTCAACTTATTATTATTATTATTATTATTATTATTATTATTATTATTATTATTATTATTATTATTATTATTATTATTATTATTGTTATTGTTATTATTGTTATTACTGTTATTATTGTTATTATTATTATTATTATTGTTATTATTGTTATTGTTATTATTGTTATTACTGTTATTATTGTTATTATTATTATTATTATTATTATTATTATTATTATTATTATTATTATTATTATTATTATTATTATTATTATTATTATTATTATTATTATTATTATTATCATTATTGTTGTTATTATTATTGTTGTTATTATTATTATTATTATTATTATTATTATTATTATTATTATTATTATTATTATTATTATTATTATTATTATTATTATTATTATTATTATTATTATTAGGGTTTTTCTAACCTATGCCCACTAGGCATATGATAAGAAATTAAAATAGGAAAGAATTAAATGTGTTTTTTGTAAATTGAAGTAAAAATGATGGAACATTGCAATTTCCGATTAAAATAGCATTTAATTCTTTTTTATTTTGGTTTCTTATCCTGTGCCTAGTGGGCATAGGTTAGAAAAACCGTTATTATTATTATTATTGTTATTGTTATTGTTATTGTTATTGTTATTGTTATTGTTATTGTTATTGTTATTGTTATTGTTATTGTTATTGTTATTGTTATTGTTATTGTTATTGTTATTGTTATTGTTATTGTTATTGTTATTGTTATTGTTATTGTTATTGTTCTTGTTATTGTTATTATTATTAATATTATTGTTATTATTATTATTTATTATTATTTCCCCCTACCTTATATATTTTTATTGGTTTATTATTATTATTATTATTACTATTACTATTATTATTATTATTATTATTATTATTATTATTATTATTATTATTATTATTATTATTATTTATTATTATTATTATTATTATTATTATTATTATTATCTTTTCCACTTACCTTAGATATTTTCATTAGTTTATTATTAAAAGCACTTTCCTAAAACCTCCCTACTTCTCCTATCAATTTATATAAATACCAACCCTATATCTCACAATCATAATTATTCTTTTTCTAAAACTCAAATATAATTGTGAGGAGAGCTTTTGTGAGACAACATTAAGACGGAGCTTTCACCTTGCGATAATTAATTGTGGTAAGTTATCTAATCACCTAATATCAATTATTTACGTTTGACCTTGACCTTACCCTTGACCATTAACCGTGGCCGTGTTGGAGCCGTGACTGTGGTCGTGAGAGGGCGTTGACCGACGGGTTTGACCACCGTCGGGTCAACCGGTTTGTGGGGCGTGTTTGTATCCTTTTTGTGGGATTGTTTTAGGTAGTTTACATCTTAAGTTCATTAATAAGATTAGTTAATAATTATACATATTAATTGATTGTTTAGGTGGTGAATTTGTGGAGGAAGCTTTTCGATTGTTTGATTGCTTGTGAATATTTGCTAAGAGGTAGGTTAACTACTCAACTATAATATATTGGTAATTGGAGAATTGTTAAAAAATGGATTATTGTTGTAATTGTTGTCCTGAGCATATCGTCGTAATTGTTATCTTCAGCATGTTGATATCATTGTTGTCTTATGATCATACTATTATCTTGTTGGTTGGTTCTCTGTTGTTGTTTGGTTTTGTGAAAGAGGATTGACAATGCTATGAGATTATTTGGTCGGTCAGGCACGAGATTGAGCCGTGGTCTTGTACGGTATTGGTTGGTCAGATACGGGGATGTGCAAGTGTCGTGGTCCTGTACGAATTGTGGTTGGCCAGGCACGGTGGTGTTAGGAGTGGTCGTGGACCTGAGCAGTACACCGTGTGGTGTCATGTTTGGCGTGTTTGGTTGGTGCGTGTTATGGATTCCACGCTTGAGCCGTGTGCGTGTGTGTGACGGACTTGGTTTGGGCTTTTATCGTATAGTATTGTTATTGCTGTTTGGTTAACCTACTTAACCTCGCGGTTGAGAGTGTATTCATGAACACCTGTGATGAAACAAATAATGGGGAGCAGATATTGCAGGTCTTAAAGATTAGCTGACTTGGGGAGCTTATGGGAATGCATGAGGATTGGCCAGTCTACCTAGAAGTCTAGGTCACTTAGCTTATCTAATCAATTCATTTTATTTTCCGCTGCAGTTGTTAAAAGAATTTCATAATATTTATTTATCGCGTTGGATATTTGTAATGAATCTTTTGAGGCACTTGAATCATATATTGTCCTAAAGTAGTTTGGTAATTGTTTGTCTTTATACTTACTACCTCAGGCAATTGAGATGGTAACACCTTTATTTACTTGAGAATGTCTTGCTAAAGGCTCTTAAATAAATGGGGGTGTTACATGCTATTAACTACACATGATATGACCTCCATACATATACCTTACACATCACACATACAATCCTCGACTCAATACCCTATTCGAAGTGGCTGGCTTAGGCATATTGGGGCCAGGATTTTGGAATGAGGGCGCCTTCTAACCCAAAATCAGTTACGAAGGGGCTCCCAATATACATACACCAGGTATATTTTATTTGACTCTCTACGTTCATTATGTTCATTGGTTACAGGTTCCAAAATCGTCGCTCTGATACCACTTTGTAACACACTCATCTACCAAGGAGCCTTAAAAATACCTTCCCTAGCGGATACGGGCGTTACCATCTTGGTTGCCCGAGGAATAGTATATTATAACGCCAATACAAGAACTATTACAGTTAGTTACATACTTTAAACTCAACATAAAATAAAGATACAACTGATAAAACAAAACAACTAAGGTGATACTAATCTCTGCCAAGACTCGGTGAAAGACACGTCCCTCGAACGCACCCAGACAAGCTCCATATATCAACACCTGCTAAGACTGACTGCTCACTATAAGGAATCACCGCAGACACATAACAAGAAGGAAAGACAGACAAAACCACACAAGGTCAGTAACTGAAGATTAACGAACAAGACAAGGTACAACACAAGCATGAACCTCCAACTCCAATAATTCACCAATCACCTGACTAACACGAAGGTATAGTCCTGTCAGATTACCTGTCGCAACCAATAATCCATACCGCCAATGGGGACCACATCCTTACCACCTAAGCCCCATCTCAAAACCATAGAGCGAAAACCCAAGAACCATTAATGTGCACATCCCCCTTGTGACAGGAACCACAAAGGGCGGAACAAGGGAGTGAAGCCGTTGCTGAAGATGAATCCACTCAGTCAGGGACGCACCCCGCACATACAGAATCATACTATTAAGAAATCTGTATTACCACGTAATACACATAACCACTAATCAATAGTACTGAGTAGGAAAACCTTATTACTAACAACCATAAACACAAACGAAACCTAAGGATGCTGATAATGATGAGTTACCTATGCTTGGCATACTGACGACAAAACCGCAATCCGATTCGAGCCTCCATCCCCATGGTAGACTCCAAGAGTGAGGGACACACAAGGGTGATGAGGGAGAATAAGTGTCAGTGATCTAGGTTTAGGAGAAATGAAAATGAAAAACTGATTTGGGTTTACGACTTCACGATTTATATCTTATCGCTGAACCCGCCATATTCGATCGAGTGTGGAACCTACTCGGTCGAGTGGCCTCTACTCGATCGAGTCACAAGAGTGCTCGATCGAGTGGCCTACATCAGATCGAGATCCCAAACCCGCAAGGTTACTAGAACTCAAGGCCAATAGTGTAAAGATTCCAAGAGGTCAAACATGTGTTTATGGTTATTCAACAAGCAGTCAGCGGGTCCCTAACAGGGCGGGTATTACACTAGACGAATGAAACAATATGAACCCGGATCTTATGCGACCACTAGACCATGGATACTTACAAACTAAAGTAACACACGATCCACAGTAACATAAGGCACAATGCTAGCAACAAAGCATAAAGAATAGAGCGAACGTATGTTAGAGCATATAACCACTGCCTCTAACTTGTCAGAGTGTATAACCACTGCCTTTAGCTAACGGAGCGTATAACCACTGCCTCCATCGATGTGAACCGTATTGTGGACATATGCCACCTAAACTCTAGGCCAATCTATGGACGTGCAGCAGTCGGAAAGCCATGCTCGGTGGCGTATTAAATGCTTTTGACCGGTTCGTTTTAGATCGGTCGGTTTCATCTCGGCAAGGATCTCGAAATGATGTTTGAGATGTTTAAGTCACCACCAAGCAATTGTGGGATGCTTGTAAACCATTTGAATCCACTTTATACCTACGTCAATCAAGGAAAAAAGCAGTGTTTGACATAGGTACTAAAGATAAGGAATCGTCCCTCTTTAGCATCATATCTCTAGAATGACTCTCGTTTGCCTTGGATAAGATCGTCCACTATCCAAAGTTTCTGAGTAAGAGGTAAAGGTAAGTATTGGGAAGCCCTTTAATCGGACACCCAATCCCGCCCGCGGTAGCGGCCTCTACTGATCGATCTTTGTTTGTTGAATGCAAAAGTTGATAAAACGGGAAAATGCATGAATTCGCATACACAAGTTTAAACCTAACATGTGAAGTTTGCTATGTCGGTTCTTTATCCAAATATCAATTAATTGATGTCAAGTTGGATTTAGTGTTGATTTGTATGCAAGAGGGAAATTAAACAACTATTACCGAGTTAGGTTTATGGTGTATAACGTGATCCATTTTTCTTAGAAAAACGTTTTGCAAATACAAAGTAAAATGTGGCCTTGTCAATCTGATCCGTCTTGTATTCGGGTTAACCAAAGTCGGGATCGCCCTAGACGAGTGCTGGAAAGGAAACAGGACTTGCATCAGGCAGCCTATTAAGGCGCGAGCCTTAGGGCGATGCAAGAGAGCCGGCCAGGTTTGAAAACTGGAAATCAGGGGGCCTGTTTAGGCGCGAGGAAGTAGACGACCCAAAGGGATGTGTCCTGGTTATTGCAAATGTTTATGAAATTGTTTGTAAAAGGGTATTTGAACCCGTCTTTATTTGAAAAGGTCGTTTAGACCGATTTTGTGCCAATATGAAAAACGGGACTTGAATAATCATCATTGTGTTGATAATATTCGATGTTGGGGTCAGTTTTGCAAGCTTGACATGAATAGTTTTGTAAAAATGGATGTAAGAATGTTTATTATGAATTAATTGTGTTAAGTTCAATGTTTTGTAATTAGTCAACGTTTATCATCGTACTCGGATTAAACCGACATGGTATGTGGAACTAAGGATGATCATACATATATGACAAATATGGTTGTTTTAAAAATGTAAACAAATGAATAAAAGGTTTTAAAATACCTTTCAAAATGTAATTAACCAAATATTATCACCGAAACATGGATTAAACCGTCATGGAATAAGGAATCAAGGGTGAACATAATTTATGATTAAAAAGATTTATCATAAATGATTTGAAACGGTAAAAAACCGATTGTAAAATAAAATGAAAATGGAAAGAACGAACTCAAAAACATTTGAGTTCTAGCCTGGACAGCCCGTATAGGCGCGAGCCATCTAGTTGTGACTAGGGGCTCCTATTTCAGGTCAAAACTCGGTTTTGGCTCATTCGATCCGTATTTTGGACCATGTTTGTAATACCCGCCCTTTTTAGAGACCCTTTGACCAGTGTTGACTGACCTTGGGAGCGGGATTAGTCTTAAAATTGTGTGCCAAAACCATCTTGGGTTGCGTGTCATAAGTGGTACTCGATAGAGTAGAGGCTACTCGATCGAGTAGCTAGGTTACTCGATCGAGTAGGGGGTCACTCGATCGAGTATGTTGGGTACTCGATCGAGTACCGAGTTTTCAGCGAGGGTTTTATATCGCGTTTTGTTAAATCCGCAAATCACTTCCGCTAGTTTCCTCCTATCCTTCAGTCGCCTCTTTCCCTTCCCTTCACCTCAAAACCTCCATGGAAGCCTTTTGAAGATCCTTGTGCCTTAAGAGAGCGTCGCTTGAGTCGGGTAGCGGTCTTTTGCTGAGTTTCTCCCTATAGGTATGTCATAATCATCATCCGTGTCCTTGTTCTTCGCGATTAGGGTTTGCTTGGTAGTAATAGATGATTGTGTTTTGCTTATAGGCTTTGCTTGATTGCTGGATATGTCATATGCTGGCATGGATTGGTTGCAGTTGCTTAAAGGTAGGTTCACCTACTCAGTTTTTGTAGATGGTCTAGTATGTCGGTCGTTGTGGTTATATTGTGATTGCTAATTATCGTAATTGTATTGTGACGGCTGTGGTTGTGATTGTGGTTGTTGTCTCTGGTTCTCGAGATGTGTCTCGGCTGAGTGAGGTCACTTGCGGGAGTGACTTCACGCCCTAGTTTTGCCCTTCGTGGAACCCGCCACGGGAGGGGATGTGCACATTAATGGACAAGGTTATCGCTCATTATGAGGAGCGGGGATTTGGTGGGAACTGCTGCGGTCCCCCACTGGCAGGGCTAGTCCAGTGGACAGTCAGTGACAGAGTCGGTTGAGCTATCGTGATTGCGGTTGGGACTGATAGCATTGTTTGTATTGATAATTGTAGTTGCCATTGTCGTATCTTGTCTCAGTACTGACCTTGTGTGGTTGTTTGTTTGTTATGTGTCTGCCGTGATCCCTTATGGTGAGCAGTCGATCTTAGCAGGTGTTGATGTTGTTGATAGCTGGAGTCCGGGCATGGATGAGTCGTCACGAGATTCGATAATCGTAGCTAGTAGTCTTTGCGTTGTATCTTCCATATCGTTTGTTGGTTTAAACCGCTTGTAATACAATATAATATTTCAATTATCGACGTTTGATTATTACTATCCTCGGGCAACCGAGATGGTAACGCCCTTATATGCTAAGGAAGGCCTAGTTAAGGCTCCTCTGAATATGGGGGTGTTACAAAGTGGTATCAGAGCGACGATTTTGGAACCTGTAACAAATGAACATAATGAACGTAGGGAGTCTAAAATGAACCTGGTGTATGTGTAATGGGAGCCCCAGCTGATGCTAGGTTTTGGGTGAGTAGGCGCCCTCATTTAAAAACCTTGGCCCCATGATACTTAAGCCAGTCACCTGGTATGGGAATGTGGAGTCCGTGTGTCTATGTGTAATATGTATGTTAATTGTGCCGGAGCTACCTCCGGTTAAGTCCTTGTTAGAGTTAATAGGGGTGTGATAGAGGTATTTGGGCCGCGTATAGTAGTCGTTGGTGAAATTAGTGGAGTTTTAGAATGATTAGTGAGTTTATACGATGGTTATGAGATATGTGACGGAAGTTTATGTAATAGAGATGCGTGAAAATGTGGAATTGAATGTTTTGACATGAAGAGTGAACATGTCGGTGTTTGCTATAAGTTAATGATGACGAAAGTCATATACGAGTTTATAAATCCTACCGTAATTACTATGATAATAGTTATAGTATAGTTAAGTTGTAATTCGAGGCATAGCATATAGTAATGCGTTTATGCCTTATTTGTTGGTTGAAATTTTTCCGCTGCGTAATATTTGATTCATGCAAGATGAATTGCTTATGATAGAATGTAAGACATGATTGAATAAGTTGTTTGAAAAGTATGTAATTATGTGATAAGTGAAAGAAAGAATTGATGTTAATTATATGCTTCAAATTGAAGTGAACACGAGTTTAGTAGTAACAAGTAAAGTAAGTTTAAGTGTAATATGATGGCATGATCATGTTTATAAATAATTCGGTGGCAGGTAAACCGAGTTGGGTAACTTGTATAGCGCAATGTGACGTGTATCTTATTTGTTGAAGAATTGCATTTTGCGCGATAATGATTGTAATACGTGATGAAGTATGACAATTCGTGCCAAATTCCGAACTAAGTTTGGAATCGACACACAATGTTGTTTTGCAGGAATCTTCAAGTTACTTCGTATTTCTAACCGAGTACTTAACCATACTTGACCGAGTGCAAGTGCTTACTAGACCGAGTAGACCTCACTCGATCTAGTTAGGAAGCTATGACGTCGGATGTGGGGAAAATTCCTGCATATACTCGATGAATTAGCTCCTACTCGATCGAGTAGGGTGGTACTCGATCGAGTACCCTAGGCACTCGATCGAGTAGGTTACTGTACAGTGAATCCTACGGGTTTCATAAAACCCCTATCCTTTCTATTTCTCCTCATTCATCCTCTATATTTCTAACCCTAGAGCCTTGTTTCCTCTCTAAATCTCTCATACTCTTTGGTTAGTGGTGATTCTTGGGGTTGATTTCCTTGCTTAATTTCGTTTCTTTACTTTGCTTCTCAATCAAGGTATGCTATTCTTCCTAATGTACATGGTTTACTGATTTGAATGTGTTAGAGAAGTGAAATAATCTGGGATTTTCGATTATTATGATCAATTTGGTGCTTTTAATTGTTGAAATATGATTCACATGCCTCCTTTCCATGTTTGCTTGTGATTAATTGCTGTAAATTAGACTAGAAATTGCAAGGATTGAACCCGAAATTTCTAGGGTTTCCAAAATTGAAATCGATTTTTGGTTGTTTTACAATGGTTAGATGGTAGAATTGAGCCTTAAGTGTTGTTTATATCATGTTGGAGGATAGATTTTGATGATTTAACCTTAGAAAGTTGCCTTAACACCCCGTCTTAAAAGTGCCTCAAATGGAAATTCGTGATTTATAATTGGAATTTGGAGTTGTGAATGACATTATAAGTATAAGTTGAACTTCAATATGATAATAGAAACGATAATTGATGAAACTATGCCAAAATTATCACAGCTGTAAAGACCGTCTGAAAATTCTAAGTGAATTGTTGTTCATAATATTGAAGGGTGATAATGATATATTCCAAGTTATTCTTTTCCATGAACTAGTAAGAATACCTCACATGTGATTAGAAGTGTGTTTGGAATAACCTTAGAATCATGCTAGGATAATCGAATTTGTTGAGCATATGTAATCACCATGATAATTTCTTTCACAACTATGGCCTATGAGTAGTAGTAATCTGAGCTTGTATGTCAAATTTTGGAAACTGTTGGTGAATGTGTGTTTATAGCTTAATATTCAAGGTTAATGGCATGACTTATGTGCTTCATATGTTGAAATTTGTTAAGTGAATTTGTGTACCTAACTGAATAAGTTAAGTTCAAGTTACACGAAGTATATGCTTTACGTGTTTGTGCAAATTGCTTAAGTCATATGCTGAAACAGATGCCGAGACTGAACATAGGAACCCGCCAAAGTAAACGGGGGAGGGGTAATCCACTTGAGATGGGGGAAGGGAGTGGACCTGTGTTACCCGCAGTTCCAGAGTACCCTTCTATTGTTTTTGTTGATTTCAAGCAAAGAGAGCGTTTTGTAGCTTTACAAAAACGCAAAATGAGACCTACAAGGTGTATAGACACTAATTTGTTGGAGGAGTTGGAGATAGAGACGGATGTCCGTCACATATTTGAGACTTTGGGTCTTCTTGGGTTGTATAGGCTGAGGAAACACACTTATCCTTTTCTCACCTTGGAGTTTATGAGCTCCTTTATCTACGACCCCGTTGGCCAGACCGTTGAGTTCCGGTTGATGAACACTAGTTTCTTGCTTTCTATGGACCAATTTGCTTCTCACCTTGGGTTGGCCAAGCCTCCCAAGGACTCCATCACCGACATCCCTGCTGAGTGCGGTGTATGCCGCCTAATGCCTTGTCTGACCGGGAAACCAGCTCCTACCTCGAGTAACATGCTGATTAATAACGTTCAGCATGTCACATTGAGGATCTTTCTCCGTTCTCTCTCGAACCTTCTTTATGATAGAAAGGATATCAGTAAGCTGAACAATCATGAGGTGTTGCTTTTGATGTCGTACCTCAACCCGGAGCGGACCAGGAAAGTGGTCTTTAATGCTCCTTCCATGGTTTGTGCCGCCCTTGCCTTAATGGCTACTGCCTCTTCCAGATACTTGAGTTGTGGTGCCATCGCCACTCGGTTAGCTGAAAAGCTAACCTCTTTCGAGGCTTCTTCGGAGTACGTGCCTCTAGTTACCCCGGTGCCCACCATGGACCGTGACTACTATCTCGACCTGAAATGGTTGAGGACTTTGGCTTACGGTAGCCTAGCTTGGAGGGTGTGGGGCATGAGTTTGATGAAGATTCCAGCTCCTGAGCACCTCCCACCCACGGAGCCCTTGGAGCTGACGGTAGTGACGGTGGACTCCGATGATGAGGAGGAGGAGGAGGATGATGATAGACCCCGCCATCTGCAGGCCTACCTCATCGACGACACCATTCTCGAGGTGATGCCGGAGCCGACAAAGGGCGAGAATGCGTCGGTCGTGGCGGTGGAGAGACCTAGGTTGGGGAGAGGACCCCGTCGAGTGAGGGAGAGGACCTCAGAGACTAGGCCACGGCCGGTGGCACCACAGCAGCAGCAGCCTTTTCCGTGCTACCCTTACCTCGACACCCCGGAGACGCGATCCAGCTACTTGGCAGAGAGAGTGTCATCTACCTTGACACTCCGGAACATGCACGAGATGGCGTACGCTCAGGGGATAGGGACCGAGGGACCGCATTCGGTGTGGTGGAGTGGAGTTGGGGACTACACAGGGGTTTTCCATTCCTACGGGGTGGATCAGTCGACATGGGGGACACCTCAGTCCTTTGCCTACGGTGGCTTGACTCCATGGTACGTGGGCCCGGGAGCAGGAGCAGGAGGGGACGCGGGGATTGGGTCATCGGGAGCAGGTGCTTCTGGTGGTGGTGCTGATGATGAGGTGATGGAGGAGGAGCAGCAGCAGCAGCAGGAGGAGTGATAATTCTTGTTTTATCTTTGTTGATGGTAGTTGGTGTTAGTGGTTAGTAGTGTGGTTAGACTTTAGTAGTTGTTTTGTTGCGACTTTGATTTTGGAACTTGTATTGTTGGCCATAAGGCCGGATTTGATATTTTAACTTGTTGCAGGATGTTAGAAGTCGGGAGTCATCCCGACTCGATTTATATGACAAATATGTGCATGTATGTTGGCTTATGACAGGTTGTATAGGGGAACTTGGCCTGTAGGTACTCGACAGAGTACCTCGTACTCTATCGAGTAGCTGCAGGAAGGTGGGATAAAAAGCATTCTGACATGTAGGCTACTCGATCGAGTAGCCAGGATACTCGATCGAGTAGCATGGCACTCGATCGAGTATCGCTACATACTAGATCGAGTAGCACTGTTACATGAGGTTTTCAAAAATTAAAAATGTTCAATCGTTTTATAATTGCAAGTTTCATGTTTAATGTGGTTATTAGTGCGTAGTAACACCTTTGAACCGTTAGTTTCATATGTTGGAAGTCGTGTTTGAAGTTTTACAAGCGTATTTGTCACAATTAGTGAAGCGGTAACAGTTCTTGTTCCCTTAATGTTGCATACGACCTATTACGAGATATTTATTGGAGTTATAACTTCTTGTACACTTGTGCATACCATATTAACATGTGTTGTCGACGGTGACTATATATTCTGGCGGTTTGTGTATGAATTCTAATTTAACGAGTATATAGTTAATGAGTAATGTCCATAACAAATAATATGGTTTTATTTAATGTTATGATGCAAATAATAGGTAATATGTGTTGTAATTTTGGCGGTGAACTTCGGGGACGAAGTTCCTTTTTAGAGGGGAAGAGTAATGTCGCGAAAATTATCGCGAAATAAAAGGCTGATATCGAAATTATGTTTTGTCTGCCTATAATGTTTTGGTGTTTAATTGCAAAACCTTGTTGTTTAATTGAAAAATTTTCCTTGGTTACCTTACTTGTATGAAGTGTATTTGGTTACCTCGGTTTGTGGAGTAATTCATGCGTTGAAGTGAAAATGATAGAATGAATTGTAAAGGACCGTCTTAAAGAGTCTTATCTCGGCGCAATGCGTCGTAATAGAATGAATTGAGTAACACGATAGTGTTAATTGTGCAGTATGAGGTTGATATGAGATACGTTTCGGGTTGATAAATTGTTGTCACGTGATGAGCGATGGTTGTTTGTGTTGGCTCATATGGCAAAGTAGATGTTTGATACATAATCATTAGTAAGAATTGATGCATACATGTAGAGTAACAATCAACGATGATAATGCTTGCACGATAGTAGTAGGAGTCGATAGGTATAAAGTATAGACGGTGATGATGATGACATGGGGGGGGGATGGTATTTCCAGGGAATAATGGTTTGAGCGGGAAGTTTGGTGAGGTCGTGTTGTTTCCGAGCCTTGAGCGGGAGATAGGTGAGTTGAACTTCGGGGACGAAGTTCTTTTTAAGGGGGGAAGACTGTAATACCCGCCCTTTTTAGAGACCCTTTGACCAGCGTTGACTGACCTTGGGAGCGGGATTAGTCTTAGAATTGTGTGCCAAACCATCTTGGGTTGCGTGTCATGAGTGGTACTCGATAGACTAGAGGCTACTCGATCGAGTAGCTAGGTTACTCGATCGAGTAGGGGGTCACTCGATCGAGTATGTTGGGTACTCGATCGAGTACCGAGTTTTCAGCGAGGGTTTTATATCGCGTTTTGTTAAATCCGCAATTCACTTCCGCCACTTTCCACCTATCCTTCAGTCGCCTCTTTCCCTTCCCTTCACCTTAAAACCTTCATGGAAGCCTTTTGAAGATCCTTGTGCCTTAAGAGAGCGTCGCTTGAGTCGGGTAGCGGTCTTTTGCTAAGATTCTCCCTATAGGTATGTCATAATCATCATCCGTGTCCTTGTTCTTCGCGATTAGGGTTTGCTTGGTAGTAATAGATGATTGTGTTGTGCTTATAGGCTTTGCTTGATTGCTGGATATGTCATATGCTGGCATGGATTGGTTGCAGTTGCTTAAAGGTAGGTTCGCCTACTCAGTTTCTGTAGATGGTCTAGTATGTCGGTTGTTGTGGTTATATTGTAATTGCTTATAATCGTAATTGTATTGTGACGGCTGTGGTTGTGATTGTTGTTGTTGTCTCTGGTTCTCGAGATGCGTCTCGGCTGAGTGAGGTCACTTGCGGGAGTGACTTCACGCCCTAGTTTCGCCCTTCGTGGAACCCGCCACGGGAGGGGATGTGCACATTAATGGACAGGGTTATCGCTTATTATGAGGAGCGGGGATTTGGTGGGAACGGCTGCGGTCCCCCACTGGCAGGGTTAGTCCAGTGGACAGTCAGTGACAGAGTCGGTTGAGCTATCGTGATTGCGGTTGGGACTGATAGCATTGTTTGTATTGATAATTGTAGTTGCCATTGTCGTATCTTGTCTCAGTACTGACCTTGTGTGGTTGTTTGTTTGTTATGTGTCTGCCGTGATCCCTTATGGTGAGCAGTCGGTCTTAGCAGGTGTTGATGTTGTTGATAGCTGGAGTCCAGGCATGGATGAATCTTCACGAGATTCGATAGTCGTAGCTAGTAGTCTTTGAGTTGTATCTTCCATATCGTTTGTTGGTTTAAACCGCTTGTAATACAATATAATAGTTTAATTATCGACGTTTGATTATTACTATCCTCAAGCAACGAGATGGTAACGCCCTTATATGCTAAGGAAGGCCTAGTTAAGGCTCCTCTGAATATGGGGGTGTTATAATGTTATGGATGTTTTAGCATGTTAAGGTCATAAAAGCAGATAAAAGAACATGAAAGAAGAGGATTAATTACACCCTCATAGTTACATGCTAGGTCGTTGGCGAGAAATTGACGGAATTGTAAAAACTTGTTAGGTCGGAAAACTCGGTTGAAAACCGTTTTAGCAATGTAAAGAGTGTTATAGTGATTGTGTAGTTGGTCGAAATGGTTAGTCAAGTGATTTTAGTTCACGATGACGGTACCAAAAAATTTGTATGGCTCGTATTTTCGATCTCTAGGTCAAAAATACGTGTCGGTTTGTGACTTGAGAAGTCAAGTCTAGAATTTTAAGGGAGAAAAGAGGGGGCAGATGCTCGCGTACCTTCAAATGGTGGCATTTTAGGGGTATTTATAGAGGACTGTGTGGTTGTGGGCGGTTTGTGCGACGTGGCCATATAGGCTACTCGAAGAGGCGCGAGCCATTTCACGGGTCTTCGAGCTGTCTTGTCACTATCACGCATTTGGAATCATGATTTGTTCTATCCTAGGTTTTGGATGGGATGATTGTTGTACTTTACCATTTAGTACACCGTGTATACATAGCATGGAAGCTTTGTGATGTTTGTTTTTTGTATTTGACTCGGTTTGACTCGTTGTTGGAGTCGGAATTTGAATTTTGAGTCGGTTTTTGGTTCGATTTCGGTTTTGACTCTAGTTAGTGTCATTGCGACCCCGTCGTCATGCATAAAACACTCTAGGTACTTTTGAAAAGTTTTGAAAATGTTTTTTTTTCGAAATCGTTTTGAGTTTTTTGACTTATAGTTATACAAACAGTCAATTAAACGTAGCGATTCCTAAGCATGTTGTAGTCCGATAATCATTGGGTGTTTGTTGGGGATTTAACAGATACTGGGTATCTACACATATAACCACTGCCACCACGGTAATATGTATAGCGCATAACCACTGCCTATGTGCCTAAGACTTGGAAAGACTCTCAGTGCAATAATTTGAGAGTTCCATAGACCAATTTATTACACTCTTCTAATAATGAAACTAATTTACTCATTAAACTAGTGGAGGATCTAGTGCATGCAAAACAATATAAAAGGAGATAAAGAAGAAAACAATTCACCTTACATTGCTGTATGGTTCAAAATAGGGCACCACAAGAAACTCCTTCTCTTGTAATTCTAGAGCTATTAGTAAAATGGATGATCTTCCAAGACTGAGTATTCGAACTAGAATACCTCCTTTAGTGAGCACCCAAGACTAGCACAAAATTACTACAAATATTAACTAGATAGTTGTAGTAATATACCCTTAATAATCTTATTACTACTTTAGTAATGATCTTATAATATCATGATATTATTTTGGAGAGATTTAGTTTTGAGAGAAGTAGTGAGAAATTAGGAAGACATTGGAATAGAAAAATGAACCACAAAATGCTCTATATAGAGCTCCCGAAACCGGCAACCCTAGCTAAGTGGGTGGGTTTTCTTTTTCATTTTTTTACTCCATGCTTTTTAGGTAGTCTAGACTAGCTAGGGTGTGATTAATAAGGTTAATCACACTGGTAGAATTAAGGCAATTAGCATCGTCATAGTGGCATCGGTTCTAGAAACGAGCGATGCCAATAATAGTTTAAATTGATAATGGCATAGGTTGCACCTAAGAAACCGATGCCAATAGTGTTTTTTGATAATTGACTTCGGTTGTAAGTATACGACCGATGCCAATCTAGCAATATTCCATCGGTCATAAAGTTAGAACTGATGCCAATTACTTTATAATGATTAAAAACACTAATCACCCCACTATTAGATCTCGCTAACTTCCCCAAACATTCACGCTAAATTACCAGAACATTCATCTGCTACTCGCCTCTTCGTGTAACACCACCATCCTCCAATGCTCGCCTTGACAACCACCACCGTTCCCCGCTACTCGCCTCGACAACCACCAATGTCGTTCATTTGTTACTTGTCTCGTTGACCACTTCAAAAAATGACGCGCAAAGAACCTTAGTTATTATCTGCTACTCGCCTCGACAACCACCACAGGACGACGACCACCACACGACGTATCCTTCAAAAAATGAACCACCGCTCTAATTATCCGATTATTCAAGGTATAATTTTGTTTCTATTTCATTAATTAATTTAGGGTTTTCCTTAGTTTCTTAATTTTTGCCCTTAATTGAAAAACGCTATGTTTATGATGTGATTATCTACTCTTTAATTTCATATTTGATGCGGTAGTTGTTGCCAGATCTCCTAATTGATTACGAACGGTAGGTCATCGTCTAATGCTATCAATGGGTGTTTTAATTTTTTGAGGCTTTCAATTTAAGGAACTAATGTTGAGTCTTTACTGTATTGGGTGGTTAGTATTTTGTTATTGATTGTTCACTGTAACTTCTACTGTTAGATATTATAAGAATGAAGCCCATGCTCGCCTGTGACGGTTTTTGTGTATTTTTTTCTTGCACAAAAGGGAATTCTAGTGTACGGATTAGCAATGTCTTAAAAAGAAAAATAAAGTGAATCTAAACTAATACAGGGAGTAAAGCTTTAGTGCACACTACAAAGCCTTCATTGTGGCCGATATTTAAGGAAAAAAAGTTGTAATGGTCATTGCAAATAGGGACCTGAGCTTAGTATATTAAACTAAGGTATTAATAATGAAATAAAACATGGATATGTTTCCATGTCCAACACCCTTTCCCGAGTTAAAGTAACATTGTTATCCCATCTAAACATAGATAAGGTGCACTTAAGCTGATATCCTTGTGTACTCGAACCGATGTTTAAGGAAAAAAGTTTTAACGGTCATTGCAAACACTACTACAAATCCAGGCAACCACAATGGCCCTTTAACAACGCTTATTCACGAAAATCACAATAAGACGTTGTAGAATGGATGGCGCGAATTTTACTAAACTTAATTACAACGGTTATGTGTTGTTAACCGTTGTTATTGGTTTTAACAACGGGTCAACCTTGCACAACCGTTGTTAATATAAAAAATAATAACAACATTTTACTCTGTAATACATTATAACCATTGTTAATAATTTGGTGCAAAATTAGTGAAAAGTAATTACAACGGTTACATTAAAACCCGTTGTTAATACTTTTTAACAACGGTTTTCTAAGCTCCCGTTGTTAATATATTATCTAATGACAACGGGTTTTTGTGTAATAACCGTTGTCAATAATTATATCACTTTATATACCACATAAACACAGATCAGCTACAGCCATAAACACAAACACACAAACACACAACCACACTCTTTCTCATTGTCTCTTTCTCATTGTCTCTTTCTCATTGTCGCTTTATCATCTCCGTCACTGTTGTTGTCATCGTCTCTTTCTTTCTCTAATTATCAGGTAAATATCTATCGCTTTATGGTTTTAGGTTTTGTCATCTCCTTCATTATTGTTCTTTCTCTAATTCTTTTATTTGCATGTGTTTTTCTCCGTCATTGTACTTTCTCTAATTATTATTCGCTTAATTAGTTATTCTGCATTTATTAGTAAAACAAAATAAATAAAATAAAACAAAGAAGATGATGGAGAGGAATGCATAAACGTAATTAATTGATATATATACATAAACTTAATGCATTGCTAAAAATACAATTCTTAGATATTCATATAGGGATGCATTCTCTTCTATGATATTCATCCTCTCCTCCTTTGCTATTTGAAGGCTTCGTTCCGCAGATGCTATATCGTCATATAGCCGCATTTTCTGCGGCTCTAACAAGCCATTTTTTTTTTGCGTCCTTGAGTGCGATCCGAGCGTCCTCAAGGTAGCTCCTGTACCTCCTCTCGATTTCCAACAACCAGCATATGA
Organism: Silene latifolia; assembly: GCF_048544455.1. Taxonomy (NCBI): domain Eukaryota; kingdom Viridiplantae; phylum Streptophyta; class Magnoliopsida; order Caryophyllales; family Caryophyllaceae; genus Silene; species Silene latifolia. The sequence goes on along the minus strand of NC_133534.1, from coordinate 149,761,615 downwards.
AACTCTTGTTGTACTCGGTCATAATACATGTATTACGAACGGTATCATTAATTGTTGAAGGAAGTTTTAAGTTTATTAGGTTTTAAAGATTTAAGGTTTGGAGTTTAGGGTGGAGATAGTGATAAAATGGATTGGTTATTGAGATAATGCATGAATTTATACTTAGTAATGTGTCGTTTGAGTTGTTTTTTAATTAATATGTTTAGGAAGTTGTGCCAAATCATATAACCCTTCTCATTCCATATATTATTGTGTACTTTCATATGCAGGGATTTGGCAGTAATAATGCATTATGCATTGGAAGCATAAAGGGGCAGTAATAATGCATGCATCTAGTAATATATAATTTATTTTTATTTTTTTTAAAATCAACAACAACGGTTATCAAAAAAACCCCGTTCTCTTTAGTTATAACAACGGTTTTTTCTATTGTAACCGTTGTTATAACTTTCCCACCAAAAATTAGTCACACTTTCCACAACGAATGTCTCGTAACGACAACAGTTTTTTACCTTTGTTAATAGTTTTCACAACGGGTTTCTTAGATAAACCAACCGTTGTTACAACCTTTAACAACAGACGCTTTAACAACGGACGCTTTTTTATATAACAACGGTTTTTTACCGTTGTTATAGCCTGTATCTGTAGTAGAGAAATAGGGACCTGAGCTCAGTATATAAATCTAAGGTATTAATAGACCCCTTTTTCTATCTATATAATTAAAAACTGAAGTTATTTAGACTAAAATTTTTGTTGTTGCTGTTATTAATCAGGGTGCAGACTGCAAGACACGACTAGTGGAATGTACCAGTGTTTTGTCAAGGTTTACTTATCAATTGTATTAGCCACCTAATTAACCTACTAGCCTAGAACATAAATTGTCTCATTAAGAAAGTTCTTGGTTGTCTTTAAAAACTCTTGCAAAAATCCTTGTCATTGAATGATCCTTAATTAAGTTTGACCATATATTTTAGGTTGTCCCAACTGTATATACCGATAAGAAAGGACATAATATCGAATCAAATTAAGTATTAGTCTATATAAGGAGAATTGATTAATGCTTTTTTTATAGGAATAATAATCATGTGAATGTGGTTTTGTGTAGTTCTCCGTGACAGAACACTTGAGGAATGTAGACTCGGGACATTATCAGGATATGACAGGGGTTCTCTTCTATTACGATCTTTCTCCAGTAAAGGTTGGTTCGTCATCTTGGATGCATTTTTATGAAGGCCTTCTATTTTTTTTCTTTTGTTATATTTCTCATTGCTCCTTTAGAGTCCGTTCCAGTTCCGATTACTAATTTTTCATTTTTTTAGGTGACCTTGGAGAAGGGTATGTCAGTTTTACACTTCATTACTAATGTTTGCGCCATAGTTGAAGGTATATTGCTCTTTCCAACTAGCTTATCTCTTCTAGAAGAAGCTCCTATGATATTTGTGTCTCATGTCTTCCACAAAAGGGAATACTAGTTGTGACCAACCTCGGGTTATTAATATTGAATACCCCTCCAAGAAAATAAGGGAAGGGCATTTTAAATATAAAACGAACAACTAAAAGCTAAAAGGAATTTTGATTCTATGAAATTTCTGATAAATAAAGCTTCGAAGTGTGAATAAATCTCTCAGCTGTGATATCTATGCCTTTCTTTTTTGAAAATTCTCGTATGAGACTATCTCATGATAACACATCATGAAACTACCCATACAAGAACTCAGTGAGTTTGCTGTTGTTGAGTTGGTAGAGGTGTTGGGTTTGATTTATTGTTAAACATGTAGTTTCACACCATATCTTAGTTCTAATAGATGCTTAGGCATATCGATGTAACAAGAGCCCGTGGTGATAGCCTGATGGGGCGCACACTCGTGCGACCTTTGTACTATGAAACCTAACCGGTAGATCACGAAAATAAATAATTAGTGAACCTGACCTAACCTGTTTTACTATGTGGTGAATCCCCTTGCTTTTATGGTGTTATAAGAACTCAATTATAGATGTTTCCATTGCTTTTTGCTATGTTTGTGACATTTGTGTTAATGTCTTCTTTGCTGATGCTTGAGTTTCGGAAGTACTTTGTTTGAGATCATCTTTTGGTCTTGTAATTGCATAATGTGGCCTACTTTTTAAGTATAAATGTATATTCTTTGTTGGTCGTACTGGCGTATTAAACATTTTTCTCATTCTAAATTGTTTTAAGTTTTACTTTATTTCTCTTTATAAGTTGTTCTAAGTCGTAGTTTAGTTAATAATATATTGTTCTTGTTTACTGTGTGTTTCAGGTTCAGTAATAAAACTTGAAGAACTGAACGAGGTTCAGGAGGCTTGGGTTGTATATTGTAAAACAAATATATATTATGTAGTGAACGATTGATTTAGATACTCGAATAATTAAGGGGTTTCATGTTTGTGATTTTGTAGTTGGATACAATTTGTTGAATGGTTGTATAGGATTCAGATTTGTTAGTATTGAAGTTGTTATGAAATTTGGATTGTTCAATTTATAAAGAGATATTGTCGAATTTTCTATAGCTTTTAGAAAACAAATGCGGGTAGTATAATTTATTTATTGGCTAGGCACGGATTTTTTTTCGTTGTTGTAATTGATGATTAACATCGGTTCCTAAGTTACAACAGATGCCAATAATGCAAAAATTTGCATCAGTTCATATGGTACAACCGATGCCAATATCTGTAAAATGACATCGGTTCTGAACCGATGCCAATTGAATAAAGACTGATGCCAATATGTGCAAATTGGCATTGGTTCACAACCAATGCCAATTGGAAAAAGGGCATTGGCATCCCCTTGATTGATGGAAAAAGAACCAATGCCAATTGCATTAATTATACTAGTGTCATCATTGTGTTTTTAGCATCTTCCAAACACAAGAAGACAAAGACCAATGGACTTCCTATACCCTCTTAAAACCGGTTATGGGGGCTTGTAGGATCCATTTCGATTTTCGACATTTGTCCCGTAAATGCTTATTAATCTCGTGTTTAATTATCGCGCAAAATTAAATATTTAATTTGTCGTATAACAATTATATGACAAATTAACGGACGATGTATATATGATCAACTTGTTAAGTATATTTTATCGTACTCACATCAATTAATTGGTACTACGATGCCCATTTTAATTAATTTACAACTTGTTGTAAATTTAATTAACTACCAACCTTTTTCTCAAAATATTTATAAATCTCATTTATAATTATGAGTTCTAAGCTCATAACAAATATTTAACTCATATAACTCAATTTGTATTAGGGATTAATTAACTTGTATCAAATACAAATAATTACTTTTCCATTTGTGCGTTATCCTATAGGTGTGGCCGAAGGGATCAACTGATTACCACCGTCAAACGACACTAATGTCAAACTCTAGTTAGCCCATCATTACCGATTAATGTTTATCAGTTGACAATATAATTGAATCATCCCCTCCGTATTCTTATTATGAGATTTAATCATGTGATCGCAATATTGTTGAGGACACTTACTCTAAAAAACTCCCACTTGTCTGAGACAAGTGTGCGTCACCAATCCTCTTGTCCTATTACATCATCTCCCACTCAATTCAAGGTGTTTTGCAGGTCGTACTTGCATTTGTTCATATCTTGAGTGGTTTCCTCGATCTGGAGAGTAACTGTCTGACCGGAATTATCTACCGTGGATACCTTCCGAGTGTGGCCACGCATTTCAGTTCACTACTCCACGAGTGGCCTTTAGATTTTAAATAACCCTGGCAAGGGGTGGACAATTCCTATCGCACTGCTCCCTTCGAACAGCCACAGCTCATCATGACCCAAAAGATGCTCATTTGACCTCAGTTCTGAAAATCGTAGAGCATAAATCAAAGTCACTCAGAAACTGTGCCACCATGGGCGAACAGTCTCTAGTCAAAGAGTCAACTCAAAAGAATACTATAGTAGCTCTCGCCACGACCAGGCTATATAAATGTTGCCAAAACTCTATAAGCGGTCACTGCCCGACAGGGTGTCCCATACTGTCTACCTATGTGATAGACTAGTCATCCCTTATGACCCTATGTTACTTGAACTTGCCATCAATCGCATCACACTCTAGTCACTTGGAGACATCACCTCATATAAGCAACTAGGGGCCAATACTATGTTAATCCAGTTCACTTAAATAGGGTTCAACATTGTCTCGACAACCTATTTGGATAAACAAAGTATTAAAGAAAAGAGTTTTGTATAAAACTCAAACGATGAATGTATTATCACATAAGTAAAATTGATAAAACATCAATTACTACATAATCTACAATTTATTTTAATCTTGTATATAGTTGATCATCTCAATTCAATTGAAATGGCATGACTTATCATGCTAAGCCTATGAGAAGGCTTTGGTTAGTAAGTGTTAGCAACATTTTGCACTTTCCTATATACCTTTTCACATGGTCATGTATAATCTGTATGGTAAAACCTTTTGAGTACAAGTCCAGATCCAATCTAGAGGTAGGCTCCTTAGCCTTGAAATAACTCCCACTGTCCTCACAGTGTGCAGGGATAGGACCTTCGGTTATTGGAACGAACTACCCTAGTTCCTCCAATTCATAAAACCGAATCCTAACATCATCCCCTCCTGCTTGCATATCTCATTATTGCAAGTGTACTCAATTTCCGTTGTATATATCTCATTGTTCAATTGCATAGGACATTTCTAGCAGATATCCTCCTTAAATAATATAGCCAAGATGGTTCTCTAACCATCTTTGTGTGTTTAGAATATGGTTATCGTGTAACACCTTGCACATAAATCCATATCATTTCTAATCACTTTAGCTTCATCTCTTTAGTGCTTCATGAGTACTAACCAATGAACTATATAGCTATATAGAGACTTCTCTCAAGGATTCGATTTATAACTTCCCATCATACTCCAAGTATACGAAGTTTAAGAATGGTGATACATCTTAATGTAATTAATTAATCCCGCAGCGGAAGCATGTGGATTCAATTTCTACATGTTCAACACCTTTGAACTTGTATAGACTCTTATCAATATAAGAATATTCATTTAACGCTAATATCCTCTTAGAATTATCTTTATAAGTCTGGATACCTTAGAGATGTATTATTCTTCTCCTAAGTCTACCAGCATTCACAGTGATCAATATGTCCCTTACATATAAGACTAGTAACACCACATTACTCCCACTAAACTCCATGTAGAAACAGAACTACTCGACAATTCGAGAAAAGTTAATCACATGATCAAAACATACAATTCAACTCCTTAACTTCTACTTAAGACTTCTTCTTAATTTTCATCCTACCTTAGGATAGTTGCGATTTTCAAAACTCATGCAAGATAATTTTAAAATCCAACTATTACAAAATCCGAATTCAATGAAGCGTTGTTGTAGCGTGCAAAACTCTTTGCTATAAATCAACGAAGCTAAATAAACATCTTCATGTTTATGCTCACTTCGGACTCTTGTGGACTTGAGACTAGATAAAGTATCTTAATAAGTTACAGGTTCATTACTTTCAAAAGGTAACATGACTTCTGTCCACTTTAGGTTTCGAAGAAATAATTACTGATTTTGACCAAGAAGGAACATATTCCTACGTCTTTTTCTCAGTTTGCGGCTCTTGAACATTTTCTCCCACTCTGTCTTTAAGAAATAATCCTTTTTTCTTAATAGACAGCATCACGAGCCATAAACCCTTTGTTCTCGTGATCATGTAGGAAGAGAGAGCACATGTTTACTATCGAAAAAAGCTACAATTTAGGTACCATGCCTAACCATATCTCATATGAAAAGTAGATGATTACTTTAACCATGTTTTATATTAGTGAAAAATTTAAATGCCAGACAAATTTTATAACAGAAACTACCGCCAACTACAATGTAAAGATTCAATCATATCGTAATGAAAGTGAACTTGCGATACCATATCACACTCTTTTTGGTGCAGTTAAAAGTCATCACTTTATTTTTCCCCATTTTAACAAAGTACTAATACTTTGGTTTTATAATCTGTAGGTTTTGATACTTTTTAAATATTCATTGAACTTATTCAAAGAATTTCTCTTACCTCATTAAGTGGATATCAAGTATCTACCTAATTCGTTGGTAAAAGAGATGAAGAAGTAATAACCTTCTCTGATTGAAATTGTATTCGACCATACACTTCAAAGTGTAAATAGGTCGAATATCATGCTATATTCATAATCCATTTCCAGAAAAAGTCATGAATTAACTTGCTTTAGATACAAGATTCGCACACACCAAAAGATTACCAATCAAATGGTTTGGGAGACTAGTTAAAACTACTTTCTAAATGTGATTTTCAATCGAGAATTAAGAAATGATTGGGGTCACCAACTTAAGTCTTGTATATATGACATTTTATTTCTAGTTTGAATATAATTACCTTGATTTGTATGGTCTCGCCATAATCTTAATCGTGGTATGTTAGGGCAAAACGCTTGTTTTAATTGCATAATAGAGAAACCCTTTTGTGTTTTATACAAAAACTTGAATTATATTCTTATTTAGACATATTTTACATCATAACAATTATTGAGGTACATTTCTAAACTAAAATGAGTACACTACAACATTCTTGCTGGTCGTCATATGATAATGCCAAATATTATGATGAAATCCACAAATTTGTATCAAATACTCATGATGTGGTATTTGGCAAGAATGCAATGTCAATGTCATAGATTTTCAAGAATGAATATGTTGGAGTCACACGACCAACTTCCTTGATCTTTACTTATTGGGGTTTGTATCTATTTTAGTATCTAACACCTTCTCTTTCGAGCCCAGTTCTGTCCTTAACAATTAAGATAGGTACTTCTTATTGCTCCCACTGACTTCAAGAATTTCTACTTGATGAAGACTTATCTTCATATCAATTCCTAGTTAATCCTTCACAAGAGTTAATTCTATTGTGGTATTTGGTTAATCAAAATTTCTAACAAATCAATTTAACAATTTAACATTGCCATGTTCTTAATAACTTAAGTGCTTGATGACAAGTGTTTTGTTTGAGCAATAAGACTTTTGAACCGTGGATGCATAAAAGCTATTATCAAAACATATTTTGACTAATCATTACTTCTATTCACACATCTTCACAAGAAATCATACATAGACATGTTAGGAATTAAAGATGCTAATCTTATATGACATAGGACAACTACTATGGAGTTCTATGGAATAGAACGATTCCTATGGGACTAGTCCATGTCCTATTTAAACGGTTGATTTGAGGAATTATAAAGAGATTCTATTTGTCGTTTGTAATAGTAGTTTAGCGGAGACTCATGTTACAATCGAATTGATATCGTATAATAATAGGAGAAATGATAAAGAATAATATAAAACAACGAAATAGTGGGAAAAGAAACATTCATCGTTAATATATGAAAACATTTTAGCATGTTTTAGCATTTATATAATGACCTCTACCCAATTATATAAATGATTCTGAGATCCAAATCCATATTAACTCGGGCACGGGGAAACCGATACATCCCTCACTAATATAACTCGGTGGGTTAACTCTTTAACCGATTCTACAATTAGAACTCTCGGTCGATGAAATTACGTTAAGTTCATCTCTAGCCCCGGAACATAAGACTAGTCTTCATGTCCCGTTGAGTCCAACCAAATTTCGCGTGAAATAACGTTTTATTACCCCACTTACACAATGAAAAATGAAAGTACCCCGGGAAAACCGAACCTACCCTAAATGTCACGGGGATTCATGGGTCCTACTATTTGGTAAGGCTTTATCTCAATTTTTAATATGTGTGAGGTCGAGTCAATTTATTATCTATCAAATTTTAAGTAGGCTAAATTGTTGAAATAACGATAATTATAATTCACACGGTCGAATACTCGATATTAAAGGAAAAATGCAAAGCGGTAAATAAATTTCCTAGTATGGCCTTCCTAAAATAGAAAATCTAATATTCCATTTACAAATTCGGAAAGCAACTCCATTGGTCCCTTGAACTTCAAGTGGCACGCTTCCCAAGGACTCCGTCTTGGTCGGAACGCCTTTCCGAATGGCATCGTCTTAAAGGAAACTCCGGGATTACAAATATTACAAATTTAGTAATGAAATTACATAGCTTTTCTATTATACATTTATAAACTGAAAAACTAATAAAAGTAAAAGTGATGCGAGATCACATTAAATTACAACCGTATCCATATCCCCTTACATTACGGGAAATATCAATAAAAACTAAGGCCATACTAAGATAAAATTACATAGTTTAATATTAAATAAATACAATATGACATTCATCAATGAAATATGCAGCATTATAATATGTATCTAACATGCCAAGTTATGTGCCAAATAGCCCTATTTAAACTTATATCGTAAATATAACCCTGTTTTATGGATATTCGCGATTTTTAACTTATTAAAATCGCAAAATAATACTAAAATCATATTTTAGTCCAAACTAATTATCCTAACTCTCTTAGGACTCAAAAGTTATTCATCACTCAATTTTTAAAAATAATTCAACTTGATCAATTATGCTCATATATGACCTTAAAATTATAACTTTTATAAAATAAATATTACAATAATTTCAAAATTTGAATTTTAAATTTTTGAACATTCTGAAATATTTCCATGACACTCATAATGTCAAAAATCAAGGTTAAAATTTTCGAATTTATTTCGAGAAAAATATAGTTGCGATTTATCGGTTTTATCAAATAAAACATCTAAAGCATATTAAAATTAATCTAATCAATGTTCCAACTTTAGATCTGATATGTGGAATATAAATTCAACCTAAAATAATTTTCGCATGCCATGTAATTCGTTTTAGCTATTTTTGCTAAAATAGTCACTATTTATGTCATTTTTAAACTAAAAATTCATAAATCATGCAAAATGAATCGTGATCATCTCAAATTTTATACACAGTGATTAAAATAAGCATGTGACACCATATTAAAATTCCATAGCCTGTTTCGAAGTTTATCTATTTTTAACCATTTTACCTCCATTTATTCCTTTGTTATCATATAAAAATCATAAATCATGCAATGTAAATCAAATTTATATGAAAGTTTACATACAATAAATCAAATATGCATGTGAGGTTATATAAAAATTTCAAGGTCAGAAACTAAGTCTAACTATATTTAGCATTTAAATACCATTTCACTCATTAAAATGTAATAAAATCATTAAAATGAGCAATTACAATACCATAAATCATCAAAATGACCTAAATACATTTTAGGACCAAAATATATAACATGCAAAATGATTTCGTGACATTATCTAATAAATCACAATTTTTTAGTTTTATTTAAGTTACTATAACTCGGAAAAATTATAAATCGATTATGCATGCAACCTCCTATGCTCTGATACCAGTTGAAAGTTCCATAGACCAATTATTAGACTCTTCTAATAATGAAACTAATTTACTCATGAAACTAGTGGAGGATCTAGTGCATGCGTAACAAAATAAAAGGAGATAAAGAAGAAAACAATTCTCCTTAAATTGTTGTATGGTTCGAAATAGGGCACTACAAGAGACTCCTTCTCTTGTAATTCTTGAGCTATTAGTAAAATGGATGATCTTCCAAGACAGAATTCAAACTAGAATACCTCCGTTAGTGAGCACCCAAGACTAGCACAAAGATTAGTACAAATATAACTAGATAGTTGTAGTAATATACCCTTAATACTACTTTAGTAATGATCTTATAATATCATCATATTATTTTGGAGAGATTTAGTTTTGCAAGAAGTAGTGAGAAATTAGGAAGACATTGGAATAGAAAAATGAACCATAAAATGCTCTATATAGAGCTCCCAAAACCGGCACCCCTAGGTAAGTGGGTGGGTTTTCTTTTTCATTTTTTTATTCCATGCTTTTTAGGTAGTGTAGACTAGCTAGGGTGTGATTAATAAGGTTAATCATCATTTTTTTTAGCATCTTCCAAACACAAGAAGACAAAAATCAATGGACTCCATATACCCTCTTAGAACCAGTTATGGGGGCTTGTAGGATCCATTTCGGTTTTCGACATTTGTCTCTTAAATGCTTATTAACCTCGTGTTTAATTATCGTGCATAATTAAATATTTAATTTGTCGTATAAAAATAATATGACAAATTAACGGACGATGTATATATGCTCAACTTGTTGAGTATATTTTATCGTAATCACATCAATTAATGGGTACTATGATGACCATTTTAATTAATTTACCAGTTGTTGTAAATTTAATTAACTACCAACCTTTATCTCAAAATATTTATAAGTCTCATTTATAATTATTAGTTCTAAGCTCATAACAATGTTTAACTCACATAACTCAATTTGTGTAAGGGATTAATTAACTTGTATCAAATACAAATAATTAGTTTTCCATTTGTGCGTCATCCTATAGGTGTGACCGAAGGGATCAACTGATCACCACCGTCAAATGACAGTAATGTCAAACTCTAGTTAGCCAATCATTACTGATTAATGTTGATCAGTTGACAATATATTTGAATCATCACCTTCGTATTTGTTGGATCATATAGATATATGATTAAGTTTTGATAATGACAAGTGTGTGCTTCGTTTTATATATATACTCTTGCTTGTAATGGTTTGTTTAGTCTTTATTAGATTGACTTAGGTTTACAAGTTTAGCAAGTAATGTTTTAGCATTCTTAGCTATAACATTGAAGATTTGTGAGGCATCATTCAAGTAATGTTATAGCAGCTTGAGCTACAACATTGAAGATTCTTAAAGCGTCATAGTAACTGTAACAAGTTTGAAGTATGATGATCACTCAAGCAAAAGACTAGATCAAGTCTTTAACAAGCTCAAGATGAAGAGCTTTTGGTCAAGATAAAGAGAAGATCCTATCACTGAAGATCTCCAGGAAGATTAGCTAGTATAGGTCTTCATCTAATGACGGTATCTTAAGGAAAGAATATTGGGAAGGTAAAGTTACAGCTATTTCACCTATAACTTTACTTACCAAACTTAAAGTTATAGTTGTTTCTACTATAACTTTGGGTAGCATTTTAATACCACGATTTTAATAATTTTAAAATCATTTTTCAAAGGATAAAATTATATAAACATATTTCGAAATCATATGTATCTATAGTGGAGTTGATATATGGGTTGTTATAATGGTTAACTTGCATATCTCTATTGGTTAGTAAAACGACTTATGGGTCGTCATGCTACCTAGGGTTTGCTAGTTTATTTTAACCTAACCCTAATCTAAGAAGAGGGATTTTCGTCTAGATGGACACGGGCCTAGGGTTTCGGCCGCTGGCTTTGAACCTTTAGGTTTTACAAGTCCTCTAGTAACCTATCTAATTAAATCTAGCTTATATTTTTATAAGATATTTTCTTATCTTAATTATATACATGATTTAATTTGTTTACTTATCTGAAAATCTTAAAGATATAGTTATAGGAAAATAAGACTTACTTTTATCTTATTTACCTAAACTAATATATCTTGGATTGAATTAAGAAAGAGATAGAGATTTATCTCTTGCGAAATAAACCGTCTATCTCGCGGCATCCTAGGGTTTCGTGCAAACCCTAGTTCTCTCCACTATTATAAATACATATGATCATTCTTTATTCTAGTTAAGCTTTTCGAAATATTAAAAATCCCTTGCAAAAAAAATTGAGTTTAATTTTTAATTGGCTATTCTTATTGTTTTGCTTTTGGAAAATCTTGCGAAAAGTTGTGCTCTTTAATTTGCTTATTTTTCTTAAGGTTACGTCATAAGATAATAGTACTTCATATTGTTTCTTACTCGTTCAATTATGTGAACATTTAGAAGAACAATCAAGTGCTTTCTTAGTAACTTAAGATAGTCAAAACCGAATATCTAGTGATATTCAACTTGAGTTATAGTTAGAGTTAGCTATACCAGTTAAGTTGATAATTTTGTAATCCGGAGAAAGTTACTAAAATTATTAATCGAGAATAGTGGACGTAGGCTTCGGCGTGTGAAGCTGAACCACTTCAATTATCGTGTGTCCTTGGAGTTTTTCATTTCGTTCATTTCATTACGCTCATAATCACTTACTTAATTAGTTAAAGTTTAATCAATAAACATTAAGTAATTAATCATTGATATAAAGTAAAAAGTAGGCATAAGTTTTTAAATACTCAATTCACCCCCCCCCCCCTTCTCGAGTATTTCGGGTGTGATAGACTCTTCAATTAGTATCAGAGCCTCGTGCTCTTGATTGCCTAACCGCAAAAAGGCTAGATCCGTCTATCTTTTTATTTTATTTTTATTCCGCTGCCTTACACGTGTGAAATGGATTCCAAGTATCTTAAGTGTCCCGTCTTTGATGGGAAGAATTATGGACTTTGGAAAAACATGATGACACACTATATAAAAGGACATGATTGGGAGTGCTGGATGATCATTAAGAATGGACCAAACAAAATTTTGGTTGCATCTTCGGAAGGCACTACCTATGAGAAAAAGGAAGAAGACTATATTGAGGCTGATTACAAGAAGGCTGAGAAAAACTCGAAAGCGATAAGCCTGTTACAAAACGGCATGACATCGACTGAATTCGATCGTTTTTCCTCTTGCACGTCGGCCAAGGAAATATGGGATGGTCTTGAGTTGGCCTATGAAGGAACGTCGGCTGTAAGGAAATATCGCATTGACCTGCTGATTCAAAAATATGAACTTTTTAGAATGGAAAAGAATGAATCACTTGATAGCATGTCAGCACGATTTTCTACTATAGTCAATGAGCTCAAAAATCTTGGTAAAACTTTTGACTCCGAGGATATTGCTAGAAAAGTACTTAGGAGTCTAACCAAGAAATGGCGTCCCAAGGTCACGGTTACGAAAGAAGTCAGAGATCTCACTTCTCCTCCTTATGCAGAACTTATTGGTGCTCTCATGGCTCATGAACTCGTCTTGGAAGATGATGAGGCCGAGGCCAGTAACACTAAGAGCATGGCTTTAAAAGCTTCTGCTAAGGAAGAAGAAGATGTTGAAATAGAGGACGAAATGGTTTTGTTTGCTAAACGTGTTAACAAACGCGTCTTCAGAAATAAGCAAGCAAAATCGTTCAACAACAATAACAATAAGTTCTCTAATAAGAAAAGTTCTGAGTCAAAGAATACGTTTGCTAATAGAGGATGCTTCAAGTGTGGAGAATCCAGTCATATGAATAAGGATTGTCCCACATGGTAGAAAATGAAAGACAAAGCAAAACGTGAGAAGACCAAGAAGGAATTCAAGCAAGTGATGATGGCATCTTGATGGGGAGATCTCAACCCTGAGGACGACGAAGCATCAGAAGAAGAAGAAGTTGCTAACCTATGTCTAAGCAACGTTAGTCTTGACCTCTTCTCAGACAATGATAAAGATAGCATGGACTCCTACTGCTGCTTCCTAGGAGATTCCGATTCAGAAGAAGAAGAAGAGGTGAGTTATCTTGAACTTAAGAAAAGTGTTAAGAAATTGCCTAAGAATGCTTTAATTGAATATTTTGAATAATCTCTTGATAAGTGTCACGAACAAGAGATGGAATTGAAACATTTGAAAGAACAAATTCTCGATATTGCTGAAGAGAATCACCTCCTTAAAGCAAAAGGCCAAAAAGCTCAAATCTAAAGTTACAGCTAATATGGCTACAACTTCAGATATGATAAATGCTGAGAAGAAGGCTCTTGAGTCTAAAGTTATAGCTAATAAAGCTATAACCTCAGACCTGAAACTCAACATTAAGCATCTTCAAGCCAAAGTTATAGCTAGTGAAGCTATACCATTGGAATTGAGGAAAGTCAAAGAGCTTCTTGAGACCAAGGCTACGGCTAGAGAAGCCGTGATCTCAGACCAAAAGAAGGAGATTGAATCTCTAACTCAGCAATTAATGGAATCTAAAACCATTCTTTCAAATACTAAAAGAACGCATACCAAGACGGTACGAGTTCTTAATGATTGATTCTAGAACTTTCGTGACAATTATGAAGAGACTCATCCTCCCAAGATCATAGAGTCAGACCATTCCAAATGCAACGAAGAGATACAATCTTTAAAAGAATTACTCTTGCATACTAGAAAGGTTCATGAAAAATAGGAAGGTAGCACACGTGTTCTAAATATCCTAACTGAGCAATCAGATAATAACATGAAAATGGGATTAGGGCACGAGTGTTATGGTCATAGAGATCACTCTAAATGCAAATAAACCCCTTCCAAACGAGATTTCAGAAGGAGAAAATATACTAATTTACCAGAATATTTGATTTGTAATTACTGTGGTCATACTGGACATATCCAAGAAAATTGTCTCAAATATGCTTAGGATTTAAGAAAAGGAGTCAACTTTGTTAAAGCATCTGACACTATTTTCGAAGATAATGATTGTACCCCATCAGAACCAAGTACTAGTGAAGAACGCAACAATGATCATCGTTGGTTCTACGATATGAGCTTTGATTTCAAGAAGACTACCAAATCAAAACAAACACCTAAATATAAAGAGCCCTTCAAAACCAAAGCTCCCCAAAACAACCTGAAAGACCACGATATAATGAACCCACAACTCAACCTAAGACGGTTCCTAAAAAAACCCATTCGCCTCCAAAACGTAAAGTTATAAAAAAGGTTTGTGTTAGAAGAGATCTAGTTTTTAGAGTGACTAACGTCAAAGGACCCAACATAGCTTGGGTACCTAAAAACTGTATCTAATTATCTTGCAGGTTGTGGTGAAAGAAAATAACCTATGGTACCTTGATAATGGATGCTCAAGGCATATGACTGGAGATGTAAATTTATTTTTTTTCACTTGAACCCTTCGATGGAGGTAAGGTCACATTTGGTGATAACGAGAAGGGTAAGATCATCGGTGTTGGTAAAGTTGGAATATCCTCTTCTCATGCTATTAGTGATGTTTATCTTGTTAGTGGTCTCAAACATAATTTACTGAGTATCTCTCAATTATGCGACAAAGGAAATAAAGTTGTCTTTCATTCAGATTCATGTCGAATAATAATTGAAGGAACAAGTAGTGTTGTGCTTGAAGGACATCGTAGAAGGAATGTTTATATGATTGATCTAAATAATATTCCTACTAATTCATTCATGTGAATGAAAGTAAGGACAGATGATCCGTGCCTTTGGCAGAAAATATTTGCTCACATAAATTCTACAACATTGAATAAGCTAAAGAAATGGGATTTGGTTGAAGGACTTCCCTCAATCAAATTCGATCAAGAAACGTTATGTGATTCATGTGCCCGATGCAAACATGTGAGATCATCATTCAAACCCAAGAGAATGGTAAGTACCAAGGAATCACTAGAACTCGTGCATATGAATCTTTGTGGCCCAATGAAGGTAAGAAGTAGAGGTGGATCCAGGTATGTCTTCGTTCTAGTTGATGATTATTCCAGATATGTTTTGCCAATCTTTCTCAATTCAAAAGATGAAACTTTCGAAGAATTTGCAGTTCTAATGAAGCTTGCCCAAAAGAAGTATAAATCAAAATTAGTTTCCATTCGTACGGATCATGGCACCGAATTTGATAACCATGCTTTTATAGAATACTGTAGAGAGAATGGTGTTGGGCATAACTTCTTAGCACCACGGACCCCACAGCAAAATGGTGTTGTTGAACGTATGAATAGAACATTGGAGGACATGGCATGCACGATGTTCTTGTGCAGCGGCCTACCTCGAAATTTCTGGGACGAGGCTATTAGTACTGCATGCTATGTTTATAATCGAGCTTTGATTAGACCCATTCTCAAGAAGACTCCTTATGAGCTTCTTAGGGGACGTAAACCTAACATATCACATCTACGTTGCTTCGGGAGTAAATGTTTTGTCCATAATAATGTCAAAAATAGATTAAGCAAATTCGATCCCAGAAGTGACGAAGCGGTGTTTGTCGGTTATTCTAATCATAGTAAAGCATATAAGGTTTTCAATAAAAGAACCTTATGCATCGAAGAAAGTGTTCATGTTATTTTTGATGAGAATAATATGTTTGACAAAGCTGAACAGGATGAGGAAGAAGATTTGAACGAACCTGATCTCCGACTATCCAGGGATGAATTTCCAGAATTGGATGAAGTAGATAAAGAAATTGAGGGCATAAATGATGAACAAGGAAGCCCTTCGAATGACAAAGGAAAGAGAACTGAGAGTTTAGTTGATGATACTAAAACCTCTTCTCAATTAAAGCAATTGGAGGATAAAGTTATAACTGGTGAAGCTATAACTTTAACTCCAAATAAACGAATTAGATCCGATGTTATAACTGATTCTGTTATAACTCCAGGATTAGATTCAGGGGGAACAAGGCTTGAACCCCAATCATTCGAAGAAGGCAAGACTAGTTCAGATGAAGATGTGCCTCCTGTTTCTAAGAAATGGAAATATAGGGATTCTCATCCAATGGAAACCATCCTAGGAAATTTGAATGAAGGTGTTCGAACTCGTAGAAGACTTAACAACTTTTGTTCATTCTACTCCTTTCTCTCAACCATTGAGCCAACAAATATCAAAGAAGCACTTGCCGAACCAGATTGGATCGTTGCTATGCAAGAAGAACTTCAACAGTTCGAACGTAACAAAGTGTGGCATTTGGTTCCAAGACCTAAAGACTGAACGGTTATCGGCACAAGATGGGTTTTTAGAAACAAGCTGGACGATACAGGAGTTATTGTACGAAATAAAGCTAGAATGGTTGTACAAGGGTATCATCAACAAGAAGGAATCGACTATGATGAGACCTTCGCTCCTGTAGCCAGACTTGAGGCCATTAGATTGCTAATATCGTTTGCTGCTCATAAAGGAATCAAACTTTATCAAATGGACGTTAAGACAGCATTTCTTAACGGTTATTTGAACGAAGAGGTTTTTGTAGAACAACTTCCAGGATTTCTCGATAGCAAGTTTCAAAACCATGTTTTCAAATTAGATAAAGCCTTGTATGGTTTGAAAAAAGCTCCGAGGTCGTGTACGACAGATTGTCAAAATATCTTCTTGAAAGTGGTTTTAAAAGAGGATCTGTCGATAAAACCCTATTCCTGAAAACTGAGGATTCCGATTTATTAGTTGTACAAATATACGTTGACGATATTATTTTTAGTTCAAGTAATAACCGTTTATGCAAGTATTTTTCATATTTAATGACCTCAGAATTCGAGATGAGCATGATGGGAGAACTCAAGTTCTTCTTTGGACTCCAGATTCAACAAACTTCTGAAGGAATTATGATACACCAACAAAAATACGTCAAGGAGCTATTCAAGAAATTCGGTATGGAAAATTCTAATTCTAAGCCAACTCTTATGGGTACTGAGAAGAAGTTGACTTTGGATGAAAACGGTAAGTCTATCGATGAGACGACTTATCGAGGTATGATTGACTCACTTCTTTATTTAACTACAAGTCATCCAGATATTATGTTTAGTGTATGCGTATGTGCTCGATTCCAATCGTGCCCTAAAGAATCGCATATGATTGCAGTTAAGAGAATCTTGAAGTATTTAATCGGTACATCTAAATTATATCTGTGGTATCCTCTTGAGTGTAATTTCGATCTCATAGGGTATGCAGATGCAGATTATGCAGGTTGTTCACTTGACAGAAAAAGTACTTCCGGCATAGCCACGTTTGTTGGACCGTGAATCATTACGTTGGGGTCAAAGAAGCAAAAATCCATTGCGCTATCTACAGCTGAAGCCGAATACATTGTTGTTGGATTGTTATGTTCTCAACTTTTATGGCTTAAGCAACAATTATGTGATTACGGTGTTAATGTTGGGTGTATACCTATTTTGTGTGCCAACACGAGTGCTATAATCATATATAAGAACCCGACACAACACTCACGAACTAAGCATATAGATATCAGACACCATTTTCTACGTGATCATGTAGATAAGGGCAACATAAGACTGGAATTTTGTAGTACAGAAAAATAATGGGCTGACATTTTTACCAAAGCATTGGCTAGAGAACGTTTTGATATTTTACGGTTGGAAATTGGTTTAATTGATGGCAACTAAACTTGTCACAAATATTCTACTCTCCGTATGACTGACTAGATTTGACGAGATTGTATGGCTGTGTCCGTATTTTTTTGTGCAAGTTTATTTATGTCAAATGTTATTTTATAATATGAGAATATTCCATTTGCTAGTCATGTATATTTTGAGTTTTATTAAGAATCATAAAGTCGTAACAAATTGCCTCCTTATTTTTTCCCTTAACCGAAATTCTCTACCAAAATTTTATCTCTTGCCATATCTTATCTTATCATATCTTATAAATTATCTACCCTAACCAGTTATATTATTTTATGGTAAGTAAATAATTAACAAAAAAAAAGGAGAATATTTACCTACCTAATTACACACGTCACCTCCACCTTCCATATCTCACTCAACCTCTTTTACCATAATTCACAATTAACACTCCCCATAAATACTCCACCCTCTACCGTCACCATCAACACTCAAATCTCAATATTTACTTTTTCTTTCTACACCCTTCCACACTCAACCTCCAAAATCAAATCATCATCATGACTCCTCCCTCAACTCACATCCACTCACCCTCAACTCGGTCCACAACTCGGACTGGGTCCTCCAAATCACCATGCAATAAAACCTATGTCCCTATCAAAACTCCCTCACCTTCATCAAACCCAAAACCAACTAATCCTGATCATAACCGGGTTGATCCTAATTTAGAAGGGAGAAGACAGAAGTTAAATAAGGGGAAGAAGAAGGTCGTAGGGTTTGAAGGCTTGGTGGAAGAAACCAAGGTCGTAGCTTCTCAAGAAGGTCATCAAAGAGCAATGTTCCGAGAATATAAGCCGAATGCAACATCATCAGGACTTGATAAGATTCGACTTACCACGGACAAAAGAACCTGAGTCAACAATGTTATGCGGTATGGTATTCATGGTGGTCGTTCTTACTCCGAAAGATGGTATGGGAAAATTGAAGCTTTACAATTTTTTAAGGATTTCTTGAATTTTCAAGAATGGAAGAAAGTTAGTTCCTTTGTTGGTCCGGTTTATCCTATTGAGGTAATCAAGTTTTATTCTTCTGTCTCCGTAAAAAATAACGTGTTGCATGCTATGGTGAATGAATTCGAAGTCAAAATCTCCCTTGCCGATTTTTGTATTCTGCTTTCGGTCCCTGATGATGGGATCGAAATAAATCCGAGTGCGGAATGGGGAGATGTGACGGAGGAACAAAAGCTTAAAATTAAGAAGTCTTTTGATGTTGATGCTACGGGGTCGAGCAATATGCTTGCGGGGTCGTTCACTCCAAAATTGAAATTCTTTCTCAATTTTCTTTGGAACACGGTTGTCCCGAGGAGGGGTGGTCGTGATAAATTGTCGAGTTATAAGATGGTATTAATGTCTAAGTGGATTGAAGGATCCAAAGTTAGTCTTCCTCGTCTCGTGTTTCATAAAATCGTCCAAACAAGTATTTCCGTCACCAAGGAAAAAATTTATACTACTTTGGATTTGCCGTATGGTATGTGGGTCGCTCGGCTTTTGGAACAAAAAGGGGTAATTGGGTCTTCTAGCTATGGTGTAATTGTCAAAAATGAGATGTGTGACACTCATCTTAAATTCATGAAGATTGGTGCAATTGGACCCGATTTGGTGTTTTTGGCTAAGGGGAATGTGGTGGAGAAATCGTCAGATGTGGTCTCGGTTGTTGAACAAAAGTTGGACTCGTTTATGGCGAGTATTTGTGAGAAATGGGATGCACTAAATAAGATGGTTGCGGAATTGGTCTTGGGTTTGGGCCAAGACAGGAATGGGGCTTCGGGTTCGAAGGGTTCGGATCTTGCCGAGGTCTTGTCTTATCTCCATGGGTTGGAAACTCGGGTTGATGCTATGGCTCAGGATGCGGCTAGGGCGGCTAAGGAGTGTGTCCGTCATTCCGGGTCATTGGCTAACTTAGCTAGTCAAGGAGGGGTAATATGGCGTGAAGGAAAGGTTATGCATGAGGATATGTGGGTTGTTTACGAGGCTATTTACGAGGCTACTAAAGCCTTGTCATTGAAAGTGCTCAATTTCGAGAAGTGTCTCACGGCACAAGCTAACCATGTCCGCTCATGCTTTGATCGTCTTGAGTCTCTTGAGTTTAGGACCCGTCCCGGTTATGTGAACCCAATATCGTGAAACGCGGCTACCCTTAACCCGTCATCATCCTTACCTTGCTTTTCTTTTTATTAGACTTTCTATTTTGAATAAATGTCTAATTCGGCCCATTTTGGCTTGCTCTTCCATTCGGCCCATTTGGCTTTATCACTTGTCTCCTTATTCGGCCCATTGGCAATTAGACTACTTTGGTTTGTCGTACTCTTATTTTATATTTGGCATGCTTTATGTAGATTATTTTCTCGTTTTATAATCATTCTTTGCATGATTAATACGTGTCTCGATCTATATCAGTCTAGTTGTTTTATGTGTTTTCTCGTCTTTTCGATGATGTCAAGAGGGGGAAGAAAATTATCGTGACTTAAGTATTTGCCTAAGCTTGCTCCTTGTCAGAACCTTTAATCTCTTAAGGTCCTTAGATGCTATACTTTGTCTATTTGCCTAAGCTTGCTCCTTGTCAGAACCTTTAATCTCTTAAGGTCCTTAGATGCTATACTTTGTCTATTAGTGGATTGTTCTTGCGTTCGACTGACTATGAATTTTATAGTATTTTGTTGAGGGGGAACATTCACTTAGTTACAAATCATAAGAGACTTGTCATCATCAAAAAGGGGGAATTTGCTGGACCATATAGATATATGATTAAGTTTTGATAATGACAAGTGTGTGCTTCGTTTTATATATACTCTTGCTCGTAATGGTTTGTTTAGTCTTTGTTAGATTGACTTAGGTTTACAAGTTTAGCAAGTAATGTTATAGCATTCTTAGCTATAACATTGAAGATTTGTGTGGCATCATTCAAGTAATGTTATAGCAGCTTGAGCTATAACATTGAAGATTCTTAAAGCGTCATAGTAACTGTAACAAGTTTCAAGTATGATGATCACTCAAGCAAAAGGCTAGATCAAGTCTTTAACAAGCTCAAGATGACGAGCTTTTGGTCAAGATAAAGAGAAGATCCTATCACTGAAGATCTCCAGGAAGATTAGCTAGTATAGGTCTTCATCTAATGATGGTTTTAATAATTTACATACCAAACTTAAAGTTATAGTTGTTTCTACTATAAATTTGGGTAGCATTTTAATAGCACGATTTTAATAATTTTAAAATAATTTTTCAAAGGATAAAATTCTTTAAACATATTTCGAAATCATATGTATCTATAGTGGAGTTGATATATGAGTTGTTATAATGGTTAACTTGCATATCTCTATTGGTTAGTAAAACGACTTATGGGTCGTCATGCTACCTATGGTTTGCTAGTTTATTTTAACCTAACCCTAATCCAAGAAAAGGGATTTTCGTCTAGATGGACACGGGCCTAGGGTTTCGGCCGCTGGCTTTGAACCTTTAGGTTTTACAAGTCCTCTTGTACAAGTAACCTATCTAATTAAATCTAGCTTATATTTTTATAAGATATTTTCTTATCTTAAATATATACATGATTTAATTTGTTTACTTATCTGAAAATCTTAAAGATATAGTTATAGGAAAATAAGATTCACTTTTATCTTATTTACCTAAACTAATATATCTTGGATTGAATTAGGAAAGAGATAGAGATTTATCTCTTGCGAGATAAACCGCCTATCTCACGACATCCTAGGGTTTCGTGCAAATCCTAGTTCTTTCCTATATTATAAATAAATATGATCATTCTTTATTCTAGTTAAGCTTTTCGAAATATTAAAAATCCCTTGCACACAAAATTGAGTTTAATTTTTAATTGGCTATTCTTATTGTTTTGCGTTTGGAAAATCTTGCGAAAAGTCGTGCTCTTTAATTTGCTTATTTTTCTTAAGGTTACGTCATAAGATAATAGTACTTCATATTGTTTCTTACTCATTCAATTGTGTGAACACTTAGAAGAACAACCAAGTGCTTTCTTAGTAACTTAAGATAGTCAAAACCGAATATCTAGTAATATTCAAATTGAGTTATAGTTAGAGTTAGCTATACTAGTTGGGTTGATAATTTTCTAATCCGGAGAAAGGTACTAAAATTATTAATCGAGAATAGTGGACGTAGGCTTCGACGTGTGAAGCTGAACCACTTCAAATATCGTGTGTCCTTGCAGTTTTTCTTTTCGTTCATTTCATTACGCTCATAATCACTTACTTAATTAGTTAAAGTTAAATCTATAAACTTTAAGTAATTAAACATTGATATAAATTAAAAAGTAGGCATAAGTTTTTAAATACTCAATTCACCCCCCCCCCCCCCCAATTCTCGAGTATTTCGGGTGTGATACACTCTTCAATATTCTTATTACGAGACTTAATTATGTGAGCGGACTATTGTTGAGGACACTTACTCCAACATAATTGTACACCGAATGACACTCGGGGACTAGAGCGTATAACCACTTCCTCTAACCAATCACGAACTTAGACCAAATAAATCCCCGATGGGTACCTTCGTTTCATTCCGATAGCACATAACCGTAACTACCGTCATCTATTCAAACTATCCAACAAACAAATGTACAGTTTAGCTGACTGTACGAACATGCGTGAACAACATCAGACACAAACTAGTAGAACATTGAGAATGGTGTCACAACCTATCAAAAAAAAGCCCAAAGGTCTCCAACTAATATAGCTAGGGAAAGTCGGGATCGAATCTACATGGAGGCTATTTGCAGTCTACTTGTCAATTTAACTCTGTCTAAAACACAAATGGGGTTATTTGAATTGTTTTACTAAACTAAAAGCAAATAAATAAAAGGGTCAAAGAGATAAATTTAGTCCAGAAAATATAAAGAGAAATGAGCTAGGATGTCGGTTCACCATGGATTAATACGGGTCAAAGGAAGGGTCATAGGTTTGTCCGAATTACTGTTATATAGGGCAATGAAAAGGTCCTCTCGGTCCGCTATTTGCCCTAGAATGCTTCTAGCGGGCTCTCGCAACTTACAAGGGCACTCTAATGTTTGTGACAAGTGTAACCCTTACCATGCTCTCGATCTTAGGTCCGGATTTACCAATTTAATTAATCAATTACGTCGACTTAACCAATTAAGCACAATTAAATGTCACAATTAACAATATAGACTAATTACGTAAACTAATCTAATCACCCAATTAATATCGTCTCCATGCATGAATCCCCTAAATCCTAACAAAGGGACTTTAGCTACTCATAATAATGATAACAAAATTCAATAGAAAATTAACGAACTTTAAAGAGAATCCATAATTAAAATAAATGTAAGAGAAAGCGGCATAAACTAAATAATAATAAGATTGAAAAGGAAGAAAATAATTAAAATTAATAAAGATGAACAAAGGGAAATGGAATAATTAAAAGTACCAAATTGAATCCGAGTTGAGCAATGGAGAAGGAGAAAGCAGTTCTAGATCTAAAGTTTTTAGAGAAGAGAAGTACGTAATCTAAAGTGTTAGTACTAGATAGAATAAAGCATAAACCTAATTATAAGTTTATAAGAGCTTTTATAGTCTAAGCCCAAATAGGAATCAAATCAACGACTTACGCATTGAAAACGTGAGTATGTCGAACATTGAAGTGAAGTAAACCGATAGACATAAGGGTTATAGGTCGAACGACATAGGGTAGAAAGTCGAACGACTTGGATAATTGTTCTTCATTCACGCTGTCACTATGTCGACCAAATTTTCACCAAGATCAATCAACAAAAGGGCTTGGTCGATCGACATTCACTATAAGGTCGTTTGAGCATTAGCGTCGCGCAATTCCTACAGCGCGCACTCTTCAAATGGCTGCCATTTCTTCGTTACTTGGCCGAATCAAGCGTTTTTTGTGGCGTTGGAAAGCTAAGAAGATAAGCTTTCACATTCAGTATGATCACTTGATTATCTATTCTATAACTCTAGTTATGGCTCTTTAAAGTAGAAACTAGTAATGTGAACCTATTCTTTTGCTCTATAAGCTTCCTTACCTAACTAAGGACTCCAAAAGAATGGTTTTTGAGCTCCATTTACATGAAGACTAAGAACGGAAGCTAGTCTCACCTTTGTTGATAGGATTTTGCTCACATTTGCACATTTGGGCGAATAACTTGTAAAAACCAAATCACTTACCCAGAGTAGCAAACACAAGGAATATAACAATGAAATGGCATATAAAATGCACATAAATGCGTGCCCAAATAGAAAATTAATCGCATATAATAACCACGCATCAAACCTCCCCAAACCAAAACCTTGCT
The DNA here is from genome assembly GCF_048544455.1 of Silene latifolia. Classification (NCBI taxonomy): domain Eukaryota; kingdom Viridiplantae; phylum Streptophyta; class Magnoliopsida; order Caryophyllales; family Caryophyllaceae; genus Silene; species Silene latifolia. Next base: position 149,737,236 of record NC_133534.1, on the reverse strand, counting down.
TGTCCCCAAGCAAGCAGTAGACACAAGATATAGAAGGGGGTTAATGGAGCGACATATAACTCAGAGCTAGCAATACAAAAGACTCGTCAAACCAATTTAATACAATAGTAACACCCATGCTAAGGAGTGAATTCCAAAGCTATAAAGTACAAAAATTTAAGTACAAACGAGTTATATTTATGACCAAAACTATCAAACTGTCAATCTTGCATGACCATCTATGTCGGACTCTCACGGGCCACTCATCTCTCATATTAGCAGAGGGTGAGTATAAATTTTGTAAAGAGAGAAGGAAAATTGTCACTCACCTAACTACGACCTACAAAAGTATGCATGCAGTCTAACATGATAGATATCTCTAGCTACCGTACACATATACTCCAACCAAACAAGGTTTAGAACACATGCTTAGGACTTACATTTAAATGTGAGATGAGGCAATTGGGTAAGAAGGGGCATAACAATTTGAATATGTGGAGGTAAAAGTCAAGCTAGCACCGAACACAACCAAAAATAAACATATTCTGCTTGTAATCCCAATATGTCAAAAATTGAACACAATACCAAATGTGGCATAAACTCACTCACAACAACAACAACTAAGCTCCTCAAATACAATGAATATGATAAATATAGAAGTAATATGAAATTCACATCTCTTTTTTCTTTTCAACTTCATTTTTATTATCATTTTTTTTTCTCATTTTTTTTTTCAATACTTTTTCCATTCAACAAATTTTTTTCACCTTCCTTCCAACACAAAAAGCATTCTTCATACAATGACCACAACAAGACTTCCAAAACTTACCAATAAGACTAGCTTGATAAGGATAGGCCATATAGGAATATAGTTGAATAAAAGGGCAAAACAAGGCAAATTTGGCTAATATGAGGTTAATAGGGGTAAAACATAAAGGAAGGGTCGCCTCTCCACATGTGTCACCACCACAAACCCGAGTGTAGATAGGCAATAAGAGACAAATTTCATGCTTATGAAAATTGATGTTACATGTCATGTAAGGATTACCAATAACATCCTAAATGAAACCGGTCATAAATGTTACAAGTTTATAAAGCTCTAAACCTTAGAATGTATATGTAATTTGCCAACATATAGGTCAAGTCTATTCGTTTGGTAGATATCAAAAACTCGTAGACTATGCAAATGAACTTCTCAAAATAGGGTGTCAAAAATGTAAGGCTTAAACGAATTAGCAAAAGTATAAAAGCAATGTCATCATCGTTATATAACCACTCCGACTCAACCTAAGACTCTACCTAAATGCAAACATATTTTTGTATTTTTTTTTAAAAATTTTCAATTTTTTTTTTATAAATGCATGCGGAAATGCATGAAATATGCATATAGATGCAAACAGACATATGTATACCCCCCCCAAAACCGAATCATAAAATGCCTCCATTGTGCTCAGCAAACAAAGAGCAGCAGCAAAAATAAGGAGAAAGGGATATACGAACAAGATGAATACAAATGAATATAAAGTAAGAAAACTCATATACAAAGCAGACCTCACCAAACCAACAAAAAACAAGGGGAGGTCATGACAAGCTGCCAATAATCAGCACCTCTCATCTGAGTCTGGTAAGAGTAGGCGCTTAAAGCCTTTAAAAGTTTATCATAAATCTGCGCATGTGCTACACAAAAGCATAAGTAGCACCAATATACAATGTGAGCATATAAAAGCAATGTGAAATACCATCTCAGCTTCATGAACTTTCTTCGACACTCCCGTAAGAATCCATCCTTCAGCCGAGGGTGGAACATTTAAGCTCAAATCACGGGAAAGCGGAAAATTAGGGAGCACAGTAGCATTTAACATTGAAAGCACGCGAGTAGAAACAACCTGCTTAGACGGGTATTCTATGTGAGGTGGAGGAGTCTAGTGTGTGATAGGAGAAGGTGGGTAGTCATCCCAAATGCAGGGGGGTGGGGCGGGGGGGGGGGGGGGATTCAAATGTGTCAACGGGGTTGCCTATAACATGCTCATCTACCATATCGTCATATGAGTCCCATTTAACCTCAAGACCTTCTAATCGCCCATCCCCACTCTGCTTATCGTAAGACTCATCACAAAAGAGGTTCTCTAGGAGGCCTGTCAAGTCTTCCTCACTAGGCTCACTGTCTGTAAACCTATTATAGAGGGATTCTATATTATCCTCAAAGAAGGAGTTATCAACTGAGCATATGGTCTCCTCCTCTACATTTCTGTCAATTTCTTTTTCATTCTTTAGAATGGTTTTTATGGTCTCACCCATGCCTTCATCCATGTCTGACTGATATGAGAAGGTAGGTTTAATGCATTGAAGATCAAGCGATTCAAAGAAACTAAGGACATCCTCAATATTCTTACCACCATAATAATCTCCTTTACCTATGGAGTCAATATAGGCTTGGGTTTGTCTCTTCATACCTCTTATGATGGTAAGGCACACAGTAAGCTGTGAGAGTTTGCCTTCGTAGTTATGAGAACGAATCCAATCATTCCATTTATGCATGTTATTGTGGAAGTTCTCATCTTCAATCTTTAGAAACTGGATGGAAAACATTAGAACGGTATCAAGGAACTGAAATTCCTTAAGGCATACGACAAACTAAATTAAAAGCAAATAGAAATGCGCCGCTTCCCTGACAACAGTGCCAAAATTTGATAAGGCTGTCGCAATCTATCAAAAATAACCCAAAGGTCTCCAACTAATATAGATAGGGAAAGTCGGAATCGAATCCACAGGGAGGATATTTGCAGTCTACTTGTCAATTTAAGTTTGTCTAAAACACAAATGGGGTTGTTTGAATTGTTTTACTAAACTAAAAGCAAATAAATAAAAGGATCAAAGAGATAAATTTAGTCGAGAAAACATAAAGAGAAATGAGCTAGGATGTTGGTTCACCATGGATTATTACGGGTCAAAGGTAGGGTCATAGGTCAGTCCCAATTACCGGTCTATAGAGAAGTGAAAAGGTCCTCTCGGTCCACTATTCGCCCTAGAATACTTCTAGCCGGCTCTAGCATCTTACTAGGACACTCTAATGTTTGTGAAAAGTCTAACCCTTACCAGGCTCCCGATCTTAGGTCGAGATTTCCCAGTTCAATTAATTAATTACGTCGACTTAACCAACTAATCATAATTAAATGTTACAATTAACAACATAGACCAATTACGATAACTAATCTAATCACCCAATTAATACTGTCTCAATCCATGGCTCCCCTAAATCCTAACAAAGATACTTTAGCTACTCATAATAATGATAAAAAAAATTCAATAGAAATTAATGGAATTAAAAGAGAATTCATAATTAAAATAAATGTAAGAGAAAGAGGGAAAAGGAAGAAAACATTTAAAATTAATAAAGATGAACAAAGGGAAATTAAATAATTAAAAGTACCAAATTGAATCCGAGTTGAGCAATGGAGAAGGAGCAAGCAATTTTAGATCTAAATTTTTTAGGGAAGAGAAGTACGTAATCTAAAGTGGTAGGGCCAGATAGAATAAAGCATAAACGTAATTACAAATTTATAAGAGCTTTTATAGTCTAAGCCCAAATAGGAAACAAATCAATGACTTAAGCATTGGAAATGTGAGTATGTCGATTAACATTGAAGTAAGTCAATCGACATATAGGCTAGAGGTCGAACGACTTAGGGTAGAGAGTCGAACGACTTGGATGATTGTTCTTCTTTCACGTTGTCACTGTGTCGACCAAATTTTCACCAAGATCGATCGATAAAAGGGCTTGGTCGATCGACATTCACTATAAGGTCGTTCGAGCATTAGCGTCGCGCAATTCCAACAGTGCGCACCGAGCTTTAAATGGTTGCCATTTCTTCGTTACTTGGTCGAATCAAACATTTTTTATGGCGTTAGAAAGCTAAGAACATAAGCTTTTACCTTCAGTTTGAATCACTTGATTATCTGCTCTAGAACTCAAGTTATGGCTCTTTAAAGTAGAAACTAGTACTGTGAAGATCTTATTTTTCTCTACAAGCTTCTTTACTTCACTAAGGACTCCAAAAGAATGGTTTTCGAGCTCCATTTATATTAAGACTAAGAACGGGAGCTAGTCTCACCTTTGTTGATAGGGTTTGGCTCACATTTGCACATTTGGGCGAATAACCTGTAAAAACCATAGCACTTACCCAACGTAGCAAACAAAACAATGAAATGGCATATAAAATGCACATAAATGCGTGCCCAATTAGAAAATTAATCGCATATAATAACCACTCATCAAACATCGTAATAGACTACTCTAATATCAAATGCATAGAAGTATCCAACGATATATGCAATCATAGTGTTATACAATAACTAAACACAACACTTCACATGAAACAAGTATTAACAACCAAGGTTATAGTAACCTTACATTACTACAGATATAGGGGACAACGGCTAATAACCGTTGTTATAGAAAAAAGCGGGCGTTGTCGTTTGGGCCGTGGTTAAAAGTTTTAACAACGGTTATGTTTTTAACTAAAAACCGTTGTCATTATTAACTATCCGTTGTGAAAAGATATAAAATATTTTGGTGGGAAAGTAATAACAACGGTTTCATGGATACAAACCGTTGTAGATAGTAATGTGCACGTTTAATAGTTTATGGAGGGAAATTAATAACAATGAGTATTTTTATAATAATCGTTTGATGTGACTCTTAATTGCGCACATTTAGTCCCGTAATTGAACCTACTTTGCATACTATTATAACATTTCAGGGCCATTTTATCCGTCAAATCCTTTTTATTTGGCTTTCCCAGTGCATCTTATATGTCTTATAGGAAATGAGATAATGAGGCGGAATTCCCGTCTCTCGCGCATATTCGGAAGCTTGTTGACGATCTTGGATGGACTAAGTATGAAAAGGAGGCAAGATGATGACCAAGGAAGTAGGCATAAAGAGTATATAGAAGCATCATAGGCTTAAAAGTAAGAAAAACGGAAACAGCAGCTCAACCCGCGCGGGTCAAGCTCAAGTAGAGCGGGATACAGCTCAACCCGCTCGGGTTGAGGCTCAGGTTGCGCGTTTTTCAGTTGGGACGAGAGGATTCTTTGACAGAATGCTTTCCCTTGCTACATGATCCGTGCATTTCCCTCGGGACTTGCATTTCCCTACTCAACACTTAGCATTATTATTTACTAATCTACCCTTGCTTAACCAAATGATGTACCACTATATATACCCCATTGTATTACCTAGCTAATCATCAAGTTTTTAGATTAGATTGGGAGTAGATTAGAATAGATTAATCTCAATCATTTCACATGAATCTTTCCTTAATTATTTCTCAAGTTTATTATTGAGTAATTTAAGTTTATTATTTGGTAATTGAAGATTATTGGGTTATTATTGGAGAATTGACAACTCTTCATAAATCAATTAAGTTTTCTTCTATTATTCTTTGCTTTTTTATTTGGAATCATCTTCATAGGTATAATTGTCTTTACCCTTGTTTAATTATTGTTAATCACTTTCATTTATTCATCATGTTTTGCTTTGTTAGTTTGATTGACAACCTTATTAACATGTTGAACTTGATAATGAGTGAGTAGTTTCCTTAGCTAGGGTTAATGGGGAATTAGGGGAAACAAACATGGGGAATGATTCATGCTTAATCTAATATGCTTTCATAATTAAATTGCTTGCTTGTTGTGATTTTAACTTATGCACATGTTATGTTTGATGAAATGCGAGCCTATGAATCCTTGCATTTTTTACCCGTCACTTATCTCTTCAATGAGGCTTGTAACGATATAAACCAACTCGAACCTTATTAGACCATGCATATAGTTGGATAAGAAAGAATAAGTCAACTTCTAGGTGTTGTACAATCTAATCGATTCGGCTCCGAGACCCAAACCTTCTTAGGGATCGTAAGCTTATACACCAACTCGAACCCATCACAACAATAAGTCCTTGCTATATAATTGAGAACATGTTTGTGTGATCAACTCCCATGATACCCCCTATTAACCCATGACACCCTAGTGCTTTTAATCAATTGTTTGCATCTCATTTTATTTACCTTGCTTTGTTTTCATTGCTTTACTTTCATCTTGCCAATTAGTTTAGACCAACTTCATCTCAACCCAATTGTGACAACCCTTAGCACAACTATAATTAGATTGAATAAATCGAATACCCCCATCCCGTGGATCGACCCCGACTTGCTTGCTATGCTTATAGTTGGGTATAAATGTGTTTTGCATTATTTCATATATTTAACATGTCTACATTCACTTTTTGGCAATATGAAAATGAGTCTTTCGAAAAGTATATTGCAAGATTTGAAGATTATATGACTCATTCTTGGCATCATGGTTTTACTCTTTCAAATTATGAAGCATGTTGTGTTGTTTATAACGGCATGAACCTTGAAACCCGCAACTTGGCATTTCACTTGAGTGATGGTAGAATATGTGAGATGAGTTGTGAGGAATTTTGGGAATTTGTTGAGTTCATGACCACCCAATGTCTTAAGCAAACTATACATGACATATTTGAGAGTGCCAAGGAAGGTATGGAGCCGATAAAAACCACATTTCAAAAATTCATTAAGGAAAACTGTGATGAAAATGAAATTTGTGAGAATGAGATACCTTCCTATAACCTTGAGCCAACCTACTATGCCCACAAGTTTGCCTCTCCTTGGAAGATGGAGTGCTAGATGAAGAGAGTGATGATGATGAGGAGGAGGAGTACATTCTTGATCGTGAAACCAATGCTTGGATGCCATCACCTTACTCTTCTTGTGTAACAATGAACCCAACTTCCATGGAATTTGATGTTAATGGGCAAGTTGAGAGTGAGATGGATGTGAGCTTGAGTGAAAACTCACCCTTTGAGGATGACATTTTAGAGGGAGACAATTGTGTTGAACTTGGTGAGCCTTGTTACGACAACCCCTTTGATAATGGACCTTTTTGGGATGAAGAATATGAGGACATTTGCGAACCTCAAATAGACACCCTTGAAATCACCTTAGATAATAATGACAGTACTTGCATTGATTGCGGTGATTTTGACTATTTTGAGGACAAGTAGAGTGAATTGCCAACCAACTACCCATTTTATGTTCCTACCATCCATCACATCTTTTATAATTTTTGTCATAACATTCTTCACATGCTTGTTCTTTTTATTACTTGGGCACTATTTCATTGCATAATCTTGTGTTATTATCCATGCTTATTTATATCTCACTCCCAAGAATTTGACCGACTTCTACGTGCTTTGAGTGCTAGTGATAATTTTTCATAAAATTGTTTATTGATAATCTTTGGTTTGATGGAGTTCTTCAATAACCATTAACTTGTATATATAGATTTGCATTCATTTAATAAATTGCATAAGAGATGAAAGGGATGGATCTCATATTTTAATTAAGCTTTTTGAAGGAAGTTAATGAAAATGAGAAGATGGAAAAAGTAAAGAAAAAAAAGAAAATGGATAATTTGGGTTGTGAGCATCTTTGTTATCCTTAAAAAGGTGTTGGGTCAAAATTTCTTGAAAACTGCGCATCTCGAGTCCAACCTGCGCGGATTGAATGACAAGGAAAAAGGGAAAAAGCTCTCTGACCAAGAATCTACGCAGATTCTGAAGAAAACCCGCTTCCCAGCTCCCAACCCGCGCGAGTTCAGTTCAACCCGAGCGGGTCCACTACGAACCCGAGCGTGTCACTTTCAACCCGAGCGGGTTCGGCTCCAATTTGCAGAATTTGCTCAGGAATCTGGGCAGATGACTTCTAACCCACCCGTGTCCAGCTTGTAACCCGTGTTCACTCCATTTTCAGCCACAACTTTGCTCTACACACAAATCTCACCTACCATCTTCATCTTCTACCTTCGAGCTCAACCCCAACTCACAAAAATCACTCAAATGACCATCAAATCCAACCAAATCACCATCAAATTACTCTAAAAATCATTCTAATCTATTTCTACACAATAAAAACCAACTTTCCAACCTTCTACATACTCAAAATCACCCATTTTCATCATTTTAAAAATTGGAGCTCCAAAAATCCGTGAGCTACAATTGTTTTTCGGGTTTGATTTTTGCCTTCTAGCTTCACTTCAATGCTTCTAGTGTTCTAATAAGGCATTTTCAAGGTTGTTTGGCTCTTATTTGTGGAGATTTGAAACATCTTTGGGTAGTGATACTTGGTGGATTTCAAGACTACAACAATGAGTTTTTGGTGCAAGAGTAAGACTACTACTACTAAGGGATCAAAGAGGAGAAAAGGAAGAAATTATAATGCTCCACCGAAGTTCCAAATGCAAGAAGAGGAGCTAGTACCGGAGATAGAGCAACTTGATGATTTCCCGGAGGTAGTATTCATAAAAAATGAGCATAGGAGGCGATTTGTGAAACTACTAGGTATGGAATTCGAGCCTACTCGTTTCATTTGTCGTCAAATTTTGGATAAACTTGGTATTGAAGGACAAACCGAGTCTTTGTCTAAAGGAATGGGTCTTGAGACTTTGTTTAATATGCATGAGCAAACATATCTTAGCCTCACCTTGGAATTTTTGTGTAGTCTCAAAGTTTTTGAAGGCGAAAGATATGGGGTGTCTTTAGAATTTAGGTTGTGTAATAAGACCCATCAAATACATTTGGGTAACTTTGGTGAAATTTTTGGACTTGTGATACTCGAGACCGACCTTGAGAAACCCGTGGGGTTCACGGAGAGTCACATTTGTGGAGAGCGATCACCGGGTTGGAATTAAATGGTTTTAAGAGGTGTCATGCCTTTTACATTCATCATCCAGTTATTAGAGTGTGGCATCAATTTATAGCGGGGACAATCATTGGTAGGAGTGACACGGGAAGTATGAGTCAACTTGACATGACTTTTCTCGAGTCATATTTGAATGTCCAACGTTTGGCAAAGTACAACTTTAATCAACTTATGCACATGTTATATTTGATGAAATGCGAGCCTATGAATCCTTGCATTTTTTATCCATCACTTATCTCTTCAATGAGGCTTGTAAGCATATAAACAAACTCGAGCCTCATTAGACCATGCATATAGTTGGATAAGAAGGAATAAGTCGACTTGTAGGTGTTGTACAATCTAATCGATTCGGCTCCGGGACCCAAACCATCTTAGGGATCGTAAGCTTATACACCAACTCGAACACATCACAACAATAAGTGCTTGCTATATAATTGAGAACATGTTTGTATGATCAACTCCACAATACACCCTATGAACCCATGACACCCTATTACTTTTAATCAATTGTTTGCATCTCATTTTAGTTACCTTGCTTTGTTTTCATTGCTTTACTTTCATCTTGCCAATTAGTTTAGACCAACTTCATCTCAACCCAATTGTGACAACCCTTAGCACAACTTTAATTAGATTGAATAAATCGAATACCCCCGTCCCGTGGATCGACCCCGACTTGCTTGTTATGCTAATAGTTGGGTATAAATGTGTTTGATGGCGGACAACGACCCGCTCATCACCGTTGTTATTATTTTTTTATATATATAAATACAATCAGTGCATTACTGTCAAAATCATGCATGAAATAACCACAGCAGCAGCAGCATCAAATTGGGTTTTTACCATTTGACAAAAAAACTCTCATGTTCTCCATTACAATTTACCATTACAATAATGACATTAAGGCCCTAAAACTAGAAGTAAATTGACCCTTTTATATATACAACATGCATTACAGCCTTAATATATCTTCAACAAAAATGGCTCCTAAAACTCTAAGTCTTGAGTAGATCGATAGCTATAAAATCAATAAAACTAGAAGTAAATTAACCCAAATATATACCTCTTTAGTCTTCATTATTGAAATGTTCAAGGACGTATTTTCCCGACAAGTCTCTCACCTCGTCAATTTGAAGTCTTGAGTACTCGAGGTTTTGTGGCTCGTTGAAGATATACTATGAAAACAAAGACATTAACGAAAACATATATGCTAGAGTAGCATATTGAAGCAGCATGCAACATCAACGTAACAACAAGAGCAACAACATGCAGTATAATAACTAAAACTATATTTCAGTCAAATAAAAATATATGTAAGTAAACCGTCTAATGAAAAAACATTATTATTACTAACCCTTTTCTGGAATAAGGACATATCTTCGCCTAATAATCTCCATCATGTTACGACAAACATAGTAACCACATTGTATGGTGTCCGGCTGGCGAGGGACCTATTATTACATAAAACAAACGAAGTTACCAACTAGTGTGTAATGCATACTGCATACTTAAAAAAGACAGTGATGATTTAATATTTACACTAGAATCTTGTATTTGTGTATACGTACCTCTGTTATCGTGGTAAAAGTGGGGGCAGTGTCGTTCTTGCGTTGCTCCTCGTTTGAAGATCTTTTTTTCTCAAAGGCCCTTTTTTTAAAAAGTCAGAAACAGACATATATAAATATATATATATGTAGTAGTAAAAATAATTGAAACTTTATAGTACGTATAACGCAATATAACTTACTTAGTAATCAACTCCTTAAAAGTATTGGTAGGTTGCCTAGGCAAAGAGTCCAACCAAAAAAATTTCTTTGCGGTCGGGTTTATTGCTGCTAGCACCCAATGCCTCCTAGATCGAGAGACATATATGTTAGATAAACAGCAGCAGCAACATCAACATATCCAAAAAAAGGTTCATGTATGCTTCTAACTATAATATTAATTATATATTACTCGGTTTCATTATAAGGGGCAAAAACGAACTTTTTGTTCTTTGCCAATTCTTGAGCAGTGTAATCTATCCGATCTTGGTACTGAATCACCGTGATATGCATAGATAAGATATAGGGGCACATGAATCCGTATAGGACATTTGGAATCCTGTTCTCAAACATCACTCTCGACTTCAAGTACCTAAATTATGGTTTTAAATCCGGTAATTAAAATAAAAAACACTATATATATATATATATATATATATATATATATATATATATATATATATATATATATATATATATATATATATATATATATATATATATATATAACACCCCAAGTTATTGAGAGTAAAGTTGTCCCACATCGAGGAATTGAGGAGGTGTTGTGATATGTTTATAAGGGCTTCCACTCACCACTTAGTAACAAGGTCTTGTGCTTTTGGGCTTAAGTGAGGACAAATAATGGGCCCAAAGGCGCACATCCACCTTATTAGGGTTGTGTTACGATGGTGGTGGGTCGGATTATTATAAATGGTATCAGAGCAACCCTGCGACTGTGTGGTGAGCCTGTGGTCGGGAGTAATCGGGTCACCCACCTAGCGGGGAGGATTCTGGCCTTGGATGCGGCAAGTTTGAGGCACAACGAGGACGTTGTGTTCCTTAAGTGGGGGAGATTGTAACACCCCAAGTTATTCAGAGTAAAGTTGTCCCACATCGGGGAATTGAGGAGGTGTTGTGATATATTTATAAGGGATTCCACTCACCACTTAGTAACAAGGCCTTGTGCTTTTGGGCTTAAGTGAGGACAAATAATGGGCCCTAAAGGCACACACCCATCTTATTGGGGTTGTGTTACGTTGGTGGTGGGTCGGATTATTATATATGAATATCTAAATTACTTATTAGTCAGATGTTTTATTAAAGTAAATGAGTTAAATAAGAAACTTACTTCATCCAAGCATAGAGGTGTTGGATATCAATCTCAAGGAGGCCAGCCCAAATGGTTAGCGTATCCCATGAAATAACTGCTTCGGTTTCTTTCCCCATAATATCTTCCGTGAGCAGAATAAGTATCAATTGCTCGTTTGCTATGCGATGGCCAGCGTCCTCATACACGGCTCTCATCGTCATTGTCCCGACTTGTTGCATGTAATCGTTCCCACTATATTCAGGTCTACTAGATAGACTCCTAACTTCTCTTATTGGAGGGAAAGTATGGGAATACGGTTTACTGCTTGTCCCAACATCCTGTATGTGTAGAACACATATATAAAAAAACGGAGTAGTCTCATACATTGATTCATTGTATAAAAACAGAGTAGTCTCCTACATTTACAGCTAGCTTTTGACCATTTTTCAAAATATAGAAAAGAAGAGAGTTATTTAAAAAAAATAAGTAATTAATTAAATACCTCAACTTGATTTTTCAATAAAGAAGTAAGAGATGAGGTAGTAGTAGGAATATCTATTGCGTCCGCTTTATCCATCTTTTTTGTGCCCTACAAAAAATACATGTGTTTCAACATATTATAAGTTCGTTAATATATTTATTTCACTAATTATATAGGTGAAAAAAGACAAAGGGAAATGTATTTTTCTAACCCCAACTTCATTGTTCGGTAGATGCGTCGGAGAAGAACGAGAAAGGTAAATGTGTGTACTAGGCCATTAGACAAAACCTCAAACCGCATCTTTCAGAATTGTAAGCTCATCACAACCTAGGACGGGCAGTGCAAGATTTTCATGACCTAGAAAGACATCAGTTATCTAAAGTTTTCTATGATACTTCAAAAGTGGTACGCTATGAACCTTGGTAGTTAATACTGATGTGTTCTTGTAACACCCTCATTTATTCAGGAGCCTTTAGCTATACATGTCCAAATAAATAGGACTGTTACTATCTCTGTTTCCCAAGGTAGTGAATATTAAAGTACAACAAACCAAAGTACTTTAATTAAAACTTTAGCGAATACATGTTTATTATAAATTAACCAACTAAAACTTAATATAAAATAATATAGAACTCGCAGCGGAAATAAATAAAGTGATTAAATAATCTATGTGATCTAGACTTCTAGGTAGACTGGCCAAGTCCTCACACATACCATAGCTCCCATGTCAGCTAATCTTTAGCACCTGTCAAATCTGCTCCCCATTATGATTCATCACAGATGTTCACGAATAGACTGTCAACGACGAGGTTGAGTAGGAATAGCAAAACAACAACAATAAATGAATACAAGAACAATATTAAATGCAAATGCAATGCATGTTCATGATCAATCCTTCGACGCTCCCGTTCATCCCGCCTATCCCAGGCCGGGGTAGTCTCATCATCCCAACCGAAGTTGAGGTAGTCTCATCATCCCATAAACAAGTCCTACAGAACTAGTTATGGGGTATCCAATGCAAGTGCTCATGATATGAAAATATAAACAATTGAGCAACACAATTTCTTACCATCTCAGACACGAAGCTGAGGAATCCAATAATCAATATAATCATCTCAGTCACGAGATGAGGTAGTCATTAAACAATTAATCTCGATATAGTTATCTCAATCCAACAATTCAACAATCATAATTCATCGAACACAATTCAATTAAACAATCATATAACATTATCCAAGTAATCATTAAAGTGATTGAGTAGCTATCCGACCTAGCAAGCAATATCCAGTCAAGCAGCTCAAAGCGATCCAATAATTAAGCACACGAACCTGATTATAAATTTTTCACAAATCGTCACCTAACATAAATATTATAATTTTCCATCAATTATTAATTATTACATTCTATCTTTTTATAAATTATATTCATTATTTCAAATTTAATTATTTATTATTATTATCAAAGGATTACGATATTAAAAACCCGATTAAAAACCAAACCTGATTCATCCAAACTTAACCAATTAAAACCCGTCACAAATTACCCAATTAATAAATCTCGTCTTAAATCTAAAACCCAACACCTATTATATAAAAACCAAGTCATAAACCCACACACATAAATTCACGTCTTCCCCTACCCCTTCCCCTACCCCACACACACCTCACAACCTCTCGGCAGCCCGTCCTATCGCCATCCACCACCCGCCATCACCACCGTGCACCACCATCATCACCGTCAGCCATAACCCTCGACACCTGCACCCATGACAGCCCCAACCACGAACTCCCACGCTGAATTAACAACATATTTAAGAATCCGACGCAACCTATATAATCTTCGGTTTACACCACCATTTACGACCACCACCAACAACCGCCACTACTGCCACCACCAAACCTAGCCTCCACCGTACCCAGCACCGCCAACAACCCACGTCCTACCCGACAGCAACTAGCAACGACAACAACCAGCAACAATAACAACAATCTTATGCAACACGGCTTCTATCAACAACTAAGCAAAACCACACCGGCACCAGGCCACCACGGTTGTCACCACTGATCCATGGTGGTTCCAGGGGTATTACCACCTTCCACTCGCCCATCTAGACCATCAATAAAACCTCCCAAAGCTGACAGTAGCAGTAATAATACCCCTCCCCCCTTTAAAACGTTTTTTCGGCCACCACCACCACGAAATACCACCTACGTCCACCCTAAGCCACCCACCATGGTCGACTACCCTCCTAGGTCTCACCCCTAGCCCAGGTCTGGTCCAAGACACACGAAACGGGGTCACAACCATGTAACATTCATGGTTCAACTCCAACAAACACCAATATAAACCGCTAGTCATGTAACACCCTCATACTCTAAGTGCCTTACCAGGACCACTTATGGCATGAGAATGCTACCATCTCGGTTACACGAGGCAATGTATATCAAATAGATAATAACGAAACGTACTTTATTAAGTAAATTTAAAGTGATACATATCCAAAACCAAAACTGTTAAAGAAAATACAACTGCTTCCCAAAAATGTCAAATCAACTAAATAAATAAATGTTTAAGACACAACAGAAGACTTCTATACATCTCGTGGCAACTCAACCCAACTATCCCATGCCCGTCCATCTCAAACCTGCTCAATAACTTCTCACCACCCCCGAATGGATCACCACAGTTTTCAAAACATTTAAACGGGGTCAGTTATAGATTACACAAAAACACTACAACAGAAACAATCCACAAACATCCAATATCCATTATAACTCTACACACTTGACTACACACTTTTAGTGTGTAGTCCTGCCACAATACCCATCTCAACAAGTATTCCACACCGCGAGTGGGGGACCGCGGCCGTTCCCACCTACGCCCCACTCATCTCATCCGAGCGATAACCCATGTTCCCTAATGTGCACATTCCCTCTGGGGCGGGTTCCACAGAGGGCAAATCAAGGGCGTCAAGCCACTCCCACAAGTGACTCCACTCAGCCGAGGGCGCACCTCGAGAATCACAGACAAACAATCACAACCAACCACATTATACAACAACAATTACCAATTACCAATTCCAATACGATATGAATCAACAACAATAAACAACCATCAACAAAATTATATAATCAATAACCGAGTAGGAAAAACCCTACCTGGAATAAGCAACCACTAGACCGTCACAAGTAGCTAATCAGTAA
The DNA here is from genome assembly GCF_048544455.1 of Silene latifolia. Classification (NCBI taxonomy): domain Eukaryota; kingdom Viridiplantae; phylum Streptophyta; class Magnoliopsida; order Caryophyllales; family Caryophyllaceae; genus Silene; species Silene latifolia. The sequence goes on along the minus strand of NC_133534.1, from coordinate 149,721,940 downwards.
TGCTCCTCTACGAAACCTCCTTCTATAATCACATATACATACAATTACCATCTAATCAACATAATACTCCCAAAACCCCAAATTCTACACAATTAGGGTTTTAAACAAACTCAACGAAACAGTGTAAAAATTATACAAGAATCTTTCCCGTGACGCGACGAACTCAACGGCGTAAAGAACACGGTGATCCGACAACCTTAGCCTTTGGGATTTGACAATCACGCAAAGAACGAAGCTACGTAACTCTTTTTCTCTCATTGAAAGGTTTTTAGAAAAGTAAAAATGATTAAGGGAGATGACGGAACCCTTAAACACTAATCACGCGTTATTAACAAATCCCGGCTAAAACAACCCGTAAGACCAACTTACTCGATCGAGTAAGTGACTTACTCGATCGAGTGCCCCTTACTCGATCGAGTACCCATCAGGCAGACTACTGTTTCGTATAAAAACATACTTACTCGACAGAGTAAGCCCCACTCTATAGAATACCCATAGACATAGAAAACCTTAGTATTATAGTCTTCCCTCCTTAAAACGAGTTTTGTCCCCGAAGTTCAACCCATTCACAAAAACAAAATATACTAACTCGATCAAGACACAACAACGCAAAAAAGAACTCAAAACAAAACCCCAACCTATAAAACATGAACTCTTAACACCAACTCCACCAACTATGTCTACCTCCACAACGTGGCTCACGATATCGTATCAACTACATTATAGTCTCTCTCAACACTAACTCCATACACTAACAAATACCATCCACAAATGCCGCTAGCTCCGTCTCACTAACATATTAGCCACTAGAAAACTCAATATCAAGACACTCATAAACATCAAACGAAATGTTACATTCTACCACCCTTAAACGGAACTTCGTCCTCGAAGTTTACTCCCACTCATAACATCATCATCCAACTGTCAACACTATCGAACTCATAAACATCACCATCCAACTGTCAACACTATCGAAATATTCTCACACTCCTAAAAATCACACTACTACAAGCACGGCCGTGACCTTTAATAATATCAACTACCATACAAATCCATTCTTTATTCTCCACCAAGACTCAAACTTCCAAATCTACTACAACATGTACAACCATCAAACTCTCTTTATCGCATCCTACTCCTCTTAAGATAAATGTTACGTCCTCGTAACTCACTAATACTAGATCCTTAGCTGCATCTTCTCATCACCACCGCATATCAATGATAACCGCCTATAATCTCAACACTTACAACCATTCCTATATCTAAGGCTCTCTTACTTTAACAGTTCTCAGACCTCAATTCATTCGGCACACCACCTAACCTATGACACAAAATCCTTAGCATAACCAATACTTCAATTGTTCCCTATTACCGCCAAAACGAAATAATCCCTTATACACTCACCTATCTCCATACTCATAACTCACGATCCACAATTATTACACACACTCACACTAGATCCTCAAGTTATTTTCTTTCATTACCGCAAAACTCATCCATAACTTAACATGATACTAATTTTCAACACCCTACACTCACTGTCCCAATAAAATATTATGAACCACCTACAGCTTCCAGATCAGTACAACACATGTTCTACAACTCACTTACCATTACTATGTCAACCAATGCCTCCTCTAAAAAGAGATTGCAAGTACTCCAACAACCTCTCGCAACTATGTCACATTAGCAGGATATCACTATACCATGACAACAACGGAAATATACACAACTCTTTTCCATCTCATACTCTACCCTTACTCCCAAGCTCAAACTGTTAAGAAACATCAATAAACAAAAGAACCGTCTATCTGTCCAAACCGAAACTCGCAGGAAATAGCAGTAAACAAAACAACAATCTATCTATAACGGGTATGTACTTTCGAAAACTCGTCTCGCAATCATTCCGCCTACGCCACCACAATCGATGACGGCATCAGAACACCGTCACCAACAGCCGCACCGCAGTGGGAAAATACCCGCATCACAACACGAAGTACCGTGCCCGGATCACCACCCGAGGCACAACAGCCACATGCACAGTCATCGCAACTTACACAATTCCCATAAACACTGACTCAGTATAACTTCCCGGACAAGAAAACTTACTCAAAACTGCTTTACTAGATAACAACACAACATATTACACGGAATAAACAGATAAGAACCTCAGGAATATCATCCATACCATTTCACGGAATAAATATATATCATGAATACACATACAAGTATAACTAACCATGCCAGATCACCCAAATTATCACTTTGAATATCATCCCATTAGGTTACCGTACCCAACATATATTACAGAACAATCAGATAACAACTTTATAACTATCACACCATACCACTTCTCGTGAGGTCAGAACCTCACACAAACATTTATACAAATCATAGACCTGTAATCACATCCAACTAGTCAATCCTGATCACCACTTGATAAAGGTTATCTCTCGCCCGAGCTTAAACTCGCATGCCCTTCATAACACATTCTCCCATTCACATAACTATCACCTCCTGACAGATGTAACCATACCACTAATACTCAACTACTAGCAATTGCCTCCTATAACCACATCTTATACTCCCTCACAACCATACATATCAATCTGGTCTCTATAAAATCAACTTCTTTAGAATGGCTATCTTTCCTGCTTATCATCACCCATAACCACTTGTGACAACACCTTAACATTACCACTATTCGTATATCAAACCTCTTACACTCATCTCCAAATATCACGGTTTCTTTCCCATCTTCGGTAAACATCCCAAATATCGAACATTAAGTCCATCAACAAACATTACCTGAACATTCATCTTAATTTTGTCTTTAATTGTATCGTCACCTAACTCCCCACCAAAATCTCATATCGTGTCAATACCCTACCAACCTTCTTACCTTCCTTAATTCCTCGAAACTCATGATTAACATGTCGTCCTGGAACTCCTGTATAACCATGAACTCAGATCCTCATGATAGTATCATACATCTCGATGATTTTTTACTTCTATATCACATAACTCCGGTCAACATTCTCCTTAACAATTCAACTCGTTATTACTTCTACCTAAATCTTTAGTGCTTCGGTTACCTTCTCATTGCTCTAAAACTCAAATCCCTTTATTTCATATCAATACCATCTCACTCTTTCTTACCATGGATCTTCTCTCATCATGCTATCACTCACACTTGTCACCAATCCGTCTACACAAGTAAAGTTTACTCTTCAACTCATTTCATACCGTTAATTGCGCAAGGAAATTGCACACTAGGCTCACCTCTTGATAATCCAAATTCCCAAACTAAATCTCTACCCACAAATCCACATCGCGGCATAACTCAATCTAAGCTCTTTATACACCATTCCTTTCCATCTATCTACAATGACATTTCCATTACATATATTCTTAACCAACCCAGTTACAACTATCTCCCTTCATAATCCTTTAACATCCCCAGTTACCACCATTCGCATCCCTCATTTCAATCTTTTCATACTCACGTTCTATAAAGTTACATTACCCCCTTGCCAAAATTCACTTACTCTTACATTACTCAACACGCAACTATATCACTCACCACATCTCACAAAACATGCTCCCTACCATGATAACCTCATCAATCTTTCTTTCCCTTTTTTCACTATCCATCACAACCACATATAACTCATGTCCTCCCCACCAAACTCATACCCATCACAAGGTGTTACTCATTACATCATAAGATTGGGTAACTTATGTATCAGGACCAACACATACGTAAAACAATGCATAAAGAAGCAAAAGAACACCTTTGAATTTAAACATGATATGCAACGAAGTCAAAAGGTAAGCATATGACCCAAAACAGTGGTCACTATATCGAGTACAGCCTACTCGATCGAGTAGGTGAAGGTCAGAAGCACGTACAACAAATTAGCAGGGCTACTGTTACTGAATCGAGTAACAAGAGGTGCATTCGATCGAGTAAGGGCCAATCGATCGAGTACCCTACGCAATTCTCAGCACTGTCCAATTTTCGTAAAACAGCCATATCTCACTCGTTTTTTAGTCATTTTGGGCTTGTGACCTATCGTTAGAATTGTAACAGAACAAGCTATCACCTCTAATTGGAATCACATCAAAATCATATATACATATCAAGTTATAACAGTTTAAAGACAACTCCTCCATAATTGAACAACATAACTATTTGATTTTCCCTTTTAAACAACTTAAATATCAACAAAGTGAACAAAAGAGACTCGATACTTGTAAAACAATTATCCCTAACCACATGTTACTATCTACCAAAAGCCAAAGAATAAAATCTATCATGCTCATATAACATTCAACTTATCAATCAGGTACTACCCGCATGCTTTAACTTTATAACTTTTTGTAAAATAAAACATACTTATACATTACAAATCATATTCCCATGTTACTAATACAACAATATTACAACTCCACTTCGTCACCTAAACATATTCTTAATCACGAAATTCATATTCTCATGCAATTGCCACTCCATCGTTTCCAATCAATTCATCCATTTTAACAATATTCTTCATCCAACATATGTATATGAAACAACAGTAAACAAACAAAAATATAACTTTATTATATAACTTTACGCAAACAAAATCATGTATAATTATATCTCATCCCCTAATCACATGTTACTAGTATAGCCACATTACAGATTCTCCCTTTTCATCACATAACATCCTCTTAATCATAGATCATATTCTTATGCAGTAATTACTTCATCTTTTTCCACCACATCCTCTATTCAATCACATCTCATCCATCCATCATATTCATACATACATATTCATCCAACATATTCAATCGAATATTATTAAACACATAGCGATCCCACGACACCCCATAGTGACCGGTTTTAAGTTGTAGGGCGAGTTCGCGACTTTAGGACGTCTCCCAAGTCTTTGCATTAGCTCCTAACAACTCCTACACGGGTTCATTTTATTTGACTCTCTAGATTCATTGGGTTCATTAGTTACAAGTTCCAAAATCGTCGCTCTGATACCACTTTGTAACACCCTCATACTCCAAGTGCCTTATCAGAACCATTTAAGGCATGAGAATGCTACCATCTCGGTTACTCGAGGCAATGTATATCAAATTGACAATAACGAAACGTACTTTATTAAGTAAATTTAAAGTAATACATATCCAAAACCAAAACTGTCAAAGAAAATACAACTGCTTCCCAAAAATGTCAAACCAACTAAGTAAATAAATGTTTAAGACACAGTGGAAGACTTCTAGACATCTCGTGGCAACTCAACCCAGCTATTCCATGCGCGTCAATCTCAAACCTGCTCAATAACTGCTCACCAGCCCCGAATGAATCACCACTGTTTTCAAAACATTTAAACGGGGTCAGTTACAGATTACACAAAAACACTACAACAGAAACAATCCACAAACATCCAATCTCCATCATAACTCCACACACCTGACTACACACTAAAGTGTGTAGTCCTGCCAGAATACCAATCTCAATAAGTATTCCACACCGCCAGTAGGGGACTGCAACTGTTCCTACCTAAGCCCCGCTCATCTCATCCGAGCGATAACCCATGTTCCTTAATGTGCACATCCGCTCTGTTTCGAGTTCCGTAGAGGGCGAATCAAGGGCGTAAAGCCACTCCTGCATGTGACTCTACTCAGCCGAGGGCGCACCTCGAGAATCACAGACAAACAATCAAAACTAACCACATTATACAACAACAATTACCAATTACCAATTCCAATACTATATTAATCAACAACAATAAACAACCATCAACAAAATTATGTAATCAATAACCGAGTAGGGAAAACCCTACCTGGAACAAGCAACCACAAGACCCTCACAAGCAGCTAATCAGTAATGCTCCTCTACGAAACCTCCTCCTATAATCACATATACATACAATTACCATCTAATCAACATAATACTCCCAAAACCCCCAATTCTACCCAATTATGGTTTTAAACAAACTCAACAAAATAGTACAAAAATTATACAAGAATCTTACCCTTGACGCGACGAACTCAACGGCGTAAAGAACACGACGATCCGACAACCTTAGCCTTTGGGATTAGACAATAATGCGAAGTACGAAGCAACGTAACCCTTTTCTCTCTTTGAAAGGTTTTTAGAAAAGTAAAAATGATTAAGGAAGATGGCGGAACCCTTAAATACTAATCACGCGTCATTAACAAATCCCGACTAAAAAAACCCATAAGACCAACTTACTCGGTCGAGTAAGTGACTTACTCGATCGAGTTCCCCTTACTCGATTGAGTGTCACACGTACTCGATCGAGTACCCATCAGGCAGACTACTATTTCGTATAAAAACATACTTACTCGATAGAGTAAGCCCCACTCTATAGAGTACCCATAGACATAGAAAACCGTAGTATTACAAGTCAAACCCCCCTCCACCGACGGTCAACGGCAGTATGACGTGGGTCCGGCCATTCCCTGGTGTTTCCCGGTCACAGCCACGGTTAAAGCAAGTCCTATGGTGGTCTAAATGACAAGTTATAATGAAACGAAGTATATAAATGAGACGGTCTTAAAGTATTTCCTTGAGGCGATAATAAAACTTAATTCCTTTGCTTTCTCTTCCTTAATTCTCTTTTTCTTTCTTTTAGATCTCTTCCTTCTTCTTTTATGAATTATTTTTCAGATTTATTATGTATTTATAATGTAGGTTTAGTGAGTATATGATGTCAATTAGGAAACTATTGCCTTATCCAATTATTATAGGAATTGCCATTATTATTATTGCTATTATTTCTATTATTAAATATTATATTAATCTTACCATAAGTAGAATTTCCACATACTATCCTTACTAATTTTATTTTTGCCATAACACTATTATTATTAGAATAATTATTGACATAATTATTATTGCCTTTACTTATTATTATTATTAAATCCCGAAACAATTCCCGACCATACTTATACTAGATAAATAAATTTCGGTCCACATAACTATGGCACACGGCCCAAAGCTCAATTACTAGCTAAGCCCAATTCCCCACTTGGATACTTATTTTATTATTTAATTAATGTCTTATTTGCAATTATTATTAGAAATGCCATTAATTAATTATTTGAATTACATTATTTATTCTCATAATTATTATCAAATTACGGGGTATTACAGTTCTGTATGTGTAGGAAACCCCGGGCAACAGGCACAACTTTCTTCTCGGATGAAGCTGGGTCAGATAAAATAACTTTCCTCTTTTTGGCCTGATCAATAAACATTGTTATTAACTACGTTAAATATATATATATATATATATATATATATATATATATATATATATATATATATATATATATATATATATATATATATATATATATATATATATATATATATATATATATATGTAAACCAAAGATTACATAACAACTTCTATAATCCAAAATGCCAAACCTAAATTACATAATTATCACTAAAGCCTGACAAAAGGAACGTTTAAACTCTAACGTTCAATACCATAAGTGCCCTAAGTACCAATACAGTACGTTGGCCAAAAAGTTGTACAAACTTGTTTTAGACCTACGTTAAATCAATGAATTCAACATAAGAGAACCTTCGACGTGCTAGTAAGGGTGCTGCCATTGATTTCACTTCTTCATATGACAAAGTTGGCATATCCCGCAACATCTCATCAACTTGTTTAATTTGACTATCATTAATAAGTGGATTAAGATGAGTGTTCTGCAATACATTTCTTCGTTGGTGAACATGCATGAGGAATTTGGCTGCCATATTATCCGTCATAAAACACTTGCATCGTTTTCCCATTTTATAAAAATGTGACATATAATTAAAAGTCGGTCCATTTATAGAATAGGACTAAAATTAATAAAAATGGTGTAAAATAAAACATTAAACCAAAATTAGTATAAAAACAAATTAAAATAAACCTCCTTAATGAAAATCAAATAAATAAGATTTATTAAAATGGTGGGTGTTACACGCCCCCTTAATTCCTTTGCTTTTCTCTTCCTTAATTCTCTTTTTCTTTCTTTTAGATCTCTTCCCTCTTCTTTTATGAATTATTTTTCATATTTATTATGTATTTATAGTCTAGGTTTAGTGAGTATACGATGTCAATTAGGAAACTATTGCCTTATTCCAATTATTATAAGAACTGCCATTATAATTATTCTTATTATTTCTATTATTAAGTATTATATTAGTCTTACCATAAGTAGGATTTTGACATACTATCTTTACTAATTTTATTATTGCCATAACACTATTATTATTAGGATAATTATTAATATAATTATTATTACCTTTACTTATTATTATTAAATCCCGACACAATTCCCGACCATACTCATACTAGATTAATAAATTTCGGTCCACATAACTATGGCACACGGTCCAAAGCTCAATTACTAGCTAAGCCCATTTCCCAAGTTGGACACTTATTTTATTATTTAATTAATGTCTTATTTACAATTATTATTAGAAATGCCATTAATTAATTATTTGAATTACATTATTTATTCTCATAATTATTATCAAATTACGGGGTATTACAGTTCTGTATGTGTAGGAAACCCCAGGCAACACGCACAACTTTCTTCTCGGATGAAGCTGGGTCAGATAAAATAACTTCCCTCTTTTTGGCCAGATCAATAAACATTGTTATTAGCTACGTTATATATATATATATATATATATATATATATATGTATGTATATATATATATATATATGTATATATATATATATATATATATATGTGTATATATATATATATATATATTTATATATTTAGGATCCGGTGAGAACGATCACTCGGTGCAAACGGTGAGAACGATAACTAAACAAAGGAATATAATCAACCTGCGTCTATATTTAAATAAAAAAAAATCCAACACCTTTAACCACACTATAAAGTCCCACCACCCGTCCTCTCTCACACCTAAACACCACCATCCTAACTGACGGTAGCCCCACCATGACCCTCACTACCGGCCGGCGAGTGAAGTTGTCGGAACACCTCAGGCGACCCCATAGATTTTAGCGACGACCGACCTCAAATCCCCACGGTGTTAGATATCAAATCGCATATTCACTCGCATACTCCATAATCGCTCACACTTACTCCGGTCACCACCGTCGGCGAGGAATAACGCCGACTAATCTCTCTGAACTCTCACAACTCCATCCTCGCGCTTTGGACCAGTGTCGCATGCTCCTTCGTACTTTCAGATCTGATATTGTGGTTTGTTGTTGACAATGGCTTAGGGGGTGGTTACCTGGTAGTTGGTGGTGGTGGTGTGTGCAAGTGCGACACATCTGATGATGGTGGCGTGGCGATAAGTGTCAGACAAGTCGTCGGCAACAACTACCTCACCTCCTCCCCTTCGTTGATTTCCCGTCTTTTTTAATGCATCTACCCCAATTTTTGATGTATCTAAACATTGTTTTAATGTATCTAATATAGATACACAAAATTAATTTCTAGGTACATAAAAATTGGTTTGAGATACATTAATATAGAACCCAGATACACTAATTTCGTGAAGCTTAAATTGAATGTCTGTTTGAAATTAATCTAATTTGGAGGTGGATTTTCTGCAAATTATAACAGTCAGCATCAAATTAGTGAAGCATTGATAGGTGTATTGAGGTTTTTGAGAATCGACTTCATTTCTCTAATTTTGGTGGTTTGTTGTGGTGCTCCTCCTGTTTTAATTTCCCGCCATTGTTGGCGACCTTCGAGCTAATCCGGGATATTGATACTCGAGAGAGAGAAGGAAGAGGAGGTAAGAGAAGGAGGAGTTAACATGAGGTAAGAGGAGTGTATTGTTTGATGGAGAACTTTCGATTTCAGCGCCGACGAAGGGGAGAACGAATGGGGAATAGTTGCTCGGTGGGTGTTGTCGGCGCAGTGCGAGTCTTTAGGTGGCGTGAGCGGACGGCGGTGACGGAGTTGGTGACGGAGTTGGACTGACGTTTGATGGAGTACGGAGTATTTGATAATAGAGAGACTTGGTGTATTTTACATTATAAGTGTTTGCATGTGATTTTTTTTTTTGTAAATGTTTATTAATATGATGGTTCTCACCGTTCTCGACGAGTGTTCGTTCTCACCCGATCCCACCTCTATATATATATATATATATATATATATATATATATATATATATATATATATATATATATATATATATATATATATATATATATATATATTGATAGGTCCGTTTCGTGTTCACAATTAAAGGTGTGGTCGTTGGGTCACGTCCGAATCAAAACAGAATTTATAACTTCACAAACAACTCTACAATTAGTAAAGAGGCAAGTAAAGGTCGGATCCCAAGGGACGGGAATTGAAATGAGATTTCTATTGAAACTAGTGGTGTCTTAGGGGTGTCACAAATTGGGTTGATGTAGAAGGTCATTAACTAAAATAGCAATGAAAATAAACTAGCAAGATGAATTAAAAGGGGTGTAAACAATTGATTAAAAGCACTAGGGTGTCATGGGATCATAGGGGAATCATGGGAATTGATCATACAAACATGTTCTCAAATTATAAGCAAGCAATTATTATTGTGATGGATTGAGTTGGGTTATATCTTACAATCCTAGGAAAGTTTGGGTCCCGGAGCCAAATCGATTAGATTGTACAACACCTACAAGTCGACTTAATCTTCCCTACTCAACAACATGCATGGTCTAATGAGACTTGAGTTGGGTTATGTCTTACAAGTCTCATTGAAAAGATACAAGATGATAGTAAATGCAAGGATTCATAGGCTTAGCATTTCATCAAATATAACATGTGCATGAGTTGAGATCAAAACAAGCAAGCAAATAAAACATGAAAGCATATTAATTTAAGCATGAATCATTCCCCATGTTGGTTTCCCCTAATCACCCATTAACCCTAGCTAAGAGACTACTCACTCATTATCATGTTGATCATGCTAGCAAGGTTGTCAATCATACCAACAATATGAAACATGATGAATAAATGAAAGTAATTAACAATAATTAAAAAGGGATTAAGAGAATTATACCTACTAATGATTCCAATAATAAAGCAAAGATAAAAGAAGTACTTGATGCTTGATTGAGAGGTTGTCATTCTCCCAACAATAACCCAAATAATCTTCAATTACCCAAAATAAAGGATGAACAAAAGAGAGATTAAGGAAATAAAACTTGTATTAGAAGTTGATTAATTGTTGATTACAATACTAAAGAGAGATTTGATTGATATTAACTACTCTAATTATTGATAAGAAGAACATGCTCCTCTAATTAGACTAATGGGGTATTTATAGTGGAAATTAGGGAGGATGCATTAGGGTTAACTAAGGGCTAAACTAGTAATTACACTTTTTAGATTGAGCAGGGAGGAGCCGGTATTTTCCGAAGGAAGGGCTTCTTTCTTTGTAGCTTGGAGAAGAGGAAATCGCTACTGTCTTTGGAATCCGTGCGTATTGGGGTCGGGACGGGCGGATTCTGGTGGTGGAAGACGGGCGGATTCGAGGGAATCCGGGCGGATTCTGGCGGTACAATCCGAGCGTCTTTGGAGGAAACTGCTCGGATTGTGCTGTGAGGAGACGGGTGGATTGGAGACAATCCGCTCGGATTGTAGCTCAGCACAAATTCTTCTTCTTTTCTTCCCTTTTCTTCACGAAATCCTTGGGGATTTCCTTGGGGACTCAAGGATCCTTTCCCAACATTGCTCATCTACTATCATATGTACAAAGGCCTTCTAATCTTGTATCTCCTTGATGCTTGGTCATTGAATTCGATCAATTTAGTCTTCTTTTGCCATGAATATGCAAGATTCTTGTTCCTTTCCTACCAAGGGATCGAAATCTCAAAAAATATGCAAAACAAAGAACTAAAGATAAGAAATGACCCAAATATGCACTAAAAAGCATGGGAACAAGGCTAATTCGGGGGCTAAACATGCGCTAATTATGGTCACATCATATATATATATATATATATATATATATATATATATATATATATATATATATATATATATATATATATATACTCTACCTAGAGACTACGTACCTTGCCAAAATCTGGGAACTGGTTTGAAGGTGATGTGTCATCAGCCGTCTTCTCAAGTGTCATCCCCTTTTCGGTTTAATTTACCTAAATTAAACCATTATTATTACCTTTGCATCCCTTGTACGTGTTTAATTCTTCCTTTATTAGTAATTAAGAAAAAGGGGCTAGTATCGATCAAGCTAAGACGTAATTCAGTGAAAAGTAATAAAGACATATTTACCTTAACGGCTTCAGGTGAAACCTCTTTAGCTTCACGTGTTGTCGCAACAGTAACTAGCTTCACCTCCTGATTAGCTTCACATGTAGCCACAGCAGGAGCTACCTGATCTTTCCGACTAGGTACTCCTTCCTCATGTTCTGCCAACACCGTGTTGTCTGCCTCCTAATCAGGTAACATGGCCTTCTGTTGCACCTTACTCTCTTTAATGATATCCTCCATTATCTTCAATTCTTCTTCAGAAGGCTTGCCTCCAGAATTTATTTTTAGTATCACCAAAGCCAATAACTGAACCTGCGTGCAAACAATGATGTATTATTGGTTTAAAACACCATGTGAAGTTTAAGTGAAAATATATAATTATAAATAATAATTTTCACCGTCTGATCCGTATATTTCACATCCTTCTTCTTTCTCATCTTCTTCGGTGAAGTTATCCTTTAATATTTTGAGACTCCAACATGTAATGGGACGCCCCTCAATCAACATGGATGTTCAGGGCAGCCGATCGCTTTAGTAAGAACGTAATTAGGTCCACTGGGAATAAAAGTCCCTTCTTTAACATTTTTCAGTACATTCTCCTATTAAATAAATTAAAGTACAAAATATATACGAACATAATAATTAGATAGTCATAGAATTAAACAATATATAAACCACTAAACTTGTCTTATAATATATTGAAATACTTACATAGTTGACAAAAGTTTTGATGTGACTCATATTTGAGCACATTTAGTCCCCGAATTAACCTCGTTCCCATGCTTTCTAGCATCTATTAGGGTCATTTCTTATCTATAGTTCCCCATTTTGCATATTCTTTGAGGTTTTGTGTCCTTAGTAGGAGAGGGGAATGAATTTGCTAACCCAACCAACCTAGACCAAATGAAACGATACTACCCTTAGCATAGGACAGAAAACGCGCAACGCATAACCCACGTGCCGCTCATGCGGCACGAAATAAAAATGGCCCTAGGCCCGCTGAAAGAAAGTTTATGTCACTATGCTCTTGCATTTTGACATTTCGACATCCTCACACCATCAAATAAATTGAATTTTACTTCCCTTAGGAGTAAGTAAAGCACATGCTTATGTTTTTTCTAAGATTCATTGCAAGCTCTTGCTTCGAACAATTATTCTTTTACATTTACTCGAACTATGCACAGGGTTTGATTTCATTTTTTCTAATGAATACATAGGCAATTGATGGGTGATGTCGTCGGGTCTCCCAATCAAACACATTTATAATACACAACAAACAACTAGTTAGCGGTAAGTCGAGGTCGATCCATGGGACGGTGTGCTTTGGATTCTAAGTCTATCTATCTCAATTTACGCTAGTGTCACAATTGATGGGGTTTGTAGTTGTATTCTAAACTAATGAAAATAATAAAGTAAAGGAAACAATGAACTAAGAAATGTAAACAAATGACTAAAAGCACTAGGATATCATGGGTTCATAAGGGGATTCATGGTGTTGATCATACAAACATGTTTACAAAGTTGCAAGCAATTAATGCTGTAAAGGTGATGTGAACATTATTTGCGCATATTTAGTCCCCTAATTGTGCCTATTTTGCATACTATTATATCATTCCATGACCATTTTATCCGTCAAATACTTTCTATTTTGCTTTCCTAGTGCATTTTATATGTTTTATAGGAAAGGAGGTAATAAGGCGGAAATTCCTGTCTTTTGTGCATATTTGGAAGCTTTTTGATGATATTGGATGGACTAGTATGAATAGGAGATAAGAATGATGACCAAGGATGTAGGAATAAAGTGTATATAGAAGGATCAAAGGGTTAAGAGTAAGGATGAAGAGAAGGAAGACATTGCAAGAAGGAATTGCTCGAAACCCAAACCAAGAGTTGCTCCTTTGGCTCTGAAAGTATGCTAGATGGAACGGCATCGAAAAATCAAGTGATCTAGGCTTTTGAATCACTCCAATAGGAGTCCGGATGAGAAGATGAAGTCCGTTTTACAATCCGAGCTCAAACAAAGAAGCTGTCTGCCAATCCGCTCGTCCCGAGACCAATCCGCTGGGATTCCCTTACAGCAACTTTCGTGTTCTTCTTGTTCTATGCAGGATGCGCATATTTTTCAAAGACCGGCGAAAAGGAGACCGGAGTCTCTCTTGAGACCGGCGATTCCCTACCCAACAATTAGCATTGTTAAATTACTATTTTACCCTTGCTTAACCTAATGATGCTCTACTATATATACCCCATTTGTAATAATCAAACCATCAAGTTTTCATTAGGTTAATTCAATCCTTCTTTAGATTAGATTAGGAGTAGATTAGAATAGATTACTCTTTAATCTTTCCACAAATTACACATTAATCTTTCCTTAATTATTGTTCAAAGTTTATTATTGAGTAATTCAAGTTTATTATTGGGTAATTAGAAGATTATTGGGTTTATTGGGAGATTGACAACCTTCCATCAATCATCAAGTTCTTCTATTATTCTTTGCATTATTATTTTGGAATCTCCATAGGTATAATTCTCTTAATCCTTGTTTTAATTATTGTTAATCTTTCTTACTTGTTCATCATGTTTGACTTTGTTAGTATGATTGACAACCTTATTAACATGTTAAATTTGATAATGAGTGAGTAGTTACTTAGCTAGGATTAATGGGTAATTAGGAGAAATAAACATGGGGAATGATTCATGCTTAATCTAATGTGCTTCCATAATTAATTTGCTTGCTTGTTGTGATTTCAACTTATGCACATGTTATGTTTGATGAAATGCTAAGCCTGTGAATTCTTGCATTTACAACCATCAATTATCTTTTCAATGAGACTTGTAAGACATAAACCAACTCGAGTCTCATTAGACCATGCATATAGTTGGATAGGGAGGATTAAGTCGACTTGTAGGTGTTGTAAAATCTAATCGATTCGGCTCCGGGACCCAAACCTTCCTAGGATTGTAAGATATAAACCAACTCGATCCATCACAACAATAATTGCTTGCATCTAGTTGGAAACATGTTTGTATGTGTGGACAAGGCCTTCGGGAACTGCGTCCGCGGGATCCACACTAGGCATAATCGACTCGAGGTTCTTTCGAATCGAATTAAGACAAATTAGAGTCGCCACCAAGTTTTATGGGAACTTGGAACCGTTCAAGTAAACTTTACACCTTTCATCGAAAAGCATAAAGCCAATCGACTACGAGTGATTAAAGATAAAGACTTGTACCCTATATCACTCGATTTGAATGACTCTCGTAATCCAATGGTATTTAGACGGATCCACAAACCATAGATCTTGAGTAAGGGGTGAGGGTACGAGTTAGGAAGCCCATAAGGACACCTAACCCCGCCCGTCGATAACGGCCTCTACTAAGTCAAGTGTCGGAGTTCAAACAAGGTCATAGCTACTACGATATATGATATGCAAACATCGTTTTCAAAACCCTAACATGTGAAATTTCTATGTCGATTTAGATGCAACTAAACTAACTTTGTCAAAGTTGTAATTTAGCATGTGGGTTGATTGATCTAACAACATATAAACGAAACAAACAAGGCCTGATGGGAATGGGGGAGCCGTTGGGATCTACCCTATTACAACCCAGGCATTTCATGCCGATACAACGAGGAATTAAAGATACAACTCGATCTAAATACAATCGCTATATACAACACCGTACATGACACATTACACGGCCATTCGACCTAGAAAAACGTGCACAAAGGGGTGGCCCACGGCTCACATGACTCACGGCCTTGGGTTACTCCTCGTAATGTGTGCTTTCACTTAATCTTATCGAATTAGACATTGGGTCACACACCAAAGCATGCATTAGCATAAATCGGGCCATGTTGCTTTAAACAACATGCGATTTACTACGCTCCTACATGCATTGGGGCACAACCATCTAACCAAACAAGACTAAGGTTTTGAAAGAGGTTTTGACTCGATAAAAGAAAGCTAACTCAAAAATTACAACTCGATAACAAACGATAAATTACAAGCGACAAAACAAATAAAGAACGAACGTTGCAAAACAAACGAAACAAGAAAAAACCAAAGGACACGGCCAAGCCTCACGGCCTAAAGCCACGTCCAACCCTAAGTCCTAGGTCGGGTTCATTAGTTAGATCGATTGATTGCGAAACAAGTTCGAAAGCGGGCTAGAAAACAAGTTAGAAACGACGTTGATCGATTTGAAAAGATACCTTGGAAACGCGCATTCTACACGGCCTAAAGGGGTCCAATTAGGTCAAGTTTGCTAATTAATTTAACTCATCGAGTGTTAATAAGAAGGTGCTAATCATACACTCTTATACTAGCGAGAAATTAGGTGAAAGAGAGAGAGATGCATTCAATTAAGTTACAGAATTGTTAGTTGATTTTTAAAGCTACGTCGATGTACCCTAATGTATCTAATTAGGTTATCAAATTGATCTAATGTCATCTAAATGAGTTATATGTTAACAATCAGAGGTCATACTAACATGTAAATGGTCCAGGGGTAGGTCGAATCACACGAAACAGAAGAGAGGTCAAAAGCGAAGAACGAAGTTAGAATTTGTTTTATTAATGCCCTACCTTGAACACGAGGATATGTAAATGAGACGGGGGTGTACGACCGACTGATGTAGCGGTTTATTTCCCATCTCAAGTCAACGCGGGTGATCGGAGCCATTTGGTGTTCACAATTAAGCATATGTGGTCGTTGGTCAATGGTCGATACAAAACACAATTTATACTTCACAAACAACTCTACAATTAGTAAAGAGGCAAGTAAAGGTCGGATCCCAAGGGACGGGTATTGAAATGAAGATTCTATTGTAACTAGTGGTGTCTAGGGGTGTCACAAATTGGGTTGATGTAGAAGGTCACTAAACTAAAATAGCAATGAAAATAAACTAACAAGGTAAATGAAATAAGGGTGTAAACAATTGATTAAAAGCACTAGGGTGTCATGGGTTCATAGGGGATTCATGGGATATGATCATACAAACATGTTCTCAAATTATAAGCAAGCAATTATTGTTGTGATGGATTGAGTTGGGTTATATCTTACAATCCTAGGAAAGTTTGGGTCCGGGAGCCGAATCGATTAGTTGTACAACACCTACAAGTCGACTTAATCTTCCCTACTTAGCACATGCATGGTCTAACAAGACTCGAGCTGGGTTATGTCTTACAAGTCAAGTTGAAAGGATAGAAGATGATAGTAAATGCAAGGATTCATAGGCTTAGCATTTCATCAAATATAACATGTGCATGTATTAAGATCAAAACAAGCAAGCAAATAAGATATGAAAGCATATTAATTTAAGCATGAATCATTCCCCATGTTGGTTTCCCCTAATCACCCATTAAACCCTAGCTAAGAGACTACTCACTCATTATCATATTGATCATGCTAGAAAGGTTGTCAATCATACTAACATAATGAAACATGATGAATAAATGAAAGTAATTAGCAATAATTAAAAAGGGATTAAGAGATTATACCTACTAATGATTCCAATAATAAAGATGCAAAGAATAATAAAAGAACTTGATGATTGATGGAAGGTTGTCAATCTCCCAATAAACCCAATAATCTTCTAATTACCCAAAATAAAGTAAGAACAAGAGAGAGATTGAAGAACTAAAACTTGGATTAAAACTTGATTAATATTTGATTACAATATTGAAGAGAGATTTGATTGATATTAACTACTCTAACTATTGATAAGAAGAATATGCTCCTCTAATTAGACTAATGGGGTATTTATAGTGAAAATTAGGGAGGATGCATTAGGGTTAACTAAGGGCTAAACTAGTAATTACACTTTTTAAGTTGAGGAAGGAGCCTCCGGGATTATCCGAGAGAAGGGCTTCTCCATTTCGTAGCTTGAAGAACGAAAGCTGTCTTTGTCTTTGTGATCCGTCTGTTTGCGGGAGTCGGGACGGCCGGATCTGGGGTGGACGATCCGAGCGGATCAAGGAACAAGACGCTCGGACTGGGCATTGGGAATCCGAGCGGATTTCTGGTGAGGACGCTCGGACTGGCGAGGACGGACGGATTCTCTACAATCCGTTCGGATTGTAGTTCAGCAGCTTTCCTTCTTCTTTTTCTTCCCTTTTCTTCATGAATTCCTTGGGGATTTCCTTGGGGACTCAAGGATCCTTTTCTCAACAATGCTCTTCTACTATGCTATGTACAAAGGCCTTCTAGTCTTGTCTCTCCTTGATGCTTGGTCATTGAATATGATCAATTTAGCCTTGTTTTGCCATGAAAATGCAAGATTCTTACTCCTTTCCTACCAAGGGATCAAAATCTCAAAGAATATGCAAAACAAAGAACTAAAGATAAGAAATGACCCAAATAGGTACTAAAAAGCATGGAAACAATGGTAATTCGGGGGCTAAATATGCGCCAATTATGGTCGCATCAGCGGGTGTTCATGGTGGTACTTTAACTCATACTCGGACTAAACTAGTTTCGTAGTTAATTATAACAATCGATAAACAAAACGATAAACAAATAAAAACAAACTATAAAAAACAAACATAAAAAAACGAAATAAAAGGGAGAAAGAGGAGGATTTGATGCACCCTCAACCTACATGTATCGTTGACACCGTCTTGGGTCGTAATCGATGGTAGATTTTATCTCGAGAGGCCGTCGTCGACGAAGAAACAAAGCAAACAACACGTTTTTATCAAATCTGGACAGCAACTTTCAAACAGCGATTTCTCTCTCGTTTCACGATGAAAATTCGATTTAAAAGATGTTTTGAAAACTAGAAAGAGAGGAGAACAGAGATCTTAAAGCAACCGCTGCTCGTTTTGAGATATTGGGCACGAAAAACGAGCACAAACAGAACTGGACAGACAGGAAAAGCCGCGAAAACAGAGTGTATAACACTCTGTTTTTCGAGGGAATTCGTGTACTCTCAAGGGCAATTTGGCTCGTAAATATTTGTCTAATGTGTAGATGGATGTTGTATGGTTAATTAGGAATAAGAAACTTGAATTTTAATGGATGTTTGAAGGAGGAACGAATTGTATTTCGAAGAGGACACACAAACTGTTCCAATTTGCAAGTCAGTTTTGTGGAGGGTTTTTGAGAGGCAATTAGGGTTTTTTTCTGGAGTTTAAAGCTTGTAAGTGAAGGTAGTATGTATGGAGAACTTAGAGGAATGAATGTATGGTGAAGGGTGGGTATTTATAAGGAGTTAAAGTAGGGTAAAAGGGAGGAGAGGCAGACGGGCTCGGCTGAGCATAGCTGCTGTCCAGCAGCTTTTGGAGGATTTTCTAGGGTTCGTATGGGGGGTTTTCTTGGTGTTTAAGGTAAGGTAATATGGGTAGGATATTAGGGTATGGGTTAGGGTTAATGGGCACGGGTTTTGGTGGTATTTGGAGCGGGTTTTGGGCTCGGGATTGAGCTGCAAAACAGGGGGGGCTGCTTCGTGTTTTTGCGGGCTGTTGGGGCATGATTTGGGCCGTAGTTATGGGGTTCGAACTGGGGTTGGATGGGTAGAGGCTTAGGTTGGTTAGTGTACTCGAGATTCGTGCCAACTCGCAAAGAAAACGGGCTCAAAAACAGAGCTATAATCGAGCTCCAAAACACGTGTTTGAAACGAGTTTTTTTCGATTTTTAAATCGATTTTTCAAAACAATTAACACATTAAAATAAATGATTTTTCAAATCAAATATACTCATAAAATGATTTTTCAAATCAATTATTTATTTTATTTTCAATAAAATAAACTTGGGAAAATAAATTCAAAATAAAGCAATAAAATGAATTTATCTTAAAAAAAAACTTTAATTTAAATATCATTTAAATTAATAAAATACTCCGTCGACAACGCTCATTCTACATCGTAAAATGAACCCAAATAAAGACAATGACAACTAAAGAATACATGTGTCCTATCATCATCGGGTGTTTGTCGGGTTCTCTATAAATTCCAATATCGACGGATACAGGTATCTACAGAGCCCCCACTTTGACTGAGGCTTGGACAAGGCGAAAGTCAAAGTATACCCCAGGTCCCTCTCGACCGAGGATTCTCAAGGGTCGTTTATAGTCCATTAGACTTGCGTATATAAGCTCGCCTTGACCATAAGAAGAGATCATACCCGAAACTTCGTCGGGGATTAACTCTTCCTTCTGTTGCGTCGAATTATCATCGTTGGTCATCGACCCCTAAATTGCATATATGGTGGGTTGAGCCTTATCCTCAGGCGCCTACGTATCCGTTTCTGACGGAATCAAACCCGCGTCGTAGTTCGGCAACTGCTGACACATGCCCAAAGTTTATCATCTGCTGGCATTTGTCCAAAATTCATCATCTGTTGACATTTGCCCAAAGCGTATCATCTGCTGGCGCTTGTCCGAATAGGACGGGACTTTCCAAGGAGGTTGCCGCCACTTTCATTATTTGCTTTCAGCTACGGAATTCTTCCATTTCATACTCTTGTATTGAATTGAATTCTGAGTGGATGTCATCCATTTCATCTTGATAATGGTCTCTGAAGCCTACGGCTTCAGAGCCCCCAGTTTGCAATGGCTCTAAAGTCGAAGACTTTAGAGCCCCCAGTTGAAGCATATCCTGCTACATTTGAAACACAGAAAACGTACTAGCAATAATCATCACATAAGCACATTTGGATCATCGATCTTGAAATTGGATCATTTGAAATACTGGGTCATCGACCCGAAAATTGAATTTGAAAATTTTGAATAATTGGGTCATCGACCCGAATTTTGAATTTTGACATCATTTAGAATATTGGGCCATCGACCCGAGGTTTGAATTTGAAAGACTGGGTCATCGACCCGAAATTTGAACATGTTGAAAATTTTGAATAATTGGGCTATCGACCCAAATTTTGAATTTGAAATGAATCACTTGGATGTTGGGTCGTCGACCCAAAATTTGACTTTGAACTTTGAGATTTGAACATTGACTTGAAATGTACCACTACTTGGATCATCTATCCATAATTCGCAAAAAGTTTTTGGAATTTTGAAATTTTGAACTTTTTTGAAATCGAACCTTGATGGGTGAGCATGAAATACGACTCAGACACTCCGTATGACCCGTAAACAACGTGGGCGTAGCCTGCTACCGTAAAACAAAAAGGGAAAATAAAACCGTAAGTGTGCACGGGTTTTAATTCAATTATTGACTTGTTGGGGGTAGAAAGGTAAATTGGCCGTTCTGGCGCCAAAAGATGGCAAATGGGAATCACAAGGTCGTCGACTTGGGATGTAGATATCGTATGTCATGGGCGTGCTCCCGAGGGCACACGAGAATCAAGATCACTTGGCATTGACAAGGTGGATTAAAATCACAGAGCAACAACGTTAGCTTCGCCCTACACTAAACACAGACTGATTTTATGAGAACAGTTGGACATCACACATCACTCTTGTTGGGAACATTCCGTCACTCTTCTCCTCGCCTCCTTTCTTTTCAGCGAGTTTTCAGCATTTCTTGCCACCGCCTTCTTTCTTTTC
Organism: Silene latifolia; assembly: GCF_048544455.1. Taxonomy (NCBI): domain Eukaryota; kingdom Viridiplantae; phylum Streptophyta; class Magnoliopsida; order Caryophyllales; family Caryophyllaceae; genus Silene; species Silene latifolia. Next base: position 149,700,140 of record NC_133534.1, on the reverse strand, counting down.
AGCGGGCTTTTACTATTTTTCTTCCACGCCTTCTTTCTTTTCAGCGGGTTTTTCATATTTTTTGTTCCCAACACAAACTCACATCTATATGACTGAGCATCTTTGCCTACATCGTTAGATAAAGCTCATTCCGAGACTTGACACTACTCATCTGAACCTATATCCTTATCCTAGCCTACATCGAGTACTAAGACCAACTCAAACAAAGGTGGCTTCATTTGGACTTGGTTAAAACCCGTAAGAAACCGACAAGATGACAACTTGGATGATGGGTGGATTGAATCCCTTATTCTGAAGGACTGCCTACATATTCGCGTGGAGCGAAATCAAATCCGACGTAGTTCGATCTTGGTGCATAAACATGGCATTTTGATTGTGTGTACACACTCGAAGGTTTCACCTAAGGTATCATGTCATATCCCATTCTAGCCTGTAAGGTACTGTTAAATCCTGTGTCTAGGGTTGGTACAAAAGGTTGTGGTTTTTTGAGATGTGGAGCTTGGTAACAAAAGGCTTGAATAGTGGACCGTCGTTCTGAAGGTTCATTTTCTGGTGCTAAGGCCAAGGGCTATGGCTTATAACGTGGTTGGAAATGGTGTCTCAGGTTTGATGAAACCCGAGTACAAATGGGTTGGGAATCGATGTGGGTTCAAATTTCCATATCTGGACCCTAAAGGTTGGGTGTAACAAAACAAGCAGAATGATTCTCAAAATTCCCGACTATCCCTTGTAACTGTCTCAGGAAGGACTTAGAGGGTAAAGAGGTTACTACTTAACGCTTTTGGGCTTCGCCCACTGAACTTCAACTATGGGTACTTGACTTGACTTCTGACTTCCGTAACTTTGACATCCAATCAAAAGCATTCTGCAATAACTTCAACATTTTTTTTCTTTTTTCTTTTTCTTTCATCACTTTTCTTTTTTCATTTTTCATTTTTTTTCATTTTTTTTCATTTTTCCAATTTTTCTCTTTTTCCCAACTTTTCATTCTTTTTTTTTTGAAAAATGGTCTTCTAGTCATTCTCCTAGTCACAAATGGATACACCTTGAAAACATGGCTTCGCCAACTAATTTGGGTCAGAACTAACAATTCCTTGTTAGAACGGGTTGGTTTCTTTTCTCTTTCAGAGGGGATGATTTTATGGGGAAAAGGCTTGCCTTCCGTCATCGATAGGGGAAACAAAGAGCTAGTCCGGGTTCGTCATAGAATTATCTAAAAGCTTGTGTTAAGCATTGGTTTTGATGGAGGTTTTCTACCGCCAGACATGGAATAGATAAAGGAATCAAACACAGGATCCTAGTGTACCTTACATTTTGAAACGGGACATATTTCTACCCCAGGGATGCCTTTGAGTGTGTTGTGTGTTTTATCATATTTCGGAATGATTGAGGATGGGAAACAAGACATATTTGGATACGAAACTGCAACTTTTTATTGGAAAGGTAATTACTTAACAGACTCAAAGGAACGATTCCTAGGACACACCCTAGGTCATCGTGGAACAAACGACTCAACTTCAAGAAAAGAAAGTCCTAGACTCGACTCGACTAAGAAAAGAAAACAGATCCCGACTCATAATTTTTCAAATCTGGTCTTGAGTTTTCCCTTGTTCAGCTGTCAGCTTAGATGCTCGGTTCTAGTCCTTGATCCCTTTGATGGTCTGCCTCCATCCTGAGGTAGTCCTCTGAGGATCTACGCCAGTGATGAAGGTTGGTGAATCGAATTGTCTATTATTAAGTTCGTTAATGAGAGGAGTACATTCTAGGGCAAGACTCCCGACTCGAATTTCATTCTTCGGGTTTGGCAAGAATTCAGAGCAATCCACAAATATTTTCCCGATAAACACTCCTTTCAAGTGACATGGGTGGATAAGATGGGAATAATCGACATTGTCTTCGACAGAAACAAAGTTGGTGTGATCGCCAAATGGATTGGTGATGTTATTGGGTTTAACAGTTGGGATCGGGAGTGTTCCACTCTCAATCCTGTCTTGAATTTCGTGCTTCAGTCGATAACACCTTTCAGTATCATGGCCTTTCCCTTGATGAAAGGCACAATAGGCATTTGGTTTATACCATTTACCTTGTTGCTCAGCGGGTGGGTCCGGAGTTGGACCAATAGGCTTCAGCTTTCCTTGGGCTATGAGCCTTTAGAGAGCGTATGTATAAGTGCATCCGATATCGGTGAATGCCCTCGGAGCTTGGCGCTGCGGTTTCTTCGATTGCCCTTCTAAGAGATTGATGGCTTCATCAATATGGGTCGTTGCTGGGGCCTTGGCCTTAGACGATGAGGCCCCTTGGTACCCTTTCGGCTTTTCAGCCTCTACCATTCTGACATCATCTTCTACCTTTATCCCGATTCTTATCAATTCATTGAAAGAGCCAAAATTTTGGTATTTCAGAGCATTGCGGTAAATAGGTCGTAGATTCTTTACAAACTTATCTACCATTTCAACTTCGTCAGGCTTCTTGGCTAACTTCACGCTTTCAGCGCGCCATCTTGCAAGGAATTCAGTAAAGCCTTCTTTATCTTTCTGGGTCATAACCTCTAACGTCCCTATATTGGTCTGAATCTCGACATTATCAGCATAGTGCTTACTGAACTCCACCGTAATATCTTCGAAAGTGGGGAAGTTCTTAAGGTCCAGATTGTAGAACCACGCCTTCGGGTGTTCATCCAGGGATTGAGCGAAAATTTCAGAGAGCATGTCAGCAGGCACTCCCTTCAGTGCTAAGTACCCCTTATAGGCCTGAACATGGTGGACTGGATCTTCTGTGCCCTTAAACTTTGGGATATCGGTGAGTACCATGTTCGTGGGCTTATCTGAATTGGGGCATAGGCCCTAGCATTTTCGTAATGGATGTTCTTCCCCGGGAGAGTTTGAGACGGTCCTCAATGAACTTGAACCGTTTCTCCGGATCGTCGAGGTGGGGTAGATGAAGAGGAATCTTCACCCGACTTGGATTCGATCACATCCATTTACGGCCATCATGAGGTTCACGGCCTCAGTGAGTTTGTTAACAGCATCTTCCATTGCTTGAAGTCTGGTTTTTGGCGGCCTTTCTACAACAAAACCCCGAACTGAGTCAATATTCAAATGCAAGAGCCCCTACACACTTAAGGACACGACACCAACTTGACTCAAACAAAGACTCGACTTATGACTGACTAACCAAATGGTTCGACTCACGGTTGGATTTAGACCTCGATTCATTTTGGACTCGACAAAACGACACGATCCGAACCATCATAACTCGATTCTAAACTGGACTCGGTGTGACTAAACCCGTGATTGGACCAACATAGCCCATAGGTTCAAGTGAAACGCCCTAAATGGCCTAGCTTGGACGTTTCTGTGGACTATCCTAGACCAAATGGTCGACCAACATGAATCAAAGCCCAAGAGGTGAGCTTGGGTGACCCAACAGGGTCGTGTTCTAAACTCTTGGAACGAAAAAACGCCTGGCCTAACACGGCCATGACCCGGACACGACTCGACGCATTTCATGCTTGGTTAAGGTTCAAGAAATATTTTGGATTGAATTTGAAAAAAACGAAGGATCGATTTGAAAATGAGATTTGAAATGGGCAGCATGCCGGCTATAAAAGCTCATTTTGGCCGAAATTTCTAGTCCTATTTGGGCAGCATTCCACGTTTTTAAAACCATGCTATTTTGAAAGTAAGGTGTTCAAAAGTTCGGTTTTTAAAAGGACATGGAAAATTTTGAAAAGACTCGGGAAAACACCTTGCACATTTTCATTCTCATGTTATAAGGATGTATGCTCTTAGACATCTCTAAGTCTCGGCAAGTCTTCTACAAGAAGGTCTATGCCCTCCATCCTTTTGCGGTCTTATAGAGCAAGGGCCTTTAGGTAGAGTACCTAGAAGACAATCCCCACCATCAAGAACCACGCGAGGCGGAGCGGAAGCAAGCAATGTGCGAGTTCCTGGCATAGTGGGACGTCGCCCCCCACGCATCACAAAGAAACGCATTTGGGACGGCCGGAAAGTCCTTAAGGGTTTATGCATGAATCGTAGCACTATGAGTAATGTTTTACTTTCCAATACTTTCTTTTCAAGTTTCACCTCGGAGGAAAAGACCTTAGAAACAAAGTGTAACTAGTCCTCTTTTCCCCAGTGAGTCGCCAAAGCGTGGACAAGGCCCTCGGGAGGCTGCGTCCGCGGGATCCACACTAGGCATAATCGACTCGAGGTTCTTTCGAATCGAATTAAGACAAATTAGAGTCGCCACCAAGTTTTATGGGAACTTGGAACCGTTCAAGTCAACTTTACACCTTTCATCGAAAAGCATAAAGCCAATCGACTACGAGTGATTAAAGATAAAGACTTGTACCCTATATCACTCGATTTGAATGACTCTCGTAATCCAATGGTATTTAGACGGATCCACAAACCATAGATCTTGAGTAAGGGGTGAGGGTATGTGTTAGGAAGCCCATAAGGACACCTAACCCCGCCCGTCGATAACGGCCTCTACTAAGTCAAGTGTCGGAGTTCAAACAAGGTCATAGCTACTACGATATATGATATGCAAACATCGTTTTCAAAACCCTAACATGTGAAGTTTCTATGTCGATTTAGATACAACTAAACTAACTTTGTCAAAGTTGTAATTTAGCATGTGGGTTGATTGATCTAACAACATATAAACGAAACAAACAAGGCCTGATGGGAATGGGGGACCCGTTGGGATCTACCCTATTACAACCCAGGCATTTCATGCCGATACAACGAGGAATTAAAGATACAACTCGATCTAAATACAATCGCTATATACAACACCGTACATGACACATTACACGGCCATTCGACCTAGAAAAACGTGCACAAAGGGGTGGCCCACGACTCACATTACTCACGGCCTTGGGTCACTCCTCGTAATGTGTGCTTTTACTTAATCTTATCGAATTAGACATTGGGTCACACACAAAAGCATGCATTAGCATAAATCGGGCCATGTTGTTTTAAACAACATGCGATTTACTACGCTCCTACATGCATTGGGGCACAACCATCTAACCAAACAAGACTAAGGTTTTGAAAGAGGTTTTGACTCGATAAAAGAAAGCTAACTCGAAAATTACAACTCGATAACAAACGATAAATTACAAGCGACAAAACAAATAAAGAACGAACGTTGCAAAACAAACGAAACAAGAAAAAACCAAAGGACACGGCCAAGCCTCACGGCCTAAAGCCACGTCCAACCCTAAGTCCTAGGTCGGGTTCATTAGTTAGATCGATTGATTGTGAAACAAGTTCGAAAGCGGGCTAGAAAACAAGTTAGAAACGACGTTGATCGATTTGAAAAGATACCTTGCAAACGCGCATTCTACACGGCCTAAAGGGGTCCAATTAGGTCAAGTTTGCTAATTAATTTAACTCATCGAGTGTTAATAAGAAGGTGCTAATCACGCACTCTTATACTAGCGAGAAATTAGGTGAAAGAGAGAGAGATGCATTCAATTAATTCTGAGAATTGTTAGTTGATTTTTAAAGCTACGTCGATGTACCCTAATGTGTCTAATTAGGTTATCAAATTGATCTAATGTCATCTAAATGAGTTATATGTTAACAATCAGAGGTCATACTAACATGTAAATGGTCCAGGGGTAGGTCGAATCACACGAAACAGAAGAGAGGTCAAAAGCGAAGAGCGAAGTTAGAATTTGTTTTATTAATGCCCTACTTTGAACACGAGGATATGTAAATGAGACGGGGGTGTACGACCGACTGATGTAGCGGTTTCTTTCCCATCTCAAGTCAACGCGGGTGTTCATGGTGGTACTTTAACTCATACTCGGACTAAACTAGTTTCGTAGTTAATTATAACAATCGATAAACAAAACGATAAACAAATAAAAACAAACTATAAAAAACAAACATAAAAAAACGAAATAAAAGGGAGAAACAGGAGGATTTGATGCACCCTCAACCTACATGTATCGTTGACACCATCTTGGGTCGTAATCGATGGTAGATTTTATCTCGAGAGGCCGTCGTCGACGAAGAAACAAAGCAAACAACACGTTTTTATCGAATCTGGACAGCAACTTTCAAACAGCGATTTCTCTCTCGTTTCACGATGAAAATTCGATTTAAAAGATGTTTTGAAAACTAGAAAGAGAGGAGAACAGAGATCTTAAAGCAACCCCTGCTCGTTTTGAGTTATTGGGCACGAAAAACGAGCACAAACAGAACTGTACAGACAGGAAAAGGCGCGAAAACAGAGTGTATAACACTCTGTTTTTCGAGGGAATTCGTGTACTCTCAAGGGCAATTTGGCTCGTAAATCTTTGTCTAATGTGTAGATGGATGTTGTATGGTTAATTAGGAATAAGAAACTCGAATTTTAATGGATGTTTGAAGGAGGAACGAATTGTATTTCGAAGAGGACACACAAACTGTTCCAGTTTGCAAGTTAGTTTTGTGGAGGGTTTTTGAGAGGCAATTAGGGTTTGTTTCTGGAGTTTAAAGCTTGTAAGTGAAGGTAGTATGTATGTAGAACTTAGAGGAATGAATGTATGGTGAAGGGTGGGTATTTATAAGGAGTTAAAGTAGGGTAAAAGGGAGGAGAGGCAGACGGGCTCGGCTGAGAATAGCTGCTGTCCAGCAGCTTTTGGGGGTTTTCTAGGGTTCGTATGGGGGGTTTTCTTGGTGTTTAAGGTAAGGTAATATGGGTAGGATATTAGGGTATGGGTTAGGGTTAATGGGCACGGGTTTTGGTGGTATTTGGAGCGGGTTTTGGGCTCGGGATTGAGCTGCAAAACAGGGGGGGCTGCTTCGTGTTTTTGCGGGCTGTTGGGGGTGATTTGGGGCATGATTTGGGCCGTGGTTATGGGGTTCGAACTGGGTTTGGATGGGTAGAGGCTTAGGTTGGTTAGTGTACTCGAGATTCGTGCCAACTCGCAAAGAAAACGGGCTCAAAAACCGAGCTATAATCGAGCTCCAAAACACGTGTTTGAAACGAGTTTTTTTCAAATTTTAAATCGATTTTTCAAAACAATTAACACATTAAAATAAATGATTTTTCAAATCAAATATACTCATAAAATGATTTTTCAAATCAATTATTTATTTTATTTTCAATAAAATAAACATGGGAAAATAAATTCAAAATAAAGCAATAAAATGAATTTATCTTTAAAAAAAAACTTTAATTTAAATATCATTTAAATTAATAAAATACTCCGTCGACAACGCTCATTCTACATCGTAAAATGAACCCAAATAAAGACAATGACAACTAAAGAATACATGTGTCCTATCATCATCGGATGTTTGTCGGGTTCTCTATAAATTCCAATATCGACGGATACGGGTATCTACAGTATGATCAACTCCCATGAATCCCTTATGAACCCATGATTTCCTAGCATTTTTAATCAATTGTTTACATCTTTCCTTTTGTTGCTTGTTTATTGCTTTTATTAGATTAGAATCATCAACCCATTATCATTGTGACAACCTCAAGCACAACCATAACTAGATTGAATATTTTGAGTAACCACAGTCCCATGGATCGACCTCGACTTACCACTAACTAGTTGTATGTTGAGTATTATAAATGTGTTTGATTGGATGTGACCCGACGACATCACCCATCAAAATGGCGCCGTTGCCGGGGACGGTGCTATGTGATTAAGTTCTTACTTATTTATCTATTCTTAATTGTGCTTTATCCGTGAGGAACTTGTTCCTCAAGGTTGTTTTTACCGTTTTCTTGTAGTTTCCTTGTTTGTAGTTATATCTTTGTCCTAGTTATGATAATGACCGAAGGCTTGGCACATGGAGTATGTGGTGGATCTTTTGAGTATGACTACCATGGGTATGGAGAGTTTTTGGAGCAAGTCAAAACAAACCTACCTTACAACTCATACAATGAAAGTCATAACCACTACCCCAACTTTTCTTACCAAAGCCCCCACATCCAACATCCACAACAACCACCCTCAAAAAACCCACTTTACAATCAATGGCAAATGTCATCCTACAATGAACACCCATACCACCAAATTCCCATGTACTCCCAACAAGAGAATGAGCATAATTTTGACATGCAAAGTGTGGTTCTCCAAATGCTAAGAGACCAACAAAATCTCTTCATGCAAATGCTAGAAGATACCCAAGCTAGGGACAATGTTCTCAAAAACATTGTTACTAATGGTGAGAAGTTTTCAAATCAAATTGCCCAAATGGAAGCCACCCGAATACTAAATGAAGAAGAAGGGGAAGATAATGAGGGTGAAGAAGAATTTGGATGGCATTATGAAGCTACTCTTGTAAATCCTCCCCCACCTCCTAAATTCATAAGTATTGAACATCCCATATTCCAACTTGTACCCAACTTTACAAACATTCATGATGGATGTGAATATGAAGATGTAACTTTTGAGGAAGGGGAGTGCTTGATTGATTATGGACCAAGAGTGGATGATGAATTAAAGCATGATGAAGTTGGGGTGGAGAGCAATGATGAATGTGAGTTGAAGGCCAATTATGAGACAAGCACTTTGTCTAAATTGTCTAATGAATCTAGCTCACACACTAGCCTTGCTTCTCCAATTTGGGATACCTATGATGATGATGAGGAAGACCTCCCACCACAATTTCCTTCTATGACCCATGTAGAGGAAGTGTGTTCCCTTGACATTTATGGGAGTGAAGGTAAAACTTGGAAAGAAGAGGTTGGTGAATTTGAACTTGCTATCTTTGGAGAATTGAGAGGCCAAGAGGAAAACTATGATTTTGGCATCTTTGATCATAGTTTGGAAGAAATTGAAGCTCTTTTCTTTGAAAATGGTTCAAGTTCTAAGGACGGTCAAGAAGAAAGTGAAGAAAATGAAAGCATGAACGACCTAAATGGTGAGAAATTGACTCCTCCACATTTTATCCTTCAACTATCCCCTCATCAAAGAAATGTGAACTCTCCTCCTACTATTGAAGGATTGATGAATCAATGCTCTATCATCATAGAATTTGAAAGAGATGGTAAAGAGTGGAAGCCTCTGGATGAATATGGGCCATACTTCATACATTGTATTGAAAAGAATCATGTGCTTGTTGGTTTGAAGCATTGGAAGAAGCCAAGTGCCAAGGGCAAAACAAATGAGAGAGTGTTTAGCAAGTTATATTCCAAGCCAAGATGGCTAAACTACGTTTTGACATCACCAATCTCCTATTTATGCTTACATAAAGCCCATTCAAAAGCGTTTGACCGGTTGTTGAGAGCATTAAGCAACATGGACAACATCAATAATCATGGCAACAAGGAATGAGTTTGGTGGAGTCCTCCCTCAAACCACCATTTGTAAGATATCCTTTCCTTTGACTTTGCATTACATTTACACTTGCATTTAGTTATATACATATACATTTAGCTTGCATTTGTATTATATTTCATATTGCATTTGAATTAGTTAGTTCATATAGTATAGTTTGCATTGTAATATATCTCACATGATTAGATTAGTTTGCATTGTATTTATCTCACATGATTCATGTAGATAGTTGCATATAGGTTAGAATTCATGCATAGTTACTAATGGCCAAACCTATTCATTTCTACACTAGAGATAGTGTTTAAATCGGTTTGGGGAGGTTTGATCATAGGTGACCATAGTTTACTAGAAAACATGCATCATATAGTATAGTTTAGATTGCATTCATCTGTTATATATGTCATATAGAATTGCATTTAGTTAGAGCATGCATTCATTCATATCATATTATTGCATTTGTACTTTATTTCAAAAAATCAAAAATCCAAAAACATGTTTTCCCTTTTATTCTTACTCCTACATGAACATTGAGGACAATGTCCAAAATAAAGTGGGGGATGAGAATTTATATTCCAAAAATGCATAAAAATTTAAAAATTTCAAAAAATCACAAAAATATGTCTTTTAATTTAATAAAATAAAAACCTATAAAAATTTGGTAATTTCAAAAACCAAAAACATGTTCTTTAATTTAGTAGTGTAGAATTGTATATACTTGTGCTTTTGTTCTCTTCTCACAAAGATACAACACTACATTTGAGGCATTAGCAAGGGAAAATGAAGACCGCTTGGTATGATCGTTCTAATCTCTATTTCCCTTCCATTTCTTTTTCATTATTCATATGAGGAGGATGGGCTTACATGTCAAGGAGGATGTGGTTTATTTTGTTGTTGCGGTTTGGGTATCTATGTGTTGTTAGGAGTTGCATTTAGTTTATATGACATACTAGTTGGTAGAATCATATGCATTAGGTGGTATATATGTTAGTTGCATCATGGCATATAGTTTGCATGGTTAGAAAATTTTATGGAACCGTCTACTTGGGAAGCTTGACAAGTGTATATAGGCCCTAGTAGATGCTTTTTCTTCTTAAGACTTTGTTTGTTAGAATACTTGTAAAACACCCTAGTATGTGTCATGCTAGTATCCTTTGACCCATGGATTAAGGCCTAGTCAAGAGTACCTTGTGGTATGATAACTCCTTGGCTACCGTTTATTCCAAGGTGACCCTTGAAACCATGCATCCATCATCCATGTTCTACTACATTTTGTCATCAAAAAGGGAATGGGCACAAAAAGAAATTGTTCAAAAATTTGAGTTCAAGAAATGAAAAGAAAAGAAAGAAAAAGTTTGCAATTGCATCAAAAGAAAAGAGGAGTAACAAAAATGAAAACTCCTATGCTTCAAATATAAGGCACCTTCGTTACTAATTGGGGTGACTTTGAAAATGTTCAAAAGAAAATGCGAAAAGTTTAAAGTTGTCAAGTATTCCAATGCCAAACATCAAAAAAGAAATGGCAAAAAGAAAGTGTTCTCAAATGTTATATGCCTCAAGAAATTGGGGGGAAAAACAAAAAAACAAAAGCAAACTCGCAAATGAAACTCAAAATTCTATCGATCCCTTTATCCATCGTATCCACTTTTGTGCATGGTAGAGAGGGGACGACCCTTCTTCTTGTCTAGGTAAGAGGGGGAATTCTGCAATCCTCCAGTGTTTCTAACACCATAGGGAGTCTATTCTTGACAAAAGCATTTAACGATTGAGGAGAAAGGTACCCTAGCTTGACACAATTTGGAGGTGATTTATTGGTATCCTTCTAGGCTTAGTAGTTTGAAGAAATTGCATCTATGAAGGAGTGTGTACCCTTGAATTGCTTCCCTTGTAGATAATTTCTGCCACTTAGATGAGAAAAGTAGTTATTCTTTTGTAGATGCATCCATTACTTGATTTTGTGTGCTTTAATGATTGGATGTGTCACCATTTTGGCAAGACCCACCTTGCCTTGCAAGAAGGCATCCTACCTCTTGGTTGTCTTGTTGTGAGTTGAAGGGGCGGAGTGAGACCCGCTAATTGTCTCATATCGGCTATATTAGTATGTTAGTTTGAATAAGGGTCCTAGTTTTTGTCACCTCTTTACTCGGGACGAGTAAAGGTTCGGTTTGGGGATATTTAATGTGAACATTATTTGCGCACATTTAGTCCCCTAATTAAGCCTATTTTGCATACTATTATATCATTCCATGACCATTTTATCCGTCAAATACTTTCTATTTTGCTTTCATAGTGCATTTTATATGTTTTATAGGAAATGAGGTAATAAGGCGGAAATTCCCGTCTTTTGTGCATATTTGGAAGCTTTTTGATGATATTGGATGGACTAATATGAAGAGGAGACAAGAATGATGACCAAGGATGTAGGAATAAAGTGTATATAGAAGGATCAAAGGGTTAAGAGTAAGGATGAAGAGAAGGAAGACATTGCAAGAAGAAATTTCTCGAAACCCAAACTAAGAGTTGCTCCGTTGGCTCTGAAAGTATGCTAGATGGAACGGCATCGAAAAATCAAGTGTTCTAAGCTTTTGAATCACTCCAATAGGAGTCCGGATGAGAAAATGACGTCCGTTTTACAATCTGAGCTCAATCAAAGAAGCTGTCCGCCAATCCGCTCGTCCCGAGACCAATCGGCTGGGATTCCCTTACAGCAACTTTCGTGTTCTTCTTGTTCTATGAAGGATGCGCATATTTTTCAAAGACCGGCGAAAAGGAGACCGGAGTCTTTCTTGAGACCGGCGATTCCCTACCCAACAATTAGCATTGTTAAATTACTATTTTACCCTTACTTAACCTAATGATGCTCTACTATATATACCCCATTTGTAATAATCAAACCATCAAGTTTTCATTAGGTTAATTCAATCCTTCTTTAGATTAGATTAGGAGTAGATTAGAATAGATTACTCTTTAATCTTTCCACAAATTACACATTAATCTTTCCTTAATTATTGTTCAAAATTTATTATTGAATAATTCATGTTTATTATTGGGTAATTAGAAAATTATTGGGTTTATTGGGAGATTGACAACCTTCCATCAATCATCAAGTTCTTCTATTATTCTGTGCATTATCATTTTGGAATCTCCATAGGTATAATTCTCTTAATCCTTGTTTTAATTATTGTTAATCTTTCTTACTTGTTCATCATGTTTGATTTTGTTAGTATGATTGACAACCTTATTAACATGTTAAATTTGATCATGAGTGAGTAGTTACTTAGCTAGGATTAATGGGTAATTAGGGAAAATAAACATGGGGAATGATTCATGCTTAATCTAATATGCTTCCATAATTAATTTGCTTGCTTGTTGTGATTTCAACTTATGCACATGTTATGTTTGTTGAAATGCTAAGCCTATGAATTCTTGCATTTACAACCATCACTTATCTTTTCAATGAGACTTGTAAGACATAAACCAACTCGAGTCTCATTAGACCATGCATATAGTTGGATAGGGAGGATTAAGTCGACTTGTAGGTGTTGTAAAATCTAATCGATTCGGCTCCGAGACCCAAACCTTCCTAAGATTGTAAGATATAAACCAAATCGATCCATCACAACAATAATTGCTTGCTTCTAGTAGGAAACATGTTTGTATGATCAACTCCCATGAATCCCTTATGAACCCATGATATCCTAGCATTTTTAATCAATTGTTTACATCTTTCCTTTTGTTGCTTGTTTATTGCTTTTATTAGATTAGAATCATCAACCCATTATAATTATGACAACCCCAAGCACAACCATAATTAGATTGAATATTTTGAGTAACCACCGTCCCATGGATCGACCTCGACTTACCACTAACTAGTTGTATGTTGAGTATTATAAATGTGTTTGATTGGATGTGACCCGACGACATCACCCATCAAAAGGAACCGAGTTGGTTTATGTCTTACGGTTCATAGGAAGAGTTGGGTCCCGGAGCCGAATCGATTAGATTGTACAACATCTACAAGTCGACTTACTTTCCTCCTATTCAACTTCTATGCATGGTCTAACAAGACTCGAGTTGGTTTATATCTTACAAGTTGTAATACCCCATAATTTAATAATAATTAATGAGAATAATTTATGTAATTTAAATAATTAATTAATGGAATTTCTAATAATAGTTGCGAGAAAGACGTTAATTAAATAATAAATAAGTAAGCAAGTCGGTAATTGGATTTAGCTTGTGATAAGGCCTTGGGCCGTGTGATATAGATATGGGCTGATTATATTAGGTCTAGTACGACTAGTAGTCAGGATTTAAAGCGGGATTTAATAATAAAATAATAGATATAATTATAATTTGGTAATTCCTAAAAATAATTAGAAAAGGGCAATAGTATCCTAATTGGCCTCATATACTCCCTAAACCTAGACTATAAATACTTAGTAAATCTGAAAAGTAATTCATAAAAGAACAAGAAGGAGATTTAAGAGATAGAAGGAGCAATTAGCGATAAAAGGTGACGGTTATGTAAATGTATATTGAGTTGTGATGGATGGTGAGGTTAATATTAATATTATGAATGGTTATTGGAGATAGAGTATTTGTGTATGCTAAGATATTGGTTAAGCGGTAAGACGGGATTGTTATTGAGTATTTGTTGGTATGGAGAGTTGATTATTCAGTTGAGCATAACACGGAGGGTGTTACTGTTAGTTGTGCATAGCGAGTAATCGTTACTGCCAGATGTGCATAGTTAGTAATTACTACTGCCAGATGAGCATGGTACGCAAGTACTACTGCTAGTTCAGCATAGCACGGTGTTAAGGGAGTTGTGCTACTGCCAGTAACGTAAGTGAGTTGTACGGATGAGGTGATGAGAATTTGAAGGATGTTTATCTTGGTTGGATTATTATTGTTGTTGTTTAGTTTATTCCTACTCAACCTCGCGGTTGATTGTGTATTCGTGAATACCTGCGGTGAACCATAATGGGGAGCAGATTTGACAGGTACTAAAGATTAGCTGACTTGGGAGCTATGGGATGCGTGAGGACTTGGCCAATCTACCTAGAAGTCTAGACCGCATAGAAGTTTTTATCACTTTATTTATTTTCCGCTGCGAGTTGTATTTACTTTATATTACGTTTAGTTGATTAATTTGTAATAAACATGTAATCATTAAGTTTTAACTTAAAGTACTTTGGTGAGTTGGACTTTGTTAATTAAATAATAAATAAGTAAGCAAGTCGGTAATTGGATTTAGCTTGTGATACGGCCTTGGGCCGTGTGATATAAATATGGGCTGATTATATTAGGTCTAGTATGAGTAGTAGTCGTGATTTAAAGCGGGATTTAATAATAAAATAATAGATATAATTATAATTTGGTAATTTCTAAAAATAATTAAAAAAGGGCAATAGTTTCTTAATTGGCCTCATATACTCCCTAAACCTAGACTATAAATATATAATAAATCTATATATATATATATATATATATATATATATATATATATATATATATATATATATATAAAACTGGGTTGAAACGTTGTGGATGCGACACGTGTCAACCCAGCATTAAATACGAGTATTAATTACAGCTGAACATTAAATATAAACATAATAAATGCAGCATAAATCTTAGTAAATATTAATTATAATTTAATAAATTTTATTATAAAATTATATTAAATAATTACGTTGACTTGATTCTAAATTTATTAAAAAAAAATATTTTGATAAAAATTCTAAATTGTAAATAAAAACGTTCATTGCAAAAAATGCTTTCAATCGAGTATACTTTTCATTATATTTATTAACATAATTTGATATGTAGAGATGATTAAAGTGAGCATCTTACAATATTTCACATTTACGTAAAAAAACATTTTAAGAAAGTTATAAAACTTAGACCATTAATTTTATTAATAAAAATATATTTTAAGAGTCATTGTAAATATTAAAAACAAAACTTAAAAAAAAACTACTAAGATATAAGTTTTTATAGTGTGGGAACGGAAAAATTATATTGCTACAAAATGAATACATATGAGATTTTGAGAGGTTTAAATACTGTGATAACGAGTATGTATGTACACAG
Source organism: Silene latifolia (assembly GCF_048544455.1). Taxonomy (NCBI): domain Eukaryota; kingdom Viridiplantae; phylum Streptophyta; class Magnoliopsida; order Caryophyllales; family Caryophyllaceae; genus Silene; species Silene latifolia. The sequence continues at coordinate 149,684,740 of NC_133534.1, read as the reverse complement.
TGATCACGAATGAGTTTGAATAATTAAAAGAAAAGTAATGATTATTAAGTAATATAATATTATTAGGGTTTTCCTACGTGACACCCCGTGTTTCTTCGCATTCTACGTGATACCCCTATATTTTTGAAAATATAAGTGGTATCCCTAAATGTAGTAAAATGTTCTAAAAATACCCAATCTACTAAAAATCACGTTTAAATATGTTATATTTTGTAAAGAAAATATGTTTACAATTGAGTAGACGATGTTTATGTTAATGACATGACAAATTATTGCCAAAAAAATCAATAAAAAATGTATAAATTAAACATTCTAAAGAGGCGGATTAGAGCATTTTGGGTATTTTAAGATGTTTTTATCATGTTTAGGGGTACCATGGGTATTTTTGAAAAGCGAGGGGTATCACATAGAATTCGAATAAGTACAAGGGTATCCTGTAGAAAAACCCTATTATATAAATAACATGAAAAAGTAAAATATGTATACGTCAAGAACCCTATTTTTCTTTAATATCTTTAGTTAAATATGTATACGTCAAGAACAAAACATTATTTATGACTAACTAGATATTACTTTTATTTAAATATTTTATACGTTATCTTATAAAAATGATATTTGAGAAAATTCAACCTATTTTATTTACGGTAAACTCTTAAACATCGTTATATATAGTTGTTAAAAAAAACAAAAGGTGCAAATTTCTGATAGATATGTTTGACACATAGCACATGTAAGACACAACCAAAACATTTGAATAAGTTTAGTTTGGGCCATATATGTTTGATACATAAATATCAAACGTTATACATACAAAATTAAAAATTGCATAAAATTATATTCACATCAGTTTGAATAAATCTTTTAACTGATTTGGAACATAACGTATAGTGAAATGATATAATTTGATACCTTAATGTTGATTGTTGCATTATTCGAATAAATTTTATTTTAATTAATGTGATAATTTGATCAGTTACAATTTTTTTTTTGTAAAACGTTGATCATGCGTAATTAACTATAACTTAGTATTAGTTTCAATTAAAATTATATGTATTTTATTTTAAAACACTGAACTTAAACCTAAAAAAATAAAATTTGAGAAAAAAAATTAATTTATTTTTATTTATAGGTAAAAATATTAAAGGTTATATACGAATTATATTATTTTTCTTCAATTATAATAATAAAATTTTAAAACAGGCCGCGCGAAGCGCGGAATACTATCTAGTACTTAGTAAATCCGAAAAGTAATTCATAAAAGAAGAAGAAGGAGATTTAAGAGACGGAAGGAGCAATTAGCGATAAAAGGTGACAGTTATTATAATCGGATTGGATTGCTTTATCTATTTGGATTGCTTGAGCTGCTTTATTGTAATCGCTTGCCAGGTAGGAATTTCCTACTCAACTCGGATTTTATTGTTATGTAAATGTATATTGAGTTGTGATGGATGGTGTGGTTAATATTAATATTATGAATGGTTATTGGAGATAGAGTATTTGTGTATGCTAAGATATTGGTTAAGCGGTAAGACGAGATTGTTATTGAGTATTTGTTGGTATGGAGAGTTGATTATTCAGTTGAGCATAACACGGAGGGTGTTACTGCTAGTTGTGCATAGCCAGTTGTGAATATTGAGTTGTGCATAGCGAGTAATCGTTACTGTCAAATGTGCATAGTAAGTAATTACTACTGCCAGTGGAGCATGGTACGCGAGTACTACTGCCAGTTGAGCATAGCACGGTGTTAAGGGAGTTGTGCTACTGTCAGTAACGTAAGTGAGTTGTACGGATGAGGTGATGAGAATTTGAAGGATGTTTATCTTGGTTGGATTATTATTGTTGTTGTTTAGTTTATTCCTACTCAACCTCGCGGTTGATTATGTATTCGTGAACACCTGCGGTGAACCATAATGGGGAGCGATTTGTGGTACTAAAGATTAGGCGACTTGGGAGCTATGGGATGCGTGAGGACTTGGCCAATCTACCTAGAAGTCTAGACCACATAGAAGATTTTATCACTTTATTTATTTTCATTGCGAGTTGTATTTATTTTATATTAAGTTTAGTTGGTTAATTTGTAATAAACATGTAATCATTAAGTTTTAATTTAAAGTACTTTGGTGAGTTGGACTTTGTTATTCACTACCTCGGGAAACCGAGATGGTAACAGTTTTATTTATTTGGGAATGTCTGGCTAAAGGCTCCTGAATAAATGAGGGTGTTACACAAGTCAAGTTAAGTAGATAAGAGATGGGTAAAAATGCAAGGATTCATAGGCTTAGCATTTCATCAAACATAACATGTGCATAGGTTGACATCACAACAAGCAAGCAATTTAATTATGAAAACATATTAGATTAAGCATGATTAATCTCATGTTGGTTTCCCATAATTACCCACTAACCCTAGTTAAGAGACTACTCACTTATTATCATGATAAACATGTCATTAATGGTGTCCATCATCACAACAAGTGTAAACATGATAAGAGAATGAGGAAATAAACAATAAAGAGTAAATGGTAAAAGAATTATATTAACTTTAGATGATCCAAATAATAAAGCAAAGAATAAAAGAAGAGAACTTGATTGATTGATGAAGAGTTGTCAATTCTCCAATAATAACCCAATAATCTTCAATTACCCAATAATAAACTTGAATAATAAACTTGAACAATAATTAAGGAAAGATTAATGTGTAATTTGTGGAAAGATTAAAAAGTAATCTATTCTAATCTACTCCTAATCTAATCTAAGAGGAATTTATAATATAGGAACTTGGCTAAGAGAGCTTGGTCCCTTTGATTATTACAAATTGGGTATTTATAGTAGGGATTAGGTGCACAAATTAGGGTTACTAAAGGCTTAAATGATGATTAAGTCCTTGATGAATTGCTCCTCTCAAGAAAAGATGCGGGTCTCCTTTTAGCTAGTCTTTCAAAAATATGCGCATCCCGAGCGTCTAGGCAGTAGGGACGGTTCGCACTGGAGAGGAATCCGAGCGGCTAAGGGGTCGGGACGCTCGTCCTGTAGCAGGGGGAGACGAGCGGATCAAGCACGGGATGCTCGGATCTTAAGGCCTCAAGACGAGCGTCCTGGAAGGGAGGACGAGCGTCTTGAGTCTCGGGACAAGCGGATTGGCGGACAGCTTCTTTGTTTTAGCTCGGATTGTAAAATGGACGTCATTTTCTCATCCAGACTCCTATTGGAGTGATTCAAAAGTATAGATCACTTGCTTTTTCGACGCCGTTTCATCTAGCATACTTTTAGAGTCAAATTAGAAATTCTTGGTTTGGGTATCGAGCAATTTCTTCTTGTAATGCCTTCCTTCTCGTCATCCTTACTTTTAACCCTATGATCCTTCTATATACTCTTTATTCCTACATCCTTGGTCATCATTATTGCCTCCTCTTCATACTTAATCCATCGAATATAGTCAAAAATCTTTCAAATATGCACGAAAAATGGGAATTTCCGCCTAATTGTCTTCTTTCCTACAAAACATATGAAATGTACTAGGAAAGCAAAATAGGAAGCATTTGACGGATAAATGGCTATGAAATGTTATATTAGTATGCAAAATGGGTACAATTAAGGGAATAAATGTGCACAAATAATGTTCACGTCAAATATCCCCAAACTGAACCTTTACTCGTCCCGAGTAAACAGGTGACAAAAACTAGGACCCGTATTTAAACTATTCTACTAATATAGCCGATGTGAGACAATTAGCGGGTCTCACTTTGCCCCTTCAACTCACAAAAAGACAACCATGAGGTAGGATGCCTTCTTGCAAGGCAAGGTGGAGCTTGCCAAAATGGCTACACATCCAAGCATTAAAGTACACAAAATCAAGTAATGGATGCATCTACAAAAAGAATAGCCACATTCCTCATCTAAGTGGCGGAAATTATCTAAAGGGGAAGCAATTCAAGGGTACACACTCCTTCATAGATATGGTTTCTTCAAACTACTAAGCCTAGAAGGATACCAATAAATCACCTCAAAGTTGTGTCAAGCTAGGGTACCTTTGTCCTCAATTGTTAAATGCTTTTGTCAAGAATAGACTCCCTATGGTGTTAGAAACACTGGAGGATTGCGGAATTCCCCTTCTTGCCTAGAGAAGAAGAAGGCTCGTCCCCTCTCTACCATGCACAAAAGTGGATACGATGGATAAAGGGATCAATAGTATTTGAGTTTCATGTGGAAGTTTGCTTTTGTTGTTGTTTTCCCCCCCAATTTCTTGTGGCATTTGACATTTGAGAACACTTTCGTTTTGCCATTTCTTTTTGATGTTTGGCACTTCAATACTTGACAACTTTCAACTTTTTTGCATTTCTTTTGAACATTTTCAAAGTCACCCCAATTAGTAACGAGGGTGCCTTATATTTGAAGCATTAGGAGTTTTTTCATTTTTGTTACTCCCTTTTTTTTTATGCAATTGCAAACTTTTTCAACTTTCATTTCATTTCTTGAACTCAAATTTGAACAATTTTTGTGCCCATTCCCTTTTGATGACAAAATTATGGTAGAACATGGATGATGGTTGCATGGTTTCAAGGGTCACCTTGGAATAAACGGTAGCCAAGGAGTTATCACACCACAAGGTACTCTTGACTAGGCCTTAATCCATAGGTCAAAGGATACTAGCATGACACATCCTAGGATGTTTTACAAGCATTCTAACAAGCAAAGTCTCAAGAAGAAAAACTATCTACAAGGGCCTATATACACTTGTCAAGCTTCCCAAATAGACGGTTTCACAAGATTTTTCCTAAATGCTACTATATGCCATGATGCAACTTACATATATACATCCTAATGCATATGCTTCTACCAACTAATATGCCAAATAATATAAATGCAATCCTAAATTCACATTGTTTATACCGCATCAATCAAAATAAAGCCACATAGTTGACACGTCTGTCGCGTACCTGTCAAAAATAAACCAACTGGTTCCAACTAACTAATATAGCTAGGGAAGTCGGGTCGAATCCACAGAGAGGTAGGAACTTTTCTGCTAGACTAAGTTCGTCAAGGTAACCAAAATGGGGGTTTAATAATTGTGATTTCTAAACTAACAGAGTAAAAAGGAAGAGGAGTAAGGGTAGGAGTTTAACAGATAAGAGAGAATAGCTAAGACAAGCGGTTCACCATAATTATCGGGTCGAGTAATCTAGGTCCTAGGACAATGTAGTACAGTCTAAGGGGTAGCGAACGTCGCCTTTCGGTCCCTAGTTCACCCTAAAGCGTAAGCAGTTTAACTTTCGCCCTCGCTGCGATACTCTATTGTTCGCTACTGGTCTCCCTCTTCCAACCCTTCGGTCCAGGTCAAGGTCCACCGAGAATAAGGGTCTAATTGCGTCGACTCAATTAGGCAATTACAATTATATGTAGCATTTTAACAACATGAACGATACTAGCATTAACCCATGATGGTCGATTACTCTCCTTCAAATCATGGATCCCCTATAGTCTTAGCATAGGGAATTAGCTACTCATAATTACTAAATTAACAAAGGCAATAACTAAACAATCTGAATTAAGCATGATGAGAAATCTAATTAATTGAACAAGTATGAAATAAGAGAGAAAAGGAATTAATTAGATAGATAATACCGAAATTGGGTAACAAAGTAGAGAATCCAAATCAAAGAAAAAGTGACAAAGTAACCGAGGAGGAATTTACGTAGTAAAGAAGATAGGAGTAACGTCGTGTTCTCCTCGAGTCTTATCTTTGTAAAAATGTCTTAAACCTAATCCATAGGCGATTAGCAAAGCCCACGAAAGATTAGGCGGAGAAATAGACTAAAAGCAGACGAAATCCTCTCGATCGAGTAGAGATATTACTCGATCGAGCTCCAAGTTATTCGATCGAGCAGGACGGCCGCTCGATCGAGCATCGTCTTTGTATGAACTCCCTCGATCGACTCCTCCAATCAGTCGATCGAGCATCATGGATGGATAAAGCATTCGATCGAGCAATGAAACCACTCGATCGAGCTATATAAGTGCGTCAGGACTTGCGTTTCTCCCTTGCTCAGCTCATGCGTACTCTAAGTGTGAAATTCCTAAGCTCCGGCTCCAAGTTTCCCATGAATGCATACAAATGGGACAATTAAGGCTCGTTTTAGCTCCTCTTCGGTAAATTCCTGTAAAATACAATAAACGGACCAAAGTAGAATATTCGGGGGTATTTGTAGCCAGATGCTACATAAAAAGCACAGAAATGCGTGTAAAAATGAGGTAAAAACCTTATATAAAAGACACGCATCAAATCTCCCCAAACCAAACCTTTGCTTGTCCCCAAGCAAATATGAATGCAACTAAGGGTGAACAAAAGAACGGGACCAACGCATCAGCTACAAATCATCCAACAGAACCAAATTAATGCAATAGAATGACAAAGTGGCAACTGAAAAGTGCAAACGAGTTAAATTAATGTTTCAATCTTACTGAACCGTCGACCTTGCAAGATTCAAAGATGTCGGACTCTCACGGGTCGCTCGTCACTCAAAGTCAGGTACAGGGTGAGTATATATGTGAAAGATAGGAAGAAGCAAGACACTCACCTAACTCGACCTATAAGAACATGCATGCAGTTAACATGAATAAAGTCTCTACAACCGTACATATGCATTCCAACCATACTAGTGACCAAGACACGCGCCGAGGACTTACAATTGGGTTAGTGAGGTAATGGGTAGAAGGGGCTAAAATGAATTTGGATATGTGGGGTTAAAAGCTAGGCTAGTAACAACGGATCCAAATAAAGACTGCATCCCAACTTCGTACTCATAACAGCAAGATGAAACGGTGCATAATTGTGCACTAAACTCACCAAATACCAAAAATCGCCAACTCCCCATAAAATATAAATAAGGCATGGGAGTGCGGAAACAATGTGCAATTTACTTCTTTTTCATTCCCTTTTTTTTTCATTTGAATTTTTCTTTTTTTTTTTTCTTCGCACTTTTTTTTTTTTTTTTTTCTTTCTTTTTTTTTTTCTTTTCAATCCAACACATTTGTTCTTTCCCTTCAATTCTTCCACCATATTCTGAAATCAGATGAAATAACCATATTGCAATAACATATTCCAGGAACTACTCGTTACTAGCTCAGCTAGGGTAGGAAAAATTATAGAAAGTAGTTAATGGGCAAAAAGGCAATTTGGCTATGTGAGGCTCATGGGTAGAATGAAATAAGGAGAAGCGCCTCTCCTAACACGTGTCACCATCCACGGACCGAATGCATACAGGTATTAAGAAGACTAGACTCATGCTTATGCAAATTAATGTTACATGTCTTAAAGAGAGTACTACTCACATCCTAAATGAAACCGGTCATGAATGTCACCGGTTTAATAAGCTCTAACCTCAGAATGTATTGTAGCTTGCCGACATAAAGAATCAAGTCTATTCGTTCAGACAAAGGAGAAACAAAAACTCGTGGATTATGCACATAGTCATGCCAACTAAAAGTCAAGAATATGCAAGGCTCAAAATGATGATTCAATGTAGCGTCAATGTTCAAACGTTCCGACTCAATTTAAACATGAAAATTATGAAAATTTTTTTGAATTTTGGGATTTTTTAGAATTAATTAAACAACAATGCATGCGGAAATAAATAAACGTGCAAGCAGAAATGCAAGAAACATGCAGGCATAGAAATGGATGCATACCTCCCCAAACCAAACCGTACAATGCCCTCATTGTACCAAAGATAGGGAAAGAAATGCAAACTGAAGGAAAACGAGAAGTGGAGTCGGGAACTTACAAAACGTCATTAGCGGGACCTCCCCAAACCGACCATGAACATGGGAGGTCAAAGAAAGTCAACAATGACTTTGCAGGACGTAAAAAGCGGTGGAAGTCATAATTGCTCGATCGTCCTCCTGGAACAGTTCGATCGAGTGAGCCCAAGCCTTAGAAGAGCTCGATCGACTACCAACCCACTCGATCGAGCGGGCACGAGTAAGGATCTGGTCGATCGAGGACGTCACCCCTCGATCGAGTGGCAGCCGCGCCAGAAAGTGCTCGATCGAGCACATAGTCCTTCGATCGAGTACTTTTAATGCGCTTAAACGCATAAAAGCAAGGAAAAACACAAAAATTGTTCCAAAGCAGCGTCTAAATGTTAACTTAAGGTGAAAGAAGAGCAAATAAACTGAAAAAACAAAAAGTTCAACAAAAGCACAAATAAATGTCATTTGCCTCCCGGAGAGCGCTGGTTTAATAGGTCCCGCACGACCTTTCGGTATCAAGTTCGGTGCGTCGAGCTCGTCGAAGTGCAAGACTTCAACGGGGTTGTCCGCTTCACTCGCCTCATAGTAATGCTTCACGTATTGGCCATTTACCTTGAATCTATGGCCCTCGGAGTCTTCAAGTTCTACGGATCCAAACTTAGTGACTTTGTCACCGTATATGGACCAGTCCATCGGACTTGACTTGCCAAACTTGAGTCTCAACCGGGCATTAAACAGCAACACCTTTTGCCCCACATGGAACTCCCGAGGTATGATCCTCTTGTCATGCCATCTCTTCGTCTTCTCCTTGTAAATGCGTGAGCTATCATAAGCATTGAGCCTAAACTCCTCTAACTCATCAAGCTGCAAAAGACGATTCTGACCACACAGTTTAGGATCATAATTAAGCTCACGAATTGCCCACCAGGCCTTACATTCCAGCTCAACAGGTAAGTGACACGATTTCCCATAAACTAACCTATAAGGTGATGCACCAATTGGTGTCTTAAAGGCAGTTCTATAGGCCCACAGTGTGTCATCTAGCTTAAGACTCCAGTCTTTCCGTGATTTAGAAACTACTTTGGACAAGATCTCTTTCAGCTCGCGATTAGAGACCTCTACCTGACCACTAGTTTGGGGATGATACCCCAAACCACGCCGGTGTTGGACACCAACTCTAGACAGTATGGAAGTGAGTTTCTTTTCCTTAAAATGCATCCCCCATCACTAATGACGACCCTAGGGACACCAAAACGGGGGAATATGATCTTTTTGAACATTTTTATCACGGTCTTACCGTCACAATGGGGTGAAGCAATTGCCTCAACCCACTTTGACACATAGTCTGACTACTAAAATGTACTGTTACCTTTCTTTTGGATGGGAACGGTCCTTGGAAATCGATGCCCCGGACATCGAAAACCTCAACCTCTAGGATGCCGTTTTGTGGCATCTCATGTCTCTTCGAAATGTTCCCGACCGCCGGCATGCATCACAAGTGAAACAAAAGACTTGGCGTCGGCAAACAAAGAAGGCCGGTAAAAACCAGTGAAGTACCTTAGCCACGGTGCGCGATGGACCGTGGTGACCACCATATGAAGAGGAGTGACAGCCTTCGAGGACTATTTTGGTCTCCCACTGCGGAATACACCGTCTGTAGAGACCGTCGGCACATTCCTTAAACGGTAAGGATCATCCTGAAATCTTGTTTAGCGTTATAGAGGAAACGCTTCTTCTGGCGAGAAGAAAGATCGGGCGGCTTGACTTGCCACCGACAACGAAGTTAGCTATATCTGCATACCAGGGTTCCTGGTCAACAATAGACGATATAGCAGCAATTAAAGTATCGTCAGGGAAAGAATCATCAATAGGGAGAGAATCTTCCCCTTCTTGTCGCATCAGCCGCGACAAGTGATGATCTACAACGTTCTCGGCCCTTTTTTGTCTTTGATCTGCAAATCAAACTCCTGAAGAAGGAGTATCCATCTCGATGGCCGCGGTTTGGCCTCCTTCTTAGCAAGGAGATGCCTCGAGCTGCATGGTCGGTAAAAACGGTGACTTCGACCCAACTAGATAAGTACGAAACTTCTCTAAGGCATAAACTACGGCTAACAACTCCTTCTCAGTGGTAGTGTACTTCACTTGAGCCTCATCCGGAGTTCGGCTCGCATAGTAAATAGCATTCAAGGCTTTGTCTTTCCTCGGGCCAAGCACCGCTCCTAGTGCATAGTCACTCGCGTCGCACATGATCTCGAACGGCAAGTCCCGGTTGGGAGGTTGTATGATCGGCGCGGAGACTAAGGCCTGCTTTAACTGTTAAAAGCGAGAAAGACAAGCATCGATAAACATAAAAGGGGCATCTTTAAGCAACAGGTGTGTAAGTGGTTTAGCAATTTTGGAGAAATCCTTGATAAACCGGCGATAAAAGCCAGCGTGACCAAGGAAGCTCCTCACCCCCTTAACATTAACGGGAGGTGGTAATTCTTTGAATCACTTCCACCTTTGCTTTGTCAACTTCTATTCCCCTATCGAAACCAAGTGCCCCAAGACAACTCCCTCGTTGACCATAAAGTGGCACTTTTCCCGATTCAAAGACAAGGTTAACCTCAATACAAATACTGCAACACTTTCTCAAGGTTAGACAGACAATCGGAAAAATCACTTCCATAAACACCGAAGTCATCCATAAAAACTTCCATGATAGACTCAATATACTCGGAAAATATCCCCATCATACACCTTTGGAAGGTGGCGGGGGCATTGCACAAACCAAAAGGCATTGCGGTGCACGCAAAAACGCCTTTGGGACGGGTAAATGTAGTCTTGGCCGATCGTCCGGGTGGATAGGGATCCGAAAGAACCCGAATACCCGTCTAAATAGCGAGAAAAATTTGTGGGAAGCTAACCTTTCTACCATTTGATCAATAAAAGGGAGGGGGAAGTGGTCTTTCTTAGTGGCGGCATTCATTTGTCTCGTAGTCTATGCACATCCGCCAACCGGTCACTACTCGGGTAGGTATTAATTCATTTTTATCATTCTTAACTACGATTTGTCCCTCCTTTCTTCGGGACTACTGTCATCGGGCTTACCCATCTAGAATTACCTACCGAATAGATAATACCGCATCCAGCAGACTTCATTACCTCGGCCATCACAACATCCCGCATCTTCGGTTCAACCGACGCCGACCCGCCGCAAGGTTTGTGATCCTCCTCCTCCGGCTCTATCCTGTGCATACAAATATCGGGACTAATCCCCGTGATATCATCCAGTGAATAGCCCATCGCCTTCTGTTTTTTTTCTTAAGTACGGACTAACAAAGAAGTCATTTGTTCATCACTAAGCTTAGCACTAACAATGACGGGATCTTTGCTCGTGTCGTCAAGAAAAGCATATTTAAGGTGAGATGGGAGAGGCTTACGGTCCGGTATCTTTACCTCAATGGAGCAAAGAGTCGATCATTTGTTCCACTGCTCTCCCTCGTGCTCATCTAGATCATCAACTAGCAAATCCAATGCAGCGTCATCGTTCTCGGGCTATCTCGCACACTCATCAAAAAGCATGAGAGCTTCCAGTGGGTCCTTCATAAAAGAACCCGACCAGAAGTCATAAATAGACTCATCAATGATATCGACCGAATAACAAGTGTCCTCTATCATTGGGTGGGCTAAAGTCCTGGGCAAACTGAATGTGATAGCGTCATCCCCTCGCAAGAGTCGACGCCCTTGTCGACATCAATAACGGCCCCAAATTTGTACAAAGGAACAGTCTTCCTAAAATAATGGGTCAGGGTGTCCTCGGCTATGTCCAAAACAATGAAATCTCTTTGGGATGTAAAGCTTGCCTATTTTCACAGCACATCCTCCAAGACACCTAAGGGTCTCCTAACGATCTATCAGCCATACGTAGGGTAATGTTAGTCACTTTGAAGTGACTCGGTTTCAATTTCTGCAAACAGGAAGGGGCATGACACTAACACGGCACCTAAATCGCAAAGGGCCTTATCAATAATCAAATCACCTATGACACAGGTAATAGAAAAGCTGCCCGGGTCTTTCATTTTTGGAGGGGCCTTATTTAACAGTAGGTTACTAGACTCTTCCATAAATGAAATCGTCTCAAATTCACTCAAGTTCCTCTTACGCGTCACGATATCTTTCATAAACTTAGCGTAAGTGGGCACTTGAGTGACAAGTTCGGAGAAGGGAACAGTTACCTGGAGGTTCTTCACGATGTCCACGAACTTACCGTACTGTTGCTCGATCCTTGCATCCTTCAGACGACTCGGAAAAGGTACCCTGGTAGCTATGAGTGGTCCTGCGACCTTTCCTTTACCCTTGTCAATTCGTGACGTCTCCACAGCAGGGGGAGATGACACGGTGGCGGTATTAATTAACAAATTGGGATTCACGCCACTTACAGCACTGGATCGAACGTCTTCACTGGTCGATCGACCAGTTTCTTCCTCAGCTTCACTCGATCGACCTATTCGGCACTCGATCGAGTGCTTCCTTCACCTCTTTACTCGATCGACCAACCTGGGTCTCTTTACTTCTCGATCATTGTCAATGTCACTCGATCGAGTGTAGGTAATTAGAATCGCTCGATCGAGTGGTTGAGTTGCTCGATCGAGTGGTGACTTCACACGCAGCAAGCATTTCTGCAGGAACTCATCTAAGTCGTCTTCTTCATCAGCTGTCAACACCTCGTTACCTTCGTGAAGAAGGTCACTGCGGAAATTCATCCCACTGACGGGATCACAATTTGGAGAAGTCTTGGCTTGATCTGCCGCGAGTGTTAGCTGCGCGACTTGCTCTCTTAACTCCGATATAACAGAATCCGATTGTAACATGATGGATTTCAGTTCGGCAATTGCTTCTCTTGAAGAAGGAGAGCCCATTTGTGATATTGGCGTAGAAGGGTCGAAACGCTCTTTATCTCCTCATACAATCGGGAGAAGGGAACTCCTGCTTGAACTTCTTGTATGCAATGGCACGCTCTACACCTGCCGTGCACTCATAAAGGTCATGCCCTTCCTCGCCGCATCTACCACATGGCTCTGTATGCTCTGTAATCGTAGGCATCTTGACAAATAGACTGTTATCCTGCAAAACTAATCAAGCTTCGCGAAAATGAGATCAGTCTCAAGGAATGAATCCCTTGAGACGAAAGACAAACTTAATTAAAGCAACAAAGATTGCGCCACCTCCCCGGCAACGGCGCCAAAATTTGACACGTCTGTCGCGTACCTGTCAAAAATAAACCAACTGGTTCCAACTAACTAATATAGCTAGGGAAGTCGGGTCGAATCCACGAGAGAGGTAGGAACTTTTTTCTCGCTAGACTAAGTTCGTCAAGGTAACCAAAATGGGGTTTAATAATTGTGATTTCTAAACTAACGAGTAAAAAGGAAGAGGAGTAAGGGTAGGAGTTTAACAGATAAGAGAGAATAGCTAAGACAAGCGGTTCACCATAATTATCGGGTCGAGTAATCTAGGTCCTAGGACAATGTAGTACAGTCTAAGGGGTAGCGAACGTCGCCTTTCGGTCCCTAGTTCACCCTAAAGCGTAAGCAGTTTAACTTTCGCCCTCATTTGCGATACTCTATTGTTCAGCATTGGTCTCCCTCTTCCAACCCTTCGGTCCAGGTCAAGGTCCACCGAGAATAAGGGTCTAATTGCGTCGACTCAATTAGGCAATTACAATTATATGTAGCATTTTAACAACATGAACGATACTAGCATTAACCCAGTAATTCGATTACTCTCCCTTCAAATCATGGATCCCCTATAGTCTTAGCATAGGGAATTAGCTACTCATAATTACTAAATTAACAAAGGCAATAACTAAACAATCTGAATTAAGCATGATGAGAAATCTAATTAATTGAACAAGTATGAAATAAGAGAGAAAAGGAATTAATTAGATAGATAATACCGAAATTGGGTAACAAAGTAGAGAATCCAAATCAAAGAACAGTGACAAAGTAACCAGAGGAATTTACGTAGTAAAGAAGATAGGAGTAACGTCGTGTTCTCCTCGGTCTTATCTTTGTAAAAATGTCTTAAACCTAATCCATAGACTGATTAGCAAAGCCCACGAAAGATTAGGCGGAGAAATAGACTAAAAGCAGACGAAATCCTCTCGATCGAGTAGAGATATTACTCGATCGAGCTCCAAGTTATTCGATCGAGCGGGACAGCCGCTCGATCGAGCATCTTGTATGAACTCCCTCGATCGACTCCTCCAATCAGTCGATCGAGCATCATGGATGGATAAAGCATTCGATCGAGCAATGAAACCACTCGATCGAGCTATATAAGTGCGTCAGGACTTGCGTTTCTCCCTTGCTCAGCTCATGCGTACTCTAAGTGTGAAATTCCTAAGCTCCGGCTCCAAGTTTCCCATGAATGCATACAAATGGGACAATTAAGGCTCGTTTTAGCTCCTCTTCGGTAAATTCCTGTAAAATACAATAAACGGACCAAAGTAGAATATTCGGGGGTATTTGTAGCCAGATGCTACATAAAAAGCACAGAAATGCGTGTAAAAATGAGGTAAAAACCTTATATAAAAGACACGCATCAATAGTCATTAACATAAAGAGGAAAAAGGAGATTAGAAAGATCATACCATGCGGTCTTCAATATCCTCATGTCTCGGATGTGGCGTAGTCAATCAATGTGAAAATGGTTGAACAAACACAATATATACAAGACAATATATACAAGACTATACTACAAAGGAAATGAACATGTTTTTGGGTTTTTGAATTTTTCAAATTTTTATGGTTTTTATGATTATGAAATTAAAAGACATGTTTTTGTATTTTTCAAAAAATTTTAATTTTTTTGTATTTTTGGAATATAAATTCTCATCCCCCACTTTATTTTGGACATTGTCCTCAATGTACATGTAGGAGTAGGAATGAAAAAGAGATACATGTTTTTGGTTTTTTAAATTTATGGAAATTAAAGTACAAATGCAATGATATGATATGAATGAATGCATGCTCTACCTAAATGCAATTCTATATGACATATATAACAAATGAATGCAACTTAAACTATATTATATGATGCATGATTTCTAGTAAACAATGGTCACCTATGATCAAACCTCCCCAAACCGATTTAAACACTATTTTTTGTGTAGAAAAGAATAGGATTTGTCATTAGTGACTATGCAAGAATTCTAGTCTATATGCAACTATCTGTTGGAATATGTGTCCTCCGACAATAATGCGATCACGACTGTTGATCATGATGATCACATGTTTAAATCTCATTATAAAGGATACAATTGGGAAGTAATATTTTACTGTCAACTGGTCCACACATATCGGTAATGATTGGCAGACTAGAGTTTGACATTACTGTCGTGCGACGGTGGTGATCAGTTGATCCCCTAGGTCATACCTATAGGGCAACACTCTTAATTGATCATTTAATTGATCGTATAACGTTACGAGTTAATTAAATTACTTGAAAATTGACGGGCGATTTTGGAAGTAAAATTTACGTATCTCATTATAATTTGATTAAATAAGATACGGTCTGAGTAATCGAATTGTTTCATTACGCAGATGAAACTATTGTTTAAAGAAACAATTGAAATTGAATGAATTATTATAAATACAAATTGTTGTGATTTATAATTGGTAAAATATTTTGGTACAAGTAATTATGAATTACTAAGTCGATTTTTGTTTATGACGTATTTTTATTAATACGTTGATTTTTAATATGTTAAAAATACATAACAAATTTATGTTACATATGACATGTGACATAAGACAAATTGACATTTTGACAAAGATAATATGGAGTCCATATTATCTATGTGTGCCGAAAATTAAGAGGAGGATTAGGCTTAAATTAATTTGATTTTGTTAGTGGTAAGCACAATGATTACCTACTAACTAGCCATGCAACCCCAATGCTCATTGTGAAGAACAACTCTAGCATGCATTGGCTCCCTCTAATCCCCCCCTTCCACCCGGTTTTTTGAGATGAAAAACCACTTTGGTTTTTCATCTTATTTCACCTAATATACACTAAAATGTAGTTAGTGTATTATTCATTATTCATTCATCTAAAATTTGAGTTTTAGAAAGATAAAAACTCTTCTTTCTCTTCCTTCTCTCTAACCGAAAAATAGAGAGTTCCATAATATTTTTGGGTCAATTTTTCCTACAAAATTAATATTGTCTAGTATTCATAATATTAATTTTAATTAAGAGTGTGCTTTAGGTATTAAGCTTTGGGAGAGATCCTACACTTGGATCTTAGTTCTTCCACTAAGGAAAGCACAAGAACAAGAGACAAAGGAGATCTCTCTTGTGCCCATATAAATCAATATTCCAATGTAAGATAAAGATTTCTTCTTTATATTGTTTATAAGTTTGCATGCATAAGATCACCATTAATTTTATGACAAATTAAAATATAACATATAGGAATATGTTAAGTATATAGATCTACTTTTCCTTCAATCGGTATCAAGAGCCTTAGTTGTTTGCATGCAAATCGGTTAAAAGTTTTTCCGAGTTATATGATTAACATATAAAACTTGTTAAATTTGTGTTATTATGATATATCACGAAAATCATTATGCATGTTAAAATTTCTCGTCCTAAAATATTTTTAGGATATTTTGGTTAATTTATGGATTTTTTATTGTTCATATTACATAATAATGACATTAAAAATATGATTTTATGAATAAAATATCATTTTCGGACTAAAATTAGCTAAACTTTGAATTGTTCAGTGATTTTTGGATATGTTGTCACATATATTATTTTGAGATGACCTGTAAATGTTCATAATTTTTGGACTTCTTATGGTCGAAAAATGGATTTTTCATTATTAAAATCGAATTTAAGTGAAAAATAGGTTAATATGAGATAAATTTCGAATTTGGTCATAGAAATTTAGTATGTTATCACATGCAATTTTACAAGATTTGTGTAAAATAATAGGCTATATTGAAGTCTTTATGCATGATTTATGATTTTTTGAAGAAAAATAGCATAAATAGTTACTTACACTACTACAAATTTAGGCAACTACAACGCCCCTTTAACAACGATTATTCACGAAAATCACAATAGACGTTGTAGAATGTATGGCGTGAATTTTACTAAAATCAATTACAACGGGTATGGTTATAAAAACCGTTGTTATTATTTTTAACAACGGGTCACACATGCGGAACCGTTGTTAATAATTTGGCGCAAAATTGGCGCAAAGTTAGTGAAAAGTAATCACAACGGTTACTTTTGAAACCCGTTGTTAAAACATATTTGACAACGGGTGTTTTTTACAACCGTTGTTAAAACATATTTCACAACGGTTGTTGTTTAATAACCGTTGTCAATACCTTCCATACTATAAACCACACAAACAAGTCTGCTGACCACAAAACACAACCCTTAATACACAAACACAAACACAAACACAGCAGACAAACAAACACAAAACACATAGACACTCTCTTTCTCTCTTTCTCTATTTCTCTCTTTCTCATCGTCGCTTTAACTTCTCGCCGTCACTGTGATTTCATCGTCTATTACGTTCTGTATTTATCAGGTAAATCTCGCCGCCACTGTTAGTTTCATCGTCATTATTTTCTTTTTCTATTTATTTCTTTTGCATATATGTGTTTTTATCGACCATTATGTTATTTGTTTAAGTATTGTTCGCATAATTAGTTACTAAAACAATGAAGAAGCAAGATGAAGAAGTAAGATAAACATAATTAATATATATATATATATATATTTATAAATACATAAATTAAAAAAAAAAATTACATATGTAAAAATGCAATTCTTATATTTTCATGGAGGATCTTATTGTGCTCTATCGTATCCATCCTCTCCTCCTTGGCTATTTGGAGGTTCCGTTCAGCAGTTGCTATATCGTCATATAGCCGCAATCGCTCGTCGCTTTCCGTCAAGCCATCTTCTTTGGCGTGCTTGATGCGGATCGAGCTTCCGCAAGGTAGCTCTGAAACTTTCTTCAATATGGAGGAACCGGCGGATGAAGTTGTTGTTGTTCTCGATCATGGTAAGAGTCTTTAGGATGAAATCATTCATTTTGTTAGAGTTTTTTGAGTTTGATTTGAAAGATTAAGTAGAGTTTGTTTTAACAGTTAGAGTTTGGAGATGAATATATGAGATAATGGAAATGTTAGTTGAGATATGCAATGTATTTATACTAAGCAATGTGTGGGTTGAGTTAATTGCTTTTTAATTAATATATATGTTAGAAAGTTGTGCCATAATCATCATCATTTCTCTCAATAATGCTGCTTCAAATCCTATTACTAACCCTTCTCATTCCATATTATCCGTTCATATGTACAGTGATGTCAGTAATAATGCATGCATCGGAATTCTAACAGGCCGTAATTATGCATGCATCTAGTAATATTTAATTTAATTTTTTTTATTTTTTAAGAACAAACAACAACGGTTATTTTATAACAACCCGTTGTCTTTAGTTATAACAACGGTTTTGTATATTAAAACCCGTTGTTATAACTTTCCCCCCAAAATTGTGTCACACTTTCCACAACGGGTTTTTATACATAAAACCGTGGTTAATAGTTTTAACAACGGTTTCCTTAAGTAAACCAACCGTTGTTAAAACCTTCTACAACGGACGCTTTAACAACGTCCGCTTTTTTATATAACAACGGTTTTTGACCGTTGTTATAGCCTGTATCTGTAGTAGTGTTAATTAGTGAAATATTAATAAAACATACTCTATGACTAAGGAAAAACGTCATATGTTGTATTTTATTATATTTTTCAGATATAAAATTGAAAAGTTGATGAATATAATTTTTCTCATGTTTTTATGATTATTTAGTTAAAAACCGATAAACCGCAACATTGTTTTTCCGAATAAATTTTGAAATTTTTAACCTAAGTTTTTGAACATTATGAGTGTCATGGTATTTTTCCAGAATGTTCATGAGTTTAAATTTCAAATTTTGAATTTATTTGAAATTTTGTGATTTAGTTGAAGTTTTAAGCTTATTTTTGTAATTTAGGTCCATTAATGAACAATTTTAGAAATATGAGTTAATTATGGTCACATAATTAGTGAAGACTAAATTTTGAGTCCTAAGAGGTTAGAGTAATTAATTTATGCATAAATATGAATTTATGTAATTTTTGTGATTATAAAATGTTGAAATCACGCAAATCCGTAAAAACCGAGTAATATACGATATTGGCTATTGAAAGGCGATTTAGCATAAAATTGGGCATGTTCATACATATTATAATGCTGCATTTTATTTATGATTGTCATAATTTTATTTTATTTTATGTAATTTTTGAATTATGTAATTTTTACTTAGTATGGCCTTAGTTTTTAATTGGTATTACCCGAAATGTATGGGAATATCGATTCGGTTGTAATTTTATTGTGATCTCGTATCACCGTTTTGTAATTTAATAGATTTATTTTATTTTAGTTACAAATGTATAATAGGAAATTATATAATTTATTATGTAATTTTATTTATTTCGGAGTTCCAAAAGACGGATTTCTTCAAGATGGCGATACATAAAGACGGTGTTACCTCGAGATGCGTGCCACAACCGAAGTTCAAGGGACCAATGGAGTTGCTTTCCGAATATGTAATAGTTAAATAGTTTTTCTATTTTAGGAAGGCCATACTAGGATTTATTTTATGTTTGCATTTTATTTACATGTCGCATGCATCGCTAAATCGCCATAACTAAAACATGCATTGTCATTTTATCGAGTTTATCGACCGTGTCAATTAAAATTATCGTAGTTCACCGCTTTAGTTCACTTAAAACGTGATAGATAATAAATTGACATGACCTCTCGCTAAAACAATCAATTGAGACATAGCCTTACCAAATAGTAGAAACCATGAAAACCTATTTCGCGAGGGAGTGCACTCGGCCACCCCGGGGTACAAACCTTGTTACGTAGGGGAAGTGGGTGATAAATGTCTATCCACCGAATTCATGTTGATGAGGGTTTCATCGGCTACCCCGTGCCCAAGTTAATATGGGTTTGGATAATGGACACATTTATTCGAAATTTGGATTGAACTCAACAAAAGTTTTTGATAAGGGTTTCATCGGCTACCCCGTGCCCTTGTCAGATGTGTTTTGGGCTATAGATAAATATTAGAGTAAATTTATCGACCAAGAGTTCTAAAAGTAGAATCGATTAAAAGGTTAATCCACCAAGTTATATTGATAAGGGTTTCATCGGCTACCCCGTGCCTAAGTTGATATGAATTTGGGTCTTGGAATCATTTATCTAGTTGGGTAGAGGTCACTAGAAAAATGCATAAAACTTGTTTAAATTTTAAATTTTTACGAGTATTATTGTTAAAACGACATTTGTTTTACTCCTTCTATTTTGTTTTGTAGACCACTTCTTTTCTCATAACAAATGGCAACACCAACCCCTAACGCCACGCCTCTCACTAATTCATCATGGCTCCGATCCTTCATGGATCGATGTAAACTTGAAAAGAATGGGTCAAATTTCTCCGATTGGGATGCCCAACTCAAATTATCCGCCCAAGGTGACGACAAGCTTCGTTACTTAACCGAGGCCTCTCCACCCGAACCTACTACTAGGTCGACCGCCGCCACTAGGGAAGCATATGAGGCTTACCATAAGGAGTCCGCCGCAATGAAAAACGTCTTGATATTTGCGATGGAGGCGGATCTCCAAAGGAGAGCCTTTAAAATGGGCACCGCTAATGAGATTTACTCCAAGCTTGTGACAATGTTTTCACAAACTCCGCGGATCGTCCAATATGAGGCGGCCGCGGCATTCTTTGATCTCGACTTCAAAGAGGGCCAAAAGGGTAGCCCTCATGTGCTCAAACTTATGGAGCTTGTCGAGACCTTGAAAATTCAAAAGGTTGAAATCCTCAAAGAACTCATTGTAGATAGGATTCTACACTCCTTATCCAAAGTCAAAGCATATGTTCAATTCCGGGTGAATTTTAACATGCAAGACAAGGATGTGTCTCTTGAAGAATTGCACAAGTTACTTGTGCAAGCCGAGAGGGACATGGGGTTAAATGTGAACCCACCAAAGGATGTGCTTAACATAAGCACTAAAAGCAAGGGGAAGTTCAAGAAGAATGGGAGGAAGGGTAAGAAACAAGCTCCCACCTTCACCAAAGCTAAGGCTAATGATGCTAGCACTTCAAAAATCAAGAAGGGTCCTCTTGATAAATGCCATGATTATAATGGTATGGGACATTGGAAAATAAATTGTTCCAAATACCTTGGTGATATTAAGGCTGGAAAGATCACTCCAGTAGGTAAATGACTATCCTTTCTTTTATGTTTCTAAATCAACTATGGTATTGTGATACAAAGTTGTGATAATTTATCTCCCTTTTTATTGTAAATAGGGCCTCCACCAAGTAAAGACAAGGGAAAAGAAAAGCAAGCATGAGAAACCATCAAGAAGCTAGGAATAGCTTTCATGGAGCTTTGCTTTTTATTGTCTTATTTTAATCATGTTTTGGATTTTAAGAACCTTTAAGTTTCCGTGTTCGACATGGAAAGGTATTTTGGATAATTGGTTGTATTTTGGATAATGGTGGCTTGGTTTGCAACCCAAGTCACCCGTTTTATCATTTTATCCTTTGTTCTAAAATCCGTATTTAAATGCTTGCTCTTAGAAACATATTATTATTCACTTAAAGTGATCTAATAGACAAATATAATGATGGGATTCATTATATGTCCACATGCTTAAGGCTTGTGTATGATCATTTACAAAGTGATTTTGGGTCTATGAACTCTTTTAAAGGAATGTCAATCACCAAGTATACTTACGAAATCTAAAACTATTAGTCAATCTATGAGATAGTTCTACTTAAACTTCAATCATCATTATTTGTGTCTCATATGATATCTTTGAATCTCTAGTGTATTTATTCTAAAGATAGAGTGGGAGAAAAATGAGGACACAACTTACACCAAGATAAGTTTGTGAACTTGTGTAAATGAGATCTATGCAAGAGAGAATGATTTGAATGAAGGTATATCTATTTATATAGGATACCCAATAGATGAGATCTATGGTCTCAAGTAAGTTCTATATGACTTAAGAGACCAAGTGAAGTAATCATAAGAATATATTCTCAAGATAACTACACGAGGAGACCAAAAGAAAGTTTTGGAACAAAATGACTAATATAAAGTCTTAACAAGAGTCTTTGACTATGTTTATGATAAATTTTGACCAATAGTTTCAATATTGATATTTACTTAAGAGCCTAAATGAATCAAAGTAACTTACTAGTTATAAACGATTTGCAAGGATTGATATACCGATATCTTCAATAGCCAAGTTTTAACCACGCAGATGTCATTACTTAACCTCATTATGAAATGGTTAAACCTCCTTCCGAAAGGGTATTTTGAAGGACGTGTTCTAGATATTATTTATATTTGAATAATGACATTGCTACACATCATTATGACATGTGTGAGTTAGAGATTCAAATCTCTTTTAATAAGGTTGAGATGAGACCTCTTCAAAATAGGAATTTTGAAAGGATATGATGGGAACATATATGGCTTCATTTTTATAACTTTGCAAAGCAACATACATTCCAATTTTGAAATGTTTTCAATTGAGTAATCAATTTCGAAACATGGGGAATTAAGTGGGAGTTTAGAAATTATCATGTGAAGACATGGAATTTAGTGGGAGCTATCATCCTTTGAATGTTTACAACTCATTACTCATTAGGAATGACGAGCTAATATCTTCTTTCACAAAGAAGTATTTGAGTTTTCAATTCTGGATGAATATGGACTATGATGAATCCAATTACATCAAGAGATATTGGATTAGTATTAAGAAATACACATCGTATCAACATACACATAGGTTATTCATGTAAATGAAAATGGAATTGCTATTAGCAGTCATGGTCGTTCATTGAACCTAAGAACGGTTGATCTCATGATTATTAGTAACTAATATTTCCGCCATTAGAGTAATCATGCACATGCCCAATGGTGAATCATATGTATGAGAGCATGATGATTCATTGGCAAGCCATACAAGAAACGTCATGAATTCTCGAGGAGAATCCGATGAGCGATTTAAGTGTTTGACAGAATACTCTGTTATGTGTCAAGAGGTTGCACATATTATAGAAAATCTGAACACACGCAAAGATTTATAAAAATCGTAAACTTTTCAAGCCAAAAGGAGAAATAGGAAGTTTGGAAAGATACTTAGTTGAATAAGAAGTTGCTCAAAACTAATCTTTCCTAATATACTAGGACTTGTGAGAAGTGCTAGGCTAATCATCTTGACAAATTGTTGCAAGACTCTACAAAACATTTACCTAGTGCATTGTGTGTGGATGAAGTACATGATCGGTACAAGTAATATCATTCACCACAAATTCGTTCGTTATGTGATAACCGATAACGAAGTTCTTTCAATATAAAGAACCGAAACCAAGGTCGGGAACCTTGATGTGTACTTGGTAAGGTTCATGCTATGAGTGATAACATGAATGTAAAGGATAATATGATTGAGAAGTTTGAACATATGGACACGTAACATGTTAAGCTTCTGTTGAAATCAACAAGTGCTTACACACTTGCGATATACATCACAGGGTTGTAATCTTGTATTGACTACCCGAGTGTGATGTCGACATTTGTCGTTTGAGTTATTATTAACTCACCATATACTTTGTTACATCCAAACGGGTTGTGAAGACAATTGAACCCCGTTAAAGTGAACATGGATTAGCATTGTATTTGCCCATAGTCACTTGTATGAGGTGACGTCTCGAAGTGACTAGAATGTGATGCGATTGATGGCAAGTTCAAGTGCCATAGAGTCATGTGAAATGACTAGTCGATCACATAGGCAGACTGTTAGGAACTTTTTGTCGGGCCTAATGACCGCTTATAGAGTTTTGGCAAATTTATATAGCCTGGTCGTGGCGAGAGCTGCTATAGTATTCAAATGAGTCAATTCTTTTGACTAAAGACTATTCGCCTAAGATGGCACAGTTTCAGATTAACTTTGATTTGTGTTACTACGACCTTCGTAAATGGGGTCAAATGGGCATATTTTGGGTTATGATGGCTGTGGCTAGTTGAAGGGAATGAGTGCGATAAGAATTGTCCACCCCTAGTCAGGGTTATAACAATATCTCAGGGCCAATCGAAGAGTAATGAACTGGAAATGAGTGGCCACGCTCGGAATGTATCCATGGTGGATAAATCCGGTCAATCGGTTATTCTCCAGATCGAGGAAACCACCCTCGATATGATCACTTGCAAGTACGACCTGAAAGACACCTTGCATTGAGTGGGAGATTGTAATAGGACAAGAGAATTGGTGACGCACACTTGTCGAGGACAAGTGGGAGATTGTTGGAATATGTGTCCTCCGACAATAATGCGATCACGACTGTTGATCATGATGATCACATGTTTAAATCTCATTATAAAGGATACAATTGGGAAGTAATATTTTACTGTCAACTGGTCCACACATATCGGTAATGATTGGCTGACTAGAGTTTGACATTACTGTCGTGCGACGGTGGTGATCAGTTGATCCCCTAGGTCATACCTATAGGGAAACATTCTTAATTGATCATTTAATTGATCGTATAACGTTACGAGTTAATTAAATTACTTGAAAATTGACGGGCGATTTTGGAAGTAAAATTTACGTATCTCATTATAATTTGATTAAATAAGATACGGTCTGAGTAATCGAATTGTTTCATTACTCAGATGAAATTATTGTTTAAAGAAACAATTGAAATTGAATGAATTATTATAAATACAAATTGTTGTGATTTATAATTGGTAAAATATTTTGGTACAAGTAATTATGAATTACTAAGTCGATTTTTGTTTATGACGTATTTTTATTAATACGTTGATTTTTAATATGTTAAAAATACATAACAAATTTATGTTACATATGACATGTGACATAAGACAAATTGACATTTTGACAAAGATAATATGGAGTCCATATTATCTATGTGTGCCGAAAATTAAGAGGAGGATTAGGCTTAAATTAAGTTGATTTTGTTAGTGGTAAGCACAATGATTACCTACTAACTAGCCATGCAACCCTAATGCTCATTGTGAAGAACAACTCTAGCATGCATTGGCTCCTTCTAATCCCCCCCTTCCACCCGGTTTTTTGAGATGAAAAACCACTTTGGTTTTCTCTTCCTTCTCTCTAACCGAAAAATAGAGAGTTCCATAATATTTTTGGGTCAATTTTTCCTACAAAATTAATATTGTCTAGTATTCATAATATTAATTTTAATTAAGAGTGTGCTTTGGGTATTAAGCTTTGGGAGAGATCCTACCCTTGGATCTTATTTCTTCCACTAAGGAAAGCACAAGAACAAGAGAGAAAGGAGATCTCTCTTGTGCCCATATAAACCAATATTCCAATGTAAGATAAAGATTTCTTCTTTATATTGTTTAAAAGTTTGCATGCATAAGATCACCATTAATTTTATGACAAATTAAAATATAACATATAGGAATATGTTAAGTATATAGATCTACTTTTCCTTCACTATCTACATGAATCATGTGAGATATAATACATTGAAAACTATACTATATGAACTAACTAAAGTAAATGCAATATGAAATATAATACAAATGCAAGCTTTGTATATGTATATTACTAAATGCAAGTGTAAATGTAAAGTCAAAGGTTAGGATATCTTACAAATGGTGGTTTCAGGTAGGACTCCACCAAACTAGTTTGAATTATTGAAGTTCTTTTGCTTGGTCCATAGAGCTCAAGGCTCTTAGAAGAAGATCAAAAGCTTGTGAACAAGCTCCAAATAAGCATAAGTAGGGGTTGCTCAATTTGAACGTGAAATTTGGCCAAGGAAGTTTGTCATATATCCTTTCTTTTGCCTTGTCCTTGGCACTAGATCTTTCCCAATGCTTCAAACCAATAAGCCCATGATTCTCATCAACACTAGGTATGAAGTATGGTTCATATTCGTCCGAAGACTTCCACTCACCACCTTGTCCTTCAATTTCGGTGATGATGATGGCGTTTGAATTTGTCAATCCTTCAAGAGTAGAAGGAGAATTCTCATGGCATTGATGACGGGGTACCTTTGGAGTCGAAATCGTGGGTGCCAAATCTCCACAAGTAAGTTCATTTGTAAGTTTTTCTTGAGCTTTTCCACTAAGTACCCTTTATAAGATGATTTGGCTTTTTAGAGAAGGTCTTCCACATCATCTCCAACAATCATAGGTTCCATAGTGGGTGTGAAAAGGTCTTCATGGTCAATAGGAAAGAGGAATTCATCTTCTTCATGGAAGCATACCTCAAACTTCGCAAGGATGGGCTCCTCAAGTAAGGCAAACTCACAACTCCATTCCTCTTCTTCATTGTAAGACACATATCCCACATAAGCTTCTTCCATAGGCTTGTCATCATCGCTATCTCCATACGAATCATAGATAGGAGCTTCACTCCTCTTCATTAACTCTTTCTCCAACACCTCAATGTTCACATCAAATGATACACCCTTATGCTCACAAAGGTTAAGAGTATTTGGCTTACTCAGCCTCATATCTTCGTCATCAAATACCACACTTTTATACTCACAAGAGCTTAGAGAGATTGGCTCGTCCCAGTTATCATCAAAGGTAAATCCTTCAAACTCGCACTCACGATCAATGTCCAAGGAATGGTGGGGAGTGATTGTTTGGGTTGCCTTTATTTGGGCAATTTGAATCTCCAACTCCTCTCCTTGGGTAACAATTCCTTGAAGAACATTATCCCTCTTTTGACTTTCCTCTAGCATTTGTTTGAAGAAATTTTGTTGATCTCCCATCATTTGGAGAATCAGATTTTGAATGGGTTCATCATCTTGTTGTGGGTATGTGTGAAAGTGCTCATATTGTGGCATTTGGAATTGATTGTAATGTGAGTTTTGGGTATGAGGTTGTTGTGGATAATGAATGTGGTGATTTTGGAGAGAAAAATTGGGGTAGTAGTTAGGATTTCCATTGTATGAATAATAAGGTAGGTTTGTGTTGACTTGCTTCTCAAACTCCCCATACCCATAGTCATACTCAAAAGATCCACCACATACTCCATATGTCAAGTCTTGAGCCATCATAGCTAAGACAAGGAAAAAACTACAAGCATGGAAACTACACAAAAGCGGTAAAGATGAACTTTGAGGAACAAGTTCCTCAAGGTTAAAGCAACGTTTAAATAGACAAACAAGTAAGAACTAAGTCACATAGCACCGTCCCCGACAACGGCGCCATTTTGATGGGTGATATCGTCGGGTCTCCCAATCAAACACTTTTATAATACTCAACAAACAACTAATTAGCGGTAAGTCGAGGTCGATCCATGGGACGGTGTGCTTTGGGTTCTAAGTCTATCTATCTCAATATATGCTAGTGTCACAATTGATGGGGTTTGTAGTTGTATTCTAAACTAATGAAAGTAATAAAGTAAAGCAAACAATGAACTAAGAAATGTAAACAAATGACTAAAAGCACTAGGATATCATGGGTTCATAGGGGATTCATGTTGTTGATCATACAAACATGTTTACAAAGTTGCAAGCAATTAATGTTGTAAAGGAACGGAGTTGGTTTATGTCTTACGGTTCATAGGAAGAGTTGGGTCCCGGGGCCGAATCTATTAGATTGTACAACACCTACAAGTCGACTTACTTTCCTCCTATTCAACTTCTATGCATGGTCTAACAAGACTCAAGTTGGTTTATATTTTACAAGTCAAGTGGAGTAGATAAGAGAAGGGTAAAACTGCAAGGATTCAAAGGCTTAGCATTTCATCAAACATAACATGTGCATAGGTTGACATCACAACAAGCAAGTAATTTAATTATGAAAATATATTAGATTAATCATGATTAATCCCATGTTGGTTTCCCCTAATTACCCACTAACCCTTGTTAAGAGACTACTCACTTTTTATCATGGTAAACATGTCATTAATGGTGTCAATCATCACAACAACTGTAAACATGATAAGAGAATGAGGAAATAAACAATAAAAAGTAAAGGGTAAAAGAATTATACCAACTTAAGATGATCCAAATAATAAAGCAAATAATAAAAGAAGAGAACTTGATTGATTGATGAAGAGTTGTCAATTCTCCAATAATAACCCAATAATCTTCAATTACCCAATAATAAACTTGAATTATAAACTTGAACAATAATTAAGGAAAGATTACTGTGTAATTTGTGGAAAGATTAAAGAGTAATCTATTATAATCTACTCCTAATCTAATCTCAGAGGAATTTCTAATATGGAAACTTGGTTAAGAGAGCTTGGTCCCTTTGATTATTACAAATGGGGTATTTATAGTAGGGATTAGGTGCACAAATTAGGGTTACTAAGGGCTTAAATGACGATTAAGTCCATTAGGAATCGCTCCTCCCAAGAAAAGATGCAGGTCTCCTTTTAGCTAGTCTTTCAAAAATATGCGCATCCCGAGCGTCTAGGCAGTAGGGACGGTTGGCACTGGAGAGGAATCCAAGCGGCCAAGGGGTCGGGATGCTCGTCCTGTAGCAGGGGGAGACGAACGGATGAAGCACGGGATGCTCGGATCTTAAGGCCTCAAGAGGAGCATCCTGGAAGGGAGGACGGGCGTTTTGAGTCTCGGGGCGAGCGGATTGGCGAACAGCTTCTTTGTTTGAGCTCGGATTGTAAAATAGACGTCATTTTCTCATCCGGACTCCTATTGGAGTGATTCAAAAGCCTAGATCACTTGATTTTTCGACGCCGTTTCATCTAGAATACTTTCAGCGCCAAAGGAGAAACTCTTGATTTTGGTTTCGAGCAATTTCTTCTTGTAATGCCTTCCTTCTCGTCATCCTTACTTTTAACCCTATGATCCTTCTATATACTCTTTATTCCTACATCCTTGGTCATTATTCTTGCCTCCTCTTCATACTTAGTCCATCGAATATCGTCAAAAAGCTTTCAAATATGCACAAAAGACGGGAATTTCCGCCTAATTGTCTTCTTTCCTACAAAACATATGAAATGTACTAGGAAAGCAAAATAGAAAGCATTTGACGGATAAAATGGCTATGAAATGTTATATTAGTATGCAAAATGGGCTCAATTAGAGGACTAAATGTGCGCAAATAATGTTCACATCAGTAATCCTTCACAGGAGATAACCCATTATTATTATTTTTTTTTGGTAAAATGTAAGTATATTAATAACCAAAGGAACCGTCCAATTTCATCAACAACACAACAAGCAAACTGCTAGCTTAACCACTACCTAATACGTACTCTATCAGTTGGCTTACACATGAATTCAATCCTGCTAAGTACCTCCTTTCTTACCTGTGAAACAATGAATTCAGGCCTAGCTATGACAGACTCAAACCTAAAATGATTCCTAGCTTCCCAAATTTTGTAAGCTAGTCCTTGTGTCAGAGCTACAATGATCTTCTTCTTCATCAAACTTCGTACTCTCAACTTAACCCACCATTGAATAACATCACTAGTAGGGATAATGATATCCAATCTCAAGGAGAGAATCTGCACACACCTGCTGCTGTAAATACAGTTGAAGAACAGGTGCCTATGGTCTTCATCCTCCGGTCCACAGAGATGACAAATAGGATCAGAAATAATATGGAACTGCTGAAGTCTATCTTTTGTGAGGAGCCTTTCATTTGCAACTAACCATCCTATGAAACAATGCTTAGGTATACTCAGATTGTTCCAAACAAACTTAGCCCAGACTTTTGGCACAACAGCATCACCCAGCCATTGATATCCTTGCTGAATGGAGTAAGCATTACCTTCCTTGAGCCACCACTGTCCATGAAACCCAGCTTGCAGAATGTCCTTAACACCACATATTTTACGCCAGGAGCAGCTAGAGTAAGGTTTAGGTTGATAAGACATCCAATCAGAATTTTTAATGTAAATTAAATGGACCCATTTGACCCACAAATGATCCTTTTTGTGACTAATCCACCAGATATACTTACCCAACGCTGCTCTATTCCACCTCCTAAGATCAATAATACCCAATCCACCTTCCTTTTTACCTTTACAACAGGTAGACCAAGAAATCAAAGGAGGAGAGTTAGCAGACTCCTTACCCTGCCAGAGGAAACTTCTACATAAAGCTTCTACTTTGTTGAGGATGCTTGCAGGAAGAATGAATATCCTTGCCCAGTAGCAATGCAAGGTACTCAGAATAGACTTGATAAAGAAAACCTACCTGCATAAGACAACTTCCTCGTCCCAACAGCTCTAATCCTTTCAATAAACCTATCAACCAATTTAGCACATTCAAGGGCAGAGAGTCTCTTAGAAGCAATGGGAACCCCAAGGTATCTGAAGGGGAGATGTCCCTCCACCATTCCTGTCAACTGAACAAGTTCAGACATAATTCCAGAAGAGACTCCATTGCTGTACAGACTAGACTTGCTCTGGTTCATACATAAACCAGAAGCTCTTGAAAATGTTTCAAAAGCCCTCAGCAGCATGATCACCACATCCTTCTCACCCTTACAAAAAAGGAGTAGATCATCTGCAAAGCATAAGTGGGATAACTTCAGAGGTTTACACAAAGGATGGAATTTAAAACCTTCTATTTCCTGCACCACATAAAGTACCCTACTCAAATACTCCATGCATATAGTGAATAACAAAGGAGAGAGTGGATCCCCTTGGCGTATCCCTCTTTTAGCCTTAAAGAATCCAAAGAAATCCCCATTAAGAGCCAAGGAGAAGGAAGGGGTACACACACACTCCATGATCAATTGAACAAAACTTTCAGGGAAGTTCAATGCCTCAAGCATTTGTTTAATGAAACTCCACTCAATGCTATCATAGGCCTTCTGGAGATCCACTTTAATCATCACCCTTGGAGAACAAGCTTTTCTACCATATAGTCTAACCAAATCTTTGAAATTCGACAAGAATAATAAAATGTAATAATTTGCCAAATACATTATTTTAAAATGTAAATAGAAGGATATTTGCATTTGCATTGGAAATTCGACAAGAATTATAAAAGAAAATCATACCAGTTTCTTAACCAATAAATCTTTTATTCATTATTCCATAAATAGTAATAATATGCCAAATACATATAAAAATAATAATGCTGAAAATAAATGCTAGGCTAGGATTCTAAAAACCCAGCCATTTATTACAACTTAAATAATAATTAATAATACTATAATAAATGACTAAGGCTATTCTTCCATTTTCCCTTTGCCTTTGTCACCCTTGTCATATTTCTTGTCTCGACCACGAGCCGGGCGCTCTTGCGTTGTCTCCGACCTAATCACCAACAGTCGCTCTCGCGGTCTAGCCTTACCATTTCGATCCATCACTATCTCCACGGCAAAGCGGTTTTCGGTTTCTTCGACGGACGAGCGACTCGGAATACGACCTCTTCTTCCTCCTCAGTCAAGTAATTCTGGTTCTCCTTTGCTACTTCATGGATTTTATAATCCACGGGCTCGTCTTTCCTCAGTTTCTCACGCTTTTCAGGAGTACCAGCCTTTCTCCATTGCAAATATGAGTCAGATACCCATAAGGAGCCAACATGAACTG
The DNA here is from genome assembly GCF_048544455.1 of Silene latifolia. NCBI lineage: Eukaryota > Viridiplantae > Streptophyta > Magnoliopsida > Caryophyllales > Caryophyllaceae > Silene > Silene latifolia. Next base: position 149,653,331 of record NC_133534.1, on the reverse strand, counting down.
GTATGAACCACATGTTCCTCTGAGCCCACCGAATTACCCATTCCCGACAAGTCTCCGAAGTATGTGCCAATATAGTTTGAGGAACGGTATCCAACTTCGGAATTCTCTGCCTAAGGCCCACTTGCCTCATCAATTTCTCCGGAAAAATGCAAACCATGAATTCCAAGCCAGGGACACTAACTGACCGTGTCGGATCCAAGGATGAGACTCCAGTAACTGACCTGAGATGCCAACGTGGCACAATCCATCGGATCAAGGGACCACCTTCACTCTTCAACTTATTACCCCGTAGTTGCATACCCGAGTGAAGTCCACCATGTATAGCCTAGTTCTCATTGCAATTGATTGTGCATGATATCCTGGCACATTAACTGGGGGCTCGATCAGCCGCAGCCATTCCATCAGCCAAACCAGAAAAAAGAGGACGGGAGTTAATACCCATATATCGACCGAAAAAAATAAAAAAGAAAAAAACAATAAACAATAAACAATAAAAAAACAAAAAAAACCTAAAGAAAAAAAACGGTCGAAAAAAATGGGTTCTTACCTGCAGAATAACGGGACTTCCCAAATAAGGAAGCTCACGGTTGGCCTTTCTATTATCTAAACCAAGAATGGTCTCCCCTAAGACTAGGAATGCTGGGCTCTTGCGCAGCTCCATTTGTTCAACTAGGCTCAGAAAACGAGGATCACCTGTCATATCCTCGTCAACATGCCCTTGAAGGACATAGCAATGAAGTAGACAAAACTCGAAGGCCCTGCGCAACGCAACATAAGAAATAGTAAGGTCCTCCCTATTTATAAATCTATTGATAAAGTCAAACATGCGGACACCCTTTGAGGTCACAAGACGGTCCACCTCAGCCTTGGTCAATCCAAGCAAGTCCCTAAATTTTTTTTATATCCTTGAGAGCTAGGGGGTATAGCTGGTACATTTTCTGGGTCCCATCTTCCAATAACAGCTATTTCTTCAGGAAAAGGGCAAATACATGAAAATTTGGGTCCCAATACTCAAGACAAGCAACCAAGAAAGGTTTCACCACTTTCACTATTTTGAGACTCAAGATCGATCCTAAATTAAAAGCACCCATGTCGTTTTTCTCAATATTTGTAAACTCATTCGTCCATTCCTTCAGACGGTTTTCAGCGGCATCCATGATTTTGGAAATTTTTTTTGATAGAATATGTGAGTTTTATGTAATAGACGGAAGAAAGAAGAAGGAATTGTGTGAATAAAAGCTCACCCGAAGTCTCTATTTATACTATTCGTTATTTCCTAAATTCTGTCAAGGACTGACAACCTGGAGAAATGACGCAGCATCTGCTACGCCTCCTCCCCAGGTCCTTTTCCGTGCTGCCAGTCATGATTCTTTCCTATTTTGCCTTTTGCTAGGATTTCCTATTTCTATAGGATCTAATTTGGTAATTTCGTCAAAATTACCAAGTCTTAGGTTTCCTAATCCTTTTCGGGTTCGCTTTTCGAGACAAAATCGGTATTCTCAACAAACGCGCACACTTACTCATTTTATTTTCTTTTCTTTTTTAGGGGAATCATTTCATTCCTCTTTTCAATACATTTCACACTTAGACATTTCTTTTAAATTTTTTTTAGAGGGTGGCCCTCCCTACCCTCCAGTCATTTTGCTCATTTCTGAGCATTTTTGCGCATTTCTAAGCATTTGGTTGTCATTTTTGGACATTTTTGTCATTTTTGCTCATTTTCGGGCACTTTTTTTACTTTTTTTTTTTCATTTTGCGTAATTTAAGCCACCTATATGCTATATGTTTTACGTGTAAATTCTATGTAAATTTTGGCAGCATGACAGCAAACCGTCACCTACCAAACCTTTCTTTTTTAAGCTAACCTGCAGGAATAGCAAACACCCAGCAGCAAAGGCACTCAAGCCATTATATACACAACTAAAGGACGGTATATACATTAAACTGGGGGCTCTCGCCCGAAACAAAGTCCGAAAAAAGTCCAAAATGTACAGATATACAAAACAAAAAAAACAGCAGCTAGTCCTGGTGACCCCTCAACTCAGCTACGGTCGCCTCAAGAGCAGCAATCTCGGCATCTCTGACCTCAAGCTCCCTCAACAGACAAGTCGTCTCCTCCCGGGACTGTGCCAGCTCGCGCTCCATGTCACGCTATCTCTGCACAAAATGGAGAAATGCCTCATTTCAATCATTTCAATAAAGTAAAGTAACATTTCGCTGCAACGAAATTTGAAAATAAGATAAATAAAAAAGGGAATGAGAGGTTCATACGTGTCGTCCCCAGCCACCTACGAGTGCCTCGATGGCCGTAGCCCGCGGCCGGTTGGCTACCCTCCACAGCGCCACGTACCGGGACGGTGCCACATGCATTCAAATACAAGAAGGTTAAAAAGGAGCAAATGCATTGCTATGCGATAAAATAATAAAGACAGCCAAAGCTTGGGGCTTACCCTCCTCACGACGTGCTACCACTCGTCCAGACCAGTGTCGGTCACCTCCTCGCCGAAGTCGCGGATCTCTGAGATCATCGTCATGCCCGCCGCGTCGGCGTACTCTAGCACCTCGGGTTAAGCTGGGGGCTCAACGCCTGCCACCTCGATCTCCTAGAAAGTTCGAATGACTCTTTATTTTGATGATCAATCATCAAGTCAATTCAAAAACAAGAAAAAAGGTAAAATGCTTACCACGATCGGCCAGTACGCCAGCCTCTGACGAATGAACTCAGAGTACTCCTCGCCAGGGAGAAGAAGGGCGTCACCACCCGCATCGGCCAAGTCAGCCTCTCTCTCAGTCTCAGAAGGCTCCCTAAACATCGTCTGTGGAGGGTCGATGGCAACCGTAAAGGTGTCAAGAGAGCACTGCCTAGTCAAACACTCGCCCAGGTACTACACAGATCTCATGGGCGTCCTCAGCAACAACTGGCTCGAGCTTCTAAGACGAAGGACCTCAGCCACGAAAGCTGGAGCCTCAGGGTAGCTCTCCCAAGGTATAGGCACCCACTAAAATAAGAAAAGGAGGGGTCATTCCTATGATCGGCTCTAAACGGGAAGGGGTTGTTCCTATGATCACTTCTAAACAAAAGACAGAAAAGGAAAATTAAAGGCACTTATGCTGTCCAACGTCAGGACATTCACGCCCCTCCGACAAACCTCGTAAGAAGAGCTCTGCCTCTTCCTACGACACACAACCCGGTCCCTAACAATAGGGTACGCCATCGGCGCAGGCTCCGTCTTCTTGGGCGCGAAGCTGGGAAAGTAGGAGTACACCCACGCATGCAGACAAAGTAATCATTTATTTTTCTATATGATAATAAAGAAATGAAGAAATAGTGATATTTCATAATGCTAAGGAAAGGTTCATACCTCCATCAAGAGTCCAGGACCGACAGTGGCAGGAGAAGTCCCCTTCTCCATCAGCTCTTGACGTACCATGGCCCTCATGTAACGGGTGAGGACCGCAAAGCCAGGAGTAACCCAGTCCCAACGACCTAGGCTACTCAAGTCAGCAAGAAAAGGAAGAAGCTTCGTCGACAGCCTCTCCCCCTAATTTTCGAGGTAAATCAAAGTTAAGAACCACCACAGCCACAGACGAGCCCTCTGCTTAACAGTACAAGGAGGAGGAGGCACCTTCCTCCCGTCCATCGTCAACATCGCCGGGGTCCTACCCGCAAAGTAGTTCCTTACATAAGAACAGGGCACCAACCCAGGAACGCTAGCACCTGCCGCCAGGTTCCAGCCGATCAGCCTCCTCGCCTCGGCCGAGTCTACTCTCATGGCCGTCAACGGCCACACCAAATGCTCCTCTCCACATGGAAGACTCGAGATCATGTCGTAGTCCTCCAAAATGACCCCGACCTCTCCAAAAGGCATATTGAAAGTCAAGGTCGTGTCCTAGTACTAATCAAGAAAAGCTTGAGTCAGGCTAAGGTTAGCCCGAATCTTCCTTTCCCTAATCGCCCTCCAAGCTCCAACCAAAGCCCCGAAGGCTCCCAGCTCGATAATGGCTTCTCCTCCTCCGACAGTCTCCCGAAGGCATCCATCATCGTCGTGTAACCGGAAAAGGACCTCATGTTCCCGGCCTCCTGTATCAATTCAAAGCAAAAGCTATCTTTAGCATAAGACATGTGAGAAATGGAACGGCAAACAAATAGGAAAGGTAATAAGAAATGACATGCTCGAAACTTACCAAACTCCTCGCCATTCTGTAAGACCGATGGCTCTCTGCTACCCAAATGAGATGTCTACCATCCCATTTCTCGGCCCACTCGGGTGCACCCAAAAGCTGGCGACCACCTCGCCCCACGTTGGCCCTCCTCGGGACCTCCTCAACCTCCTCCTCGATCTCCTCCTGCCTCTCTCCCCCCATAGAGCACACGAAGGGTCAAAGTCCACGTCTATGGGGTCCCTCCCTGACGTAGAAGGCACGTCACCTGCAAAATCAAGATAAACAAGGCCATGTCAGGCCATGACAAGCCTCTTTGAAGCCGTTTCAAGTGTTTTCGAGCATCTAAAAGTGGCTTTTCTCGCCATCTTTGGGCATTTATTTCAAAACCCGAGCACATACGTGGTAGGTTAGGGCAAGTCAAGTCTAAGTTCAAGCCTAGTTGCGGGTTTGAGTCAAAATTTCGGCAGCATTTATGCCCTAAAAGGTGTCCTGGAAAAGTTGTCACAAATCTAAAATTAGACATTATAGCAAGTTTACCCATTACACGAGGGTTCCAAAACACCAAGTTTCATAAAAAATGGACAATCCTAAGGTCATTTTCGAAGTGATTTTGGAAATAGTAGAGAAACCGTCTCATTTTTCGCCCAAATGCTCAATACTTGACGAAAATTCAAAAAGAATACATGGTTTTGTTCCTAATATTGCCAATTACCCATTACTAATGTCAATTTTATCAAGCAAATTCATTTGACGCAAAAGCCCCAAATTTTCGACCTAAAGGGGAGAAGAACCCTAATTTTTTCGGCAAAAATTCAAGAAAAAACACGAATTTAAAGCAAAAATAGGATACATACCTCGATTGGTCATGATTTATGGCACGAATGGATCAGGTTTTGACGAGTTTTGGTTGGAATTTGAGAGAATTTGAGAAGAAATTATGATTAGTAATTAGGAAATGAAACACAGTTTTAACCGGGTTTTTACCTAGACAGGGACAAGCCCAAGAAAAGACGCAGCACTAGTTGCGCCCCTTCCGAATGCCACAGCTCTTGCTATGCCTGTTGCCCAGCGATATTTCAATTCAAAATTTGAAAATCCGTTATAAGTTTGTAATTTGTGGGCCTAAGTTTTGTGCGCCTCTTCTCCGATATCCTATATATTATACTTGGCTCTTGGGCATTTTTTTCGTTCAGAGCCGTCTACATTTTCAAACGGATTACAAAACCATCACGGCATTTTGTTTCCCTGCAGGGATTCTTTAAACGCAGTTCACGAGCTCATAGTTATTATCAGGATTTCGCTTGCAATAACCGAGTAGATTTCCAGCGGTGCTTAGGACGCGCCACTTTTACTTAAGCCTCTTCATTTTCCTAGACGGTGTTTAAGATACACCTTTGTAAATATATTTATATGCCCAGCGAGAGTTCATTATAGCCAATGTACTTCTCAAGAAGCGGAGTTTGTTTGAAAGCAGATACAAGCAGATCTCCCAGGAATGATTCAATCCAAACAGAGTCATCCATATGTTTCCCCAGCAATAATTTGCAGTGTTGCTCATGATGATCAAGATGTTCCTACTCATCAATATATGCTTCTCCAACGATATTTTGCAGTGTTGTTGAAAATCAAGACAATATATATTTCCCCGAGCGAGATTTCGTTGTCGTTCACAGCCCACAAATTTCTCAGAAGCAGAGTTCGCTGGAAGACTGACGCAAGCAGATTCTCCAGCAGTTCTCTCGACGTCCTGCTGACCCTTTATATATCAAATCCTTCAGACCTTTCAGATAATCTTTCATCTTTCAGATGACCCTTCAGACCTTTCAGATAATCCTCTAGTCTTCAGACACCAAGTTATCTTCAAACCAAGAGTTTCGCCGAAATGCCTTCAATCCCGTTTCACCAGGGAGATTCTCAGGTATGGTCTCTTCTTATGGCTAGCGAGCTTCCTTACGTAGTCTAATGGACTTTAAACGACCCTCCCCGATAGTCGACAGACTCTAAAATGTTTCCGATGATAGGTCCTTGGTTCAGTCCCCTCGCACCGCCTTGCGTCGCCATAGTCGTCAGGTTGTAATCATCGATTGACCTGATGGCTATACTTTGAATTTCGCCTTGTCCAAGCCTCAGTCAAAGTGGGGGATCTGTAGATACCTCATTTCTACACCTTCCGCCAACCACCCAGTGATAATTGGGCTGTATGTTTGGTACGCGGAACGATTTATGACAGTCCGTGAGTTTATCGTCAGTTGATAGCTTAAACACTTGTGTCTACCCCTTGGTCGTCATCTACGCACCGCTACGGTCGTTTTGACAGTAATTAGAGTTCATTTGGAGTCCGGGTCAAAAACCGCTTCATTTTCTAAGAAACCATTTAAAATGCCGAGTCAGAATGTTCAAGAATGTTCTAGATATTTATTCCCAATTAAATTTTATATCTTTTCGTAAAATATCTTCCATATATCATAATTTACGGAATAAGGAAGTAGAGATCTACCGCAATTCCATAATAGAAATGCGGAAATCTTTCTTCCGGAGGAGGAAACTTTTGGGGAAATGACGCAGTAGGTTCTGCGCCTCTTGGAAGGACCGCAGCAGCTGCGGCGCCTCTTCCCCAGTCCGTTTTAGCTGTTTACGGAATATTTTCTTGATCTCTTTCAAAAGTTTGTGTCATTCCAAAACTCTTCACATTTTTTGGTATAAATAGAGACCTTCGGTCTCCATATTTTTCACGCGAGTGTCCGCCTTTCTCTTCTCTCTTTGCATTCTAGACCTTGCTCTAAGCTTGTGACGCCTACGTGCTTGATCAATCGACCACATTAGCTCAAATCATTCTGAGTACCAATCACGTTGCATGACCGACCAATTTGACCACTACACATCAATCAATTAATCTAAAATCCTTCAACGAGGGCACTTTCTACATACATTCGAGTCGAGCAATCACTAACGTTAACTTAGTTAATCTCGTTTCGTCAAACATGTAAGTCTGAGGGTGTAACTCCCATCTTTTTTAATTGTATTTTATTTTTGTGCCAATTAATGTAAGGTTTACGTCAAAAGTATATTTAAAACACATTTTAAAAGCCCTTTTATAAAACTGTTTTTACGCAACAGCAGATACCAGACATTGAGAACAAACGCAGCAGCAGCTGCGACTCTTTAAGAGGTTGCCGCTGCTTCTGCTCTTCTTCTTCCTCTTCTTCTTCTTCTTCTTCTTCTTCTTCTTCTTCTTCTTCTTCTTCTTCTTCTTCTTCTTCTTCTTCTTCCTCTGGTTTCCTTTATTTCGTTCTTTTTCTTTAGTTTTTCTATTTTCTTTCATTCTTCAGCATATAAACCATGTTTTAATAATCCTTTTCAATTATAACGTTTTATTTCGACTTAAATCCCTTATAATTTGATATTTGCGGGTTTTCGTCATTAAATCAAACCGGGATTGCAGAAACTCGATTTGTCCATATCAAGTTTCTGAGATTCGTCTTTTGTATATAGTTTCCTTTATTTGGTTTCAGTTTATCAAACTTCTTTTTGAGTTCGTTCCTTTTGTAATTCTGACCCCGTAAATCTAATTTGTTCTAACTCGTTTAAATTCGTTTTAATCAATTTTTATCGTTTTTATGACGGTTCCAGATGTAATTAACCTGCTAAATCACTTACACTTGAGTCTAATATCAATAATTAATCGTAAATATTCCAACGAACATTAACAGATAGCGGTTCCGACTTCACAGACAGAGCTCCACTCAAGAATAGACGCAGGAGTAGCTGCGCCTCTGCCAAGGGACGCAGCAGATGTTGTGTCTGTTTTGAGGTGATTTTTGTCCTTGAACTTTCGTTCTCGCTTTGACGTAGCCTTTAATTACGTATTTAATTAACTAATAATCATAATATCACTCTTAATCTGACCTATTTTATTACTTTAATTTCAAACCCTTTTATTTCTCCTCTCTTTTTATCTTCAAGATTCCGTTTTAAGTGTACTTTTGACGTAAATCAATTAAGCCGTTGTAATTCAATTGTAATTTTAATTATCGTTATTCATTTATCGTATTTATTTATGTATGATTTATTTTCTTGATCTTTCAAATGAAATCAATTCTAAATCCCAAATCGACATAATTAATTGCCTAATTACGTGTCCACCGATATAGTTTAATTCACATGCTAGGATTAAACTGTGGATGTTACATCACATGCATATAATCGATGGCATACTAACTATGAATAACTTCCCTAATCACTAGTAGAGGCCGCTATCGAGGCGGACGGGATTAGGTGTTCAGTAAAAGTACTTCCTAATACGTACCCTCACCCCTTACTCAAGATCTCTGTGAACATCCGTGGTCATTGGCATCCACGAGAGTCATTCTAGACATAGAATGCTAAGGGTAACGAGTTCTTATTGTCTATGTCATTACTTTGTGTCTTGACATGACAAGAGGTATTCGAACAGTTCCAATTTCCCATAAAAATTGGTGGCGACTCCACAAATGTAGGCTTATTCAACCTTTCACCGGTTTCAATGCCTCACAAATCGGTAACGGCCCATGACGTGCTTTTGCAATCCAAGGTTCCGTGGGAGAAGTACCGCCGCCCTAAACATACATAAAGCGCGGGTGCGCGCGGCGCGGGTGGCCCATGTCCACACGTTCTTGTCCACACCACGGACTTAGTGAGTGGTTCCTTGTGCAACAAATTTGGAACGGCTTATATGAAGACTCACACCATGTGGTTAATATGGGATCCAATGGGAGGTTTACCGAAGTTGATGACAACCAAACATGGGCCAAAATTGAAGATATAGCGGTTCATAATTCCCAATATAGTAGGCGTCGAAAGGCCACTAGTGGAGGAAAGCATGAGGTAGATTCCACCACTCAATTGGGTGCTCAACTAAGTGCTCATATAGACCCCATCAACTTGAAGTTTGAGAAGGCCATGGCTAAGCTTGATGAAGCTTCCAAATCACCCAAACAACATGTTAATGCTGTGGTGGCATCATGCTCAATCCCAAATGGAGTTTGTGAAAGTTGTGGAACCTTGGGACATGATCAAAACGAATGTAGGGGAACAAATGAACAAGTAAATGCTTTCCAAGCATACAAGAGTGGTACCCTTATTACAACTACTATAATGAGAAAACCAAATTCCATCCAAATCTCTCATACAAGAGCCAAAATGTTCAAAATCCTCAACCAACATACACTCCACCTCCAATGAGAAAACAAGCTCAAAGACCCTTTTTCAACCAAAGCCAAGGATATCAAAATCAACATTCCTACAACCAATCCAATGACCAAAGCTTTGATGTTAAAAAAGCGGTCCTCCAAATGCAAAAGAACCAACAAGAATTCTTCACCCAAATGCAAAAAGATAGGCAAGCTAAAGAAATGACCATCAACAACATACTTGCCCACACCAAAATGTTAGAGACTCAAATGACCCAATTAGCATTTTCTAGCTCCCAAAGACAAAAGGCGCAATTACCTCCTCAAGGTAACCCGCCCACAAGACATGAGACGGTTAGTGCCATCCATTTAAGGAGCGGTATAAGATATGAGGGGCCGAAGAGGCCAATTGATGAAGATATTGTGGATGCTAGTAGCAAGCAAGGAGTTGTGGTGAACTCTAAGGAAGAAGAACCCACTACCAACGAACTTTCAAAGAAGAAGAATGAAGGAAAGGCTATGAATGATGATAAGGAGCCTATTATGATTAGACTTCCATTCCCAAGTCGTCAAGCTAAGCCTAAGCTTGATGAACAACTTGGAAAGTTCATGAAAATTGTGAAGAACTTAGAAGTCTCAATCCCCTTCACGGAATTGATCAATCATGTTCCGGCTTATGCAAAGTACATAAAGGATATTCTTACCAAGAAGAAATCCATCGGAAAGTTGGAGACTATTGCCTTAACCAAAGTGAGTAGTGATATTCTTCAAGGGAGCTCTCCTCCAAAGCTCAAAGATCCGGGAAGTTTTTCTACTCCATGTACCATTGGCGACACTACAATCAACAAAGCATTGTGTGATCTTGGAGCAAGTGTAAGTGTCATGCCATACTCGGTATGTAATAGGCTAGGAATGGTTGAGCTCAAATGCACCAACATTACTCTTCAAATGGCGGATTGATCAACAAAGATACCAATAGGGGTATGGGAGGATGTGCTGTAAGAATTGGCAAATTCTTCATCCCGCTAGACTTTGTCATTGTAGACATGGCGGAGGATTCCAACATTCCTATCATCTTAGGAAGACCTTTATTTCATACCGCCAGAGCGGTAATCAATGTGAAAGATGGGGAGCTCACACTTGAAGTAGGGGAGGAGACAATTACTTTCAATCTTGAGAAAACAATGAGAGCTCCCCGATTACATAAGCCATGTTTCATGGTTGATCACTATAGCCGAGAAAGTGATACTAAGAAGTTAGAATATCTATGCAAAGATCAAGCCATGGTTAAAGAAGCATCACCCATATGGAAAGAGAAAGTGGATGACCTTCAAGTAGCTCTATTCGGAGAGCATGGAATTTTCAACAACAATGAGAGCTTGAATAGCTAACCCATCATGACAAGTAATGAAGAAGGCCTCATTGGTCAAGATAACAATAAAGGAGAGTTGCTCTTGTCAACTCATGACGTCAATGGGGAACAAGCAAGCGAAGTTTATGGTCTGTGGGACGATGAATTTGAAGGATTGGTTAATCCTTATATTGGAAATGCTATGACCTTAGACCAAGGCTTTATTGATCCTTGTCATCACTTTGATTCGGACTACAACAATAGAGAAAACAATGCAAAAAGTTAGAAGTTAGAATATCTATGCCATGATGAGAAAACAATGAGAGCTCCCCGATTACATAAGCCATGTTTCATGGTTGATCACTATAGCCGAGAAAGTGATACTAAGAAGTTAGAATATCTATGCAAAGATCAAGCCATGGTTAAAGAAGCATCACCCATATGGAAAGAGAAAGTGGATGACCTTCAAGTAGCTCTATTCGGAGAGCATGGAATTTTCAACAACAATGAGAGCTTGAATAGCTAACCCATCATGACAAGTAATGAAGAAGGCCTCATTGGTCAAGATAACAATAAAGGAGAGTTGCTCTTGTCAACTCATGACGTCAATGGGGAACAAGCAAGCGAAGTTTATGGTCTGTGGGACGATGAATTTGAAGGATTGGTTAATCCTTATATTGGAAATGCTATGACCTTAGACCAAGGCTTTATTGATCCTTGTCATCACTTTGATTCGGACTACAACAATAGAGAAAACAATGCAAAAAGCTCTATACAAGATCTTTATCATGAAAATGAGCAAGCCTTTGACTAATTCGACAAGGTGTTGAGCAACATCAACAACACCTGGACTTCGCCCCCTTGATACCTCTCACAAGAAGGAGAGTTTGGTGGAGTCCTCCCTGAACCACCATTTCTAAATATTCTAACCCCCTAACTAGCATTTTATTTCCTTTATTGCATCTTTGTCATTTTTGGATTTGCATTTTTGTGCTTTATTACAAGATTTTTGACATGAGAGCAAGTGAGGGAGGTATTTTAACGTGTTTTAATGTGTAATGTTTGATCAAGTATGGGGATGGTAAATGCCTAGGCTAACCAAGCCTTTGTAGTGTAACCCACAATATTTAACAAGAAAAGGAAGAAGGAATGACATGGGAAGAGGAATCCACATGAGCAGACCTGAGCTCGTGGGAGCTTACAGCAATCCGGCGTCTCCAGGCTCAATCGCGCGTCCTACTGTCGGGACGTGGGAGCTGGGAAGCTTCAAATTATGGGAGAAATTCCTATATGAAAATCTGCACGAGCCAAGCTTAGGACCCTCGTCCTCAAACATCAGGACTCTTGTCTTACTATCGAGCCACGAATCCTGGGAAGCTTCAAACATATGAAATTTTGCTGAAGAAATATCTGCACGTCCCAGACTTAATCCGCTCGAGATGAGCTCAATCCGCGCATCCCAGAACAGCTTTGCTATTTGAAAAAACCCTGTAAGAAGATCCGCGCATCCCGACTCTGATCCGAGTGTCCCATACCTGATACATAAGCAAAACACAGGACTCCTCCTTCTTCCCAATTCACTTCGATCTTTCAAAACACAAACACATACATTTTCCCTCACTTTAACCTTCAATCCCCTCATCCAAAAACACCAATTTCTCAACAAAATTCACCACAAACAAAACCAAACTTGCTCAAAACAAAATTAAATCACTCCTTCATCAACAAAAGACCCTTTAACCATCAATTTCCTCACAAATTGAATCAATTTTCGAGGGTTTGAGGCAAAATTTCGAAAATCCCAAATTGATTGAAGTTTGAAGAAGCAAGAAGCATTCAACAAACATCTTGGTTTGTTGATACCAATTTGATAAGGAGCATACAATAGCAAGGACTAAAGGCGGAACTAAGGCACTCAAAACTCCAAATTTGTCAAAGAGGCAACAAGCTCTTCTAGCATCTAAGGCTTTGGTAATAGCTTAACCAAGGGAGCAAGTCCAAGAAATTGTCAACAACATTGAGGAAGCTACAACATATACTCTAGTTGTAGAACAATTGCCAAACTTTCCGGAGGTAAATTTCTTATCCGACAAACATAGGATTGCCTTTCTATCCCTTGCCAAAAAGAAAGTTGTAGCTACCAAGTTTAGTTGCCATGATACTTTGCAAAAATTGGGTGTACTTGCGCAAACTAGAGCATTTTTCTATTCCATGGGGTTGACAACCCTCTTTGATATGGATGAATTGACTTACCCCTCATTGACCATGGAGTTCATAAGCTCCTTGAGTGCGTACAAGATAGAGACTCGAAGTTATGTTGAGTTCCGACTTGAGAACAAGAGTAGAAGAATGTCTAAGAGTGAGTTTGGTAAAGTGTTTGGTCTTATGCAATATGATCGTTTTGAAAAGAAGCCTTTGAAGTATGATGCCGAACCCCTACGGAAGGCTGTAACCGGTCGTAAATTTGATTCCTTCCGTGAGTGTCATGCTTTGTATGTTCACCATCCGGGCATAAGAACTTGGCATAGGTTTTTGGCCAATACTTTAATTGCTAGGAAAGGCATCAACCACTTCACCGAACTCGACTTTGTCTACCTTTAGTCCTTCTTGAATATTAATGGAAAGTCCACCCGAAAATACAACATTCTTCAATTATTTATTGACCGGTGGCTAGAGATTTATAATGGGAATGAAGGAGTGGCCTTCATTGAAAACGGGGGCTTGGTAACGAGTTTAGCTAAACACTTTAACCCGGAGTTCAACAAGGATAACACCTACAAACTGGTTAAGGGAAGCTACCTTCTTTATATGAGTACTTTGATCAACAAGTTTCATTGGGTCAAAAATGACAATCTTGACCACAAATATGAATGTCTCATCAAGGAAGCCAAGTCCATTGTCTTGCCCACCAATATTTGCCGTATTTCCGCCCATAGACCAAACTACCTCATTCCCGTCTCCAAAGAAGCTGAGGAAATAATCATGCAACAGAGGGATCCAATTGCAAAGCCCTCCTCCTCTACTATTGTGACTCCACCCTATCCTTTTGCCTACCAAGAGTTTAAACCAAGTGGCTCTAATGTTGTGGTAGGTAATGATTACTTGACCCAATTAATGCAACAAATGCATATAGAAGCTTATGATGACCGGGTGAATGCTTATTGAGCCCAATATCCGCCACTTCTATATCTAGCTAGGCAAGGACTTGATCCTTGATGTCCTTTGCCTAGTTGGATGGATAAGTAATTTTTCTTCCCTAGTACTTCTCAAGATGCCAAAAAGGATAGTCGGGTGGCTAATAGAAAGGAGGTTGTTGTTGATGAAGACGGGGAAGGTATTGGTTCATGCCAAGAAGAATATCAAGGTTCAAGTTCCGATGACGAAGAAGTTGGTGAATCCTCCGGTCCAATGCAGGTTGATGGTGATTATAATTCCAATGATGATGATGATGACGGTGGTGAGGCCGGTGATGATAATGTCGCAATGAGCGACAATGGAGGGTTGACAAGGCTTATTGGAGGATACCACAAGTGCGGGGTTGATTACTTGACTTCAACCTATTCCATTGTTAGTTTCCTACACCTCCTTTAGCTTTGTCTTTATATCATGTTTTTAATCTTTATCTTGGTCATTTGTAGAGTCATTTTTGGCTCTTGATAAATTTGAGTCCTAGCACCACTCAAAGGACTCCCACCTCGGTTTCATTTAGGTGTCTCATATTTTGTTCCCATTTGCTAAATCCAAAATGACAATTAGAATTCATGCATTACATTCTTACCTTGTGCATGAACTTTCCCTCTTTTTACACTAGAAATAGTGTCTTGTTTGGTTTGAGGAAGTTCACTCACAAGGGATGCGAGTTAATTCAAATTCCTCTCCGAACAATCGAAAGCATGCATCATATAGGATAGATTAGATTACATCACTTGTTATATATGTCATATAGTTTGCATAGTAGTTTAGAATCATGCATATTCATATAGATTGCATTGCATAATTTCCTATCGTATTGGCCATTGAGGACAATGCCATACTAGTGTGGGGATGGGAAATTCTAAATTAACCTTGCATTAAAAAAATGATAAAAATTGAAAAATTCTTGAAAAATTCTTGAAAAATTCATAAAAATTGAAAAATTTCTCAAAAATTCAAAAACATGTTCAATCCTTTGTAGTGTAGAGTTGTATATATTGTATATATTTGTGTTTGTTTGTCGCTCTTATCACATTGGATCGACTACGCCATATTCGAGGCATGAAAAAAATAGGAGACCACGTGGTATGATCTTTCTAAATCTCCTTCCTCCTTTTATATGTTAATGACAATGTGGCTTTACTTTGTTGATGCGGTACAAACCAATGTGTTATTAGGAGTTGCATTTGGTTTATATGGCATACTAGTTGATAGAAGTATTTGCATTAGGTTGTATATATGTTAGTTGCATCATGGCATGTAGTTGCATTTTAGGAAAACTTTGTGAAAACATCTATTTCGGAAGCTTGATAAGTGTATATAAGGCCCTTGTAGATACTTTTTCTTCTTGAGACTTTGCTCATTAGAATACCTCCAAAACACCCTAGGATGTGTCATGCTAGTATCCTTTGACCCATGGACTAAGGCCTAGTCAAGAGTACCTTGTGAGATGATGACTCCTTGGCTACCGTTTATTCCAAGGTTACCCTTGAAACCATGCAACCATCTTCCACTTCTATCATCATGTTTTGTTAACAAAAAGGGGAATGGGCACAAAAATTCTTAATCTGAGTTCAAGCATCAAAATGAAAATTAAGAAGTTTGCACAAACTGCATCAAAGAAAAGAGGAGTACAAAAATAAGAACTCCTATGCTTCAATAAAAGCACCCTCGTTACAAATTGGGGTGACTTTGAAAAATGTTCAAAAATTACAAAAATTGAAAATTGCCAAGTATCAAAAGGCCAAACATCAAAGAAATGGCAAGAAATTGTTCTCAAAAATGTCAAATGCCACAAGAAATTGGGGGGAATAACAAAATCAAAAGCAAACTCCCACTATGAAACTCAAAATAATATTGATCCCTTTACCCATTGATTCGACTTTTATGCATGGTGGAGACGGGATGACCCTTCTTCTTGTCTAGGCAAGAAGGGGAATTCCGTGATCCTACAGTGTTTCTAACACCATAAGGAGTCTACTCTTGACAAAAGCATTTAGCAATTGAGGACAAAGGTACCCTAGCTTGACACAACTTAGAGGTGATTTGTTGGTATCCTCCTAGGCTTAGTAATTTGATGAAACCATATCTATAATGGAGTGTGTACCCTTAGATTGCTCCCCCCTTAGATAATTTCCGCCACTTAGATAAGGAAAGTGGCTATTCTTTTGTAGATGCATCCATTACATGCTTTTGTGTGCTTAATGATTGGATGTATCGCCATTTTGGCAAGCCTCACCTTACCTTGCAAAAAGGCATCTTACCTCATTGGTGTCTTGTTGTGAGTTGAAGGGGCGGAGTGAGACCCGCTAATTATCTCATATCGGCTATATTAGTAGGTTAGTTTAAATAAAGGTCATAGTTTTAGTCACCTCTTTACTCGGGACGAGCAAAGGGTCGGTTTGGGGATGTTTGATGTGACTCATATTTGAGCACATTTAGTCCCAGAATTAACCTCATTCCCATGCTTTCTAGCATCTATTAGGGTCATTTCTTATCTTTAGTTCCCCATTTTTCATATTCTTTGAGGTTTTGTGTGCTTGGTAGGAGAGGATTGCTAGCCTTGCATTTATGGAGCAAAATGGAGCTAAATGGATCGCATCAATTGACCAAGCATCGAAGAGAAGACCAACACTAGAAGCCTAAGCAAATAAATGAAGTGAATTGGGCAATGATGAAAGATCCGTGTGTCCCAAAGACAGTCCCCACGGATTGTTAGGGAGCCAAGAACAAGAGAAGAACCATATCCCAGGATCCGAGCATCCTGAGCTCAGGACGAGCGTCCCAGAGCCAGGATCCGAGCGTCCCAATAGCTAGCCCGAGCTGTTCATCTCACAGGACCAGGCATGCTTCAGGCAAATCCGCGCATGTCCCTGTGGAGTTGCTACTCAATCCGCGCATGTCCCTCGGGAGTTGCAAATTATCAAGCTTCTCTTAGGGTCTTAATCGTCATTTAAGCCCTTAGTAACCCTAATCCTTGTACTTAATTTTAATATAAATACCCTATTGTACTAGCTAGATTATCATCTTATCATAATCAATCTCTTAATTTAGTCTTAATCAAAGTTGAAATACACATTTCAATATTAATCACATCTTAATCTTTCCTTAATCTCTCAATTGTTCTTAGTTTTAGTTGGGTAATTAGAAGATTATTTGGGGTTTATTGGAGGATTGACAACCTTCCATCAATCATCAAGTTTACTTCTATTATTCTTTGCTTTATTATTTGGATCATCTCAAGTAGGTATATAATCCCCTTTTATCTTTGCTTAATTATTGTTAATCACATCATTTGTTCATTATGTTTTACTTTTTTAGTATGATTGACAACCTTATTAGCATGTTAAACTTGATCATGAGTGAGTAGTCCTTTAGCTAAGGTTAATGGGGAATTATGGGAAGTAATCGTGGGAATTGGTCTCTGCTTAATGTAATATGCTTTCATAATTACTTGCTTGCTTGTTGTGATTTCAAGCTATGCACATGTTATGTTTGATGAAATGTTAGACTATGAAACCTTGCATTTTTTACCCATCTCCTATCTTTTCAATGTGGCTTGTAAGGTATAAACCAACTCGAGCCTTGTTAGACCATGCATAGAGTTGAATAGGAAGAGACTAAGTCGACTTGTAGGTGTTGTAAAGTCATGATCGACTCGGCTCCGGGACCTAAATCTTCCTAAGAATTGTAAGATATACACTAACTCGATTCCATCACAACAATAAGTTGCTTGCATCTATTTGAGAACATGTTTGTATGATCTATTTCCATAATTCCCTTATGAACCCATGACACCCTAGTGCCTTTAATCAATTGTTTACAAACCCCTTTTATTGCTTTACTTTGCTTTCAATAATTTACATTCATCTTGTTGATTAGTTTAGATTACATCTCATCTTAACCCAAATTTGCTACACCCTAAGACATAAACTACTTGCAATTAAAATCCTAAATTAATACCCGTCCCTTGGGATTCTACCTTTGCTTACCACTCCACTAAATTGATAGCTTTGACGACGAGCAACACGATAAATATCGAACCAAGTTTCCTGATCAAATTTACTAGTAACACGGGCTCCTTTAGGTGTGTGTCCTGCTTTATAAATTACGTGCCGATCGAAGTCTGTCACGCCCTGTTTTGCCTATACATTCACCAAAAATTGATTACTGAAAAAAAAAAAGTTATATATATGTAATCAATCCGAGTATGATTAAAAAATAAAAGATATATATATGTCGACGATGCTTCTACGAGATTGTCTTGTATCAATCTGTAACCGCCTTGTGAATCATAATATCTCGACTCCTTCTGTGCAATGTTGGCACGATTTCTGTTGCTAAGGGCCTTCAAATTTAGAAACACAAGTAGATCAGATACTTAAAAGATGATAAACCAAATCATTAACAAGGGTAATATAATCGATCAGTTATGGAAATGAGGATACATAACCTGAAACCTATCACTAGTTCAGAACGCCTTGAAATTATCCCATTTTTCCTGAGTGATGATGTGATAGTTCTTTACCGGTGGGCTCTTTTGCATCTCCCTCGTCTCCTTGTTGACATACAAGTGATCCTCAGCAACGTCACACTTCCACTGCCTAAAGCATCCTGCTGCCTTGTGTAGTAGATATTTATCATGGCATTCAGCAATATCGAAGGCTTCCTGCATATGTATATACGACCACGCACCAGCATTTGGAATATTAAAATTAAATAGGATTCAATTTCCTTACACGATAAAAAAAAAAATTGAACTCCACAAAAAAATTGCTGCTTAGCTAAAAAAATTATCATACCCTTATCCGATCTAAGAGTAACTTCCTCAAAATAGGATTCAATTGACTGAAATCCTCTAAATCGATAGGCGCAAACTATATTTTTGTAACTCAAATCCAAGTGAATAAATGGCCAGCATTTGGACCAATAGGAAAACCCTTGGTATTCCATGTTATACTAAGCGGTTGTTTAGCCGCTATTGCTGCAACAGCTTCAGGACACTTCGTAGCAGCCCTCTTACCAGGCTTATTCTCATTGTTCTTATCATTTCTTTTCCGCTTTTCACCCATGATCAACTGAAGTTACTGGTAAGACAAGTTTCTGGTAATAAGTTACATTCCGGTATTCTTTGGGATTTAAAGACTGAATATGACAATTGTTTTGTATAGATTTTGTGCAAAGCGAAGTCAGGTCAGGGTAGGTCTAGGCAGGGTTAACTAGCTCGAACTTATCTATGAATATGCAAGGTACGATATTAGAAAAGCAAAGTAATATAAATAACAATAATAAGACAATGAATTTGTACGTGAAAAACCCTTAAATGAGAAAAAACCACGGGCACCAAGCCAGGAGAGGATTTCACTATAATATTGAGTATTTAGCACACACGATTATAATATAGCTTGAATATTGTATGAGAGTATTGTATGCTAGAGCGTGTATTATGTTGAATGTCTTGCAAATGATCTCTAAGTGCTCCTTATATACTCCATGCTGAACGGCTGTCGGATCTTCTATATTAAAGCAGAATATTCCTCCTTAATTGCTCGGTTTAATGTGCATTATTGCTCCCTTAATTGTTGTTCTTTATTACGAAATCTTCTCCATTAATACTCCAATTATCCTCCGTGTATTGTCAATAATATAGTCATTAAATTTGTCAAATATCGTCTTTATATTCTGACCGTTGTCCTCTCCATGGCTGGTACCATTCTTCTTGTACCTTGGTGGCTTGACGTCTTGACACCCTGATGGTCAGGTCAGGCTGGAATAGCATCCTAAAGCATCTGCGGATTTCCAGGCCAAATAATTACCCCTTATCTCCTTATTTTCGCTGGGTTAGGCCAGAAATAAGGAGATAACTTCAAACTTTGGAAAACTGCATTTAACGGCTGAATTGTCACTGATTGGATCCTATAACGGCTAATTGGCGGTTCATGACGCGTTTTGCAATTTACTGCAACTCTTCAATAATTACTCTGCAAGTTGCGGTTAAAAAACCCTAAATTTACCGAGTATAAATAGTCTTCTCTTCATTGATTAAACTCCACCAAAATCCGATCATTTTCTCTAAAAATCTTCATCCTCGAGTTCCTTTAATTTCCAGTTTTAATCTTCGATAATCCTTCAACAAAGTTTCAAAAATGGCTGCAAAAAAGAAATCTTCCAGGGGAGCGATGACTCCTGGAACTCCATTCATTCCAAATCCTGAGGAAATCACTTCTGAAAATTGCCAGGGTCTTCTATTGTTCAACCTCTCGCGGTTGAAAAGCCAATTGATCCCCCTCTTGAAATGATTTCAATCTTTCACAGAGAATTCGAATTTAAACCCACAAAATCTTTAAAAGATGATCAGTCTCTTCCAAACCGTCTGAAACCCGAATTTGAAAAAATCTTGAAGGAAAAGGGAATCATTCCTGCTGATTCCGAAGTCTGGATCCCTGAAAATTCTCCAGTCAGGGCGGAGTGGTCATGTCCTGGCTGGTTCTATATCCATGACTGGGCCTTCAGGGCTGGTTGCAAGCTTCCTTTCTCTCCACTTATGTTGGATGTTATTAAATAAATTGGTGTGCCTTCCTGCCAACTGATGCCTATGGTGTGGAAGGTAGTCTACTCCGTTGAATATCTCTGCAAAAAAACATAATATTTCCTTCTCCTTGGAGGACTTGAAGGCTTGTTATGCTGTCAAGACCAACAATCCTGGCCGTATCAGTTTCAAGGTCAGGGCTTCAGCCACTCCTCTTCTCAGCGATTTGGATAGTGCCCATGACAAGAATTGGGCTACTGGGTATATGTTTATTAGGGCCAATTCTGTGGGTCATGATCTGGCGTACTTGAACTATGATGCATGTGTTGGTGGTATGTATCCTGAATTTTTCTCCTATCCTACATATTTATTTGTTAGTTTTAAAGAAAGCAGATAAACTTGAATGACTTATGCCTCTTTTTGTATGTAGTTGATGATTGGTCGAGTGAGATCGAGTATCCTACTGCAAGCATCTCCGCTTTCCATGCAATTCCTCAATTGGAGAGGACTTGGCCTCTCTGTTGTGGGGTTGTTCATCTTCCTCGTTGCCTAAAGACTGAAGGTGCTGCTAGAGTGCCTAGACCTTCAAAAGCTGTTAGTGCTTCTACTTCAAGCAATAAGTCTTTCTGTTCTCTATTATTGTTTTGCTTTTCTTTCTATTTTGCCTTTTTCATGACAGCCTGTCTTTATTGCTAATATAGTGCCTCGTGTTATAGCCACTAGGTCGTCCACCCGCCTTGCCAAGTTTGGCATGGCTGACCTTTCTGCCAGGCTGGCCAAGGTCAAAGAGGAGAGTTCTCAGGGAGGTAGTGATATTGGGCCTGTCATCAATTTAACTGAGTTGCCTGCTACTCCCAAGGTTTCTCTTGCTCCGATTTCTCCTGCTGATATAAGTTCAGCAGCCCAGAAGATGAAAGTGGAGGAGGTTGATCTGTCTGCCCTAGTCAGGGAAGTGCGAGCCAGGGTGGATAATTTGGAGGCTGCCAGGGTGAAAATTAGGGATTATGCCACTTCCAAATCAGATGTTTTGCTTACCCTTGATCCTATTGAGACTGCTACTCAGGCGGTTGCTTCAGTAGATCATGATGTCAGCCTTTTGGCAGGTGCCTTGGCTGCCGTGAGGGAGGTATATGTAATTTTTTGTAATATGTATATATCCTTTATTTAGAGGTTTTATTATTACGACATAATATTTATACTATTTCTATTTTTGTTCAGGGTGCTGCAGCTTGTCTCCATAATGCTTATCAAGCTACTTCTTTGGTGGCCAGGATTGATCTTATGAGATCTGATTATGATAAGCTGAAGTCTGAACTGGATTTTGCTCGGGCTGCAGGGGCTGCTAATTTGGCAAAGGTGCCGGCTGAGAGGGATGTTGCCAAGACTAAGGCAAGCTCGAGTAAGCAGCTTCTGCAGAAGTCACTGGACAGGAATGAGGAGCTTACCCTGGAGATGGATGATTTGGAGTTCAAGCTTGATGATGCTTCCCTGTATTTTTTCATCAAGGGGAAAGTGGCTGCCATGTCAGAGCCTGTGGAGGCCAGGGCAAATTGGAACCCTGAAGCTGAGATGGCCTTTGCTGCTTCTAAGAATCCTGACCTGCACAATATGGGTAATGAACTGTAAGTCGACTCTCCAGAGGAGCAAGATGTTGCTGCTAACGGGGAGCAGGATGATGAGGTTGATCAGGCCAAAAGTGGAAGTGCTGATGCTATTTCTAAGGGGGAGCAGTAATTTTATACTTTTCTTTGATTGTATTGGCCCATCCAGGGGGGCTGTCCCTGGAAAGACAATTTTTATTTTCTTTGTTTCTTCTGTGTTTGGCTGGTCAGGGAGGTTATCCTTGGCCTTAACAATTATTTTGGTGCCTTTGCCCCCGGGGGTAAGGGCTTAACAAATATGATGGTGGTGGCCTTCCTTGGCTCACCTTACTTATTTCTTGATGCCTTGTTATTTGTTGTTTTTGTCCAAAATTTCCTGCAAACTTTATTTCTTCATACCTGTTAACCTGTTAAATTTCTTAACCTGTTAACGTGTTTTTTTTGTCTTTGTCATGCGATTAAAGCGATCGTGAGCCATCCAACCACACATAGTTTTTACCATAGCGGTTGAAGGAGTAGGAAAACCGGCCTGTCAGGAAGGCTTATGTCCCCTGCCTGACTGAAGGGCTTGGTACTCGGCCTGTTGAGAGGCGAGTGGCGATATCACCACAACTTAGGTAGCACCACAACTTAGGTACCGGGTGGTAGAAATAGCCATCAAACCAAGGCTAGCGCAGACCATGGCGGGAGCATTAAAGACCACCTTCTCGGTCCGCTCCGGGTTCAGATAAGACATCAAAAGCAACAGTTCATGATTGTTCAGCTTACTCATATCCGACCTCTCGTAAAGGAGGTTTGACAAAGAACGAAGGAAGATCCTCAAAGTAACATGTTGAACATCATTAATCAACATGTTGCTAGAGGTGGGAGCTGGCTTTCCGGAAAGACAAGGCATAAGGCGGCAAGCACCACACTCAGAAGGAATTTCACTGATGGAATCCTTGGGAGGCTTGGCCAACCCAAGGTGGGAAGCAAAAAGGTCCATGGTCAACAAGAAACTTGTGTTCATCAAACGAAACTCAACAGTTTGTGCAGCTGGCTCGTAATTAAACGAGCTCATAAACTCCAAGGTAAGAAAAGGGTAAGAATGATTCCTCAACCGATACAACCCCGTAAACCCCAAAGTCTCAAAGATGTGACGGACATCCGTCTCAATTCCCAAGTCCTCAAGAAGTGTGGTATCCACACAACGGGTAGGCCTCATTTTTTGTTTTTACAACGCCACAAATCTCTCCCTTTGTTTAAAGTCTACAAACACAACTGACGGGTACTCCGGTACCGAGGGTACTACGGGTCCACTACCTTCTCCAACCTCGGGTTGTGAAGCCCTCCCCCTCTTACTCTGACGGGTCCCTATGTTTAGTCTCGGCATCTGTTTCAGCATACGATTTAAACAAATTTGCATTGGTACGTAAAGCACATAATTCACACAATTGAACCTTGAATAATCAGCTAAGTACACACTTTCACCAACAAATTCCCAATTCGGTATATAAATTCAGTTTATAGTAACTCAGACGATCTCTATAGCTGTGAAAAGTTTAGCATGATAAACACAATCTACTCAACCAATTCGGATATCATGGCATGGCTCAAAAGCTACCTCATATAATTAATTGATAACATGTGAGATATTCATATATGTTCATAGAAAGGCAACTTAAAACATGTCATCATCAACCTTCAACATTAGAAGCAATTAACTCAACTAAACTAGTCAGACGGTCTCTACAGCTGTAACGATTTTGACATATTCTTCAACAATTAACATCACCATTACCATATTAAAAGTTTAACTCTTGCATATGCATTCATATCCAACACAAAATCTCAATTATAGAAAACGAATTTCAACTTGGGGCACTTTTAAGACGGAGTTTTAAGGCAAATTTTAAGGTGAAAATTACCAAAATCCAACTTCTAACATAACATATGTAACATATAGTACTCAATTTCATCATCCAACATATAGAAAACAATCAAAAATTAATTTTGATTTCGCAAACCCTAGAAAAATTCGCCCCCAATTTGTCAATTTCTATTCTATTTTTGGAGCAATTAATCAACAACAATCATGAAAGGGAAACATATGAATCATATTACAACAATTACAAGCAATGATTCGTCCATATGAATCGAAATTTCAGTTAATTCTACCGTTCTAATAAGTTCAAGGTGACAAAACATGTAAATAGGGAAGAAATTCATACCTTGATTAGATAGGAAAGTAAAGGAACGAAATCAAACAAAGAAAGCAACCCCAAACTAATCACCACCAACACAAGAATAGAAGAGTTTTGAGAGAGATTTAGGGCTTAGGGTTCGAATAGAAGAAGAAAGAATAAGAAGAATGAGAAGAAATAAGGGTTTTAAGAAACCCGCAAGAACCTCTGCACTGTAGCCTACTCGATCGAGTGCCTAGGGTACTCGATCGAGTGCCCTCTACTCGATCGAGTATGTGCTATTTCGTCGAGTATCTGCAGAAAATTTCCATATCCCGACATCATAGCTTCCTAACTAGATCGAGTGAGGTCTACTCGGTCTAGTAAGCACTCGCACTCGGTCAAGTAAGGTTAAGTACTCGGTCAGAAATACGAAGATTCCTGCAAAAACAATGTCGCGTGTCGATTCCAAACTATGTTCGGAATTCGTCACTAGTTATCATACTCACTCATGTATTACCATTACTACTCAAGCGTATCATACCGTCTCATCAAATAAGGTTTATTTCATGTTACGCTACAACAAATTCACACCACACGGCTTACCTGTTACCGAGTCATTCATATTCACAATTACGTCACTATATCATATCTAACTCGTTTTACCATATGGCTATCACCTTATTTTCATGTTAATGTAAAACATATAATTAATGATAGTTATTCTTCCATATGTCATTCAAATGTATTACTATCATGTTCCGATTTCAATCATAAGCAAACTATTATACACAAATTAATCATCACACAGCGGAAACTTCCAACCATTAAACATTGCACAAATGCATCGTTACCTGCTATTTCTCATATTATGACTCAACACTTCCTTAACTATCATCACTATAGCTACCGTAGGACTTATAAACTCATATAGGATCACCATTACCAATAACCTTATGCAAATACCAACATGATCACTTTTCATATTACCGCATACACTTCCACACTTTTCACGCATTTCTATTAAATAAAACCCTTTTACGTTTCTCATAAACATCGCATAAGCTCACTAATTCTACCAGAACCTCACCACGCACAATTCAAATGCACCTATCATACCCATACCAACTTCAACAAAGACTCAACCACAGATAGTTCTGACGCAATCAACATGTACATTACATACATACACACGGACTTCACATTCCCATACCCAGTGACTGGCTTAAGTACAATGAGACCAAGTTTTTGAAATGAGGGCGTCTACTCACCCAAAACCTAGCATCAACTGGGGCTCTCATCATACATACACCAGGTTCATTTTAGTAGACTCACTACGTTCATTGTTTTCATTGGTTACAGGTTCCAAAATCGTCGCTCTGATACCACTTTGTAACACCCCCATATCCAGAGGAGCCTTAACTAGGCCTTCCTTAGCATATAAGGGTGTTACCATCTCGGTTGCCCGAGGTAAGTAATCATCAAAAGTCGATAAAAGAACATTTATAGTTATATTACAAGTGTTCCAACCAACTTAACAAAATAAAGATACAACTCGTGGACTACACACTATCTCTATCAAAACTCGTGAGGACTCATCCCGCCAGAACTCCAGCTATCAACGCTATCAACACCTGCTAAGACCGACTGGTCACCATAAGGGATCACGGCAAGACACATAAATAAACACGACAACCACAAAAGGTCAGTAACTGGGGCAAGACTCAACATAAACCGACAACAATTATCAATACATTACAAACACAACCAGTCACACACAATCACGCCCACTCCAATCAATCTCCGTCACCGACTGTCCACTGGACCAACCCTACCAGTGGGGGACCGCAGCCGTACCCACCAAATCCCCGCTCATCATACCGAGCGATAACCCTGTCCCATTAATGTGCACATCCCCTCCCATGGCGGGTTCCACGGAGGGCGAAACTAGGGCGTGAAGCTACTCCCGCAAGTGACTCCACTCAGCCGAGGGCGCGCCTCGAGAACCAGAGACAAACAATCACAGACAGCTGCAATACAACAACAACCAATAAACTGAATACACCAACCGACTACCGTAAGTACGCTGCCACGCAAACACAGTGCAACACAACAACCACGACACAACAATCGACACACTAGACCATCCACAGAAACTGAGTAGGGGAACCTACCTTTAAGCAACTGCAACCATTCCATGTCCACACACGCAACATCCAGCAACCAAGCAAGACCTATATATGTAACACAATCATCTATCACTACCAAGCAAACCCTAACTGCAAAGACAAGGATACGGATGATGATGACGACATACCTACAAGAAGAAACCTGGCAATGGACCGTTACCCGACTCAAGCTATGCTCTCCTAAGGCACGAGGACCTTCACAGGCTTCCATGGAGGTCATATGGTGAAGGGAAGAGAAGGAGGCGACCTAAGGATATGAAGAAATGAGGCGGAAATGATTTGCGGATATAACAAAACGCGATTATAAACCCTCGCTGAAAACACGATACTCGGTCGAGTGGCCCACCTACTCGATCGAGTATCAAAGCTACTTGATCGAGTAGCCTCTACTCTATCGAGTACCACCCCAAACTCACAACATAAGATCACTTTGGTACGACTTCTAAGGACTATTACCGCTCCCAAGGTCAGTCAACGCTGGTCAACGGGTCTCTAAAAGGGCGGGTATTACAGTACTTGCAAGTGATCATATCGAGAGTGGTTTCTTTGATATGGAGAATAACTGATTTGACCGGAATTATCTACCATAGATACCTTCCGAGCTTGGCCACGCATTTCCAGTTCATTACTCCTTGAAAGGCCCTGAGATATTGTTTTAACCATGACAAGGGGGTAGACAATTTCTATCGCACTATTCCCTTCGACTAGCCACAACCATCATAACCCAAAATATGCCCATTTAACCCCATTTACGAAGGTTGTAGTAACATAAATTAAAGTTAATCTGAAACCGTGCCACCTTAGGCGAACAGTCTTTAGTCAAAAGAATTTACTCATTAGAATACTATAGTAGCTCTCGCCACGACTAGGCTTTATAAATTTGCCAGAACTCTATAAGCGGTCACTGCCCGACAGTTATCCTAACAGTCTGCCTATGTGATTGACTATTCATCTCACATGACTCTATGGCACTTGAACTTACCATCAACCGCATCACACTCTAGTCCCTTCGAGACGTCACCTAATACAAGTGACTATGGGCAAATACCATGTTAATCCGAGTTCACTTTAACGGGGTTCAATATTGTCTCTAGAACCCGTTTTGATGTAACAAAGTATAAAAGGAGTTTTTAGATTTAAAAACTCGAACGACAAATGTGATTATCTCATATGAATAGTCAATACCTGATTACTACTTCATATTTTTATAATCAATTTTCATCTTATATGTAGTTGTTCATCTCAATGCAATTGACATGACATATAACATGACTCATCATGTTAAGCCTATGAGAAGGCTTTGGTTAGTAGGTTTTATCAACTTCTTGTACCTTACTCAACCTTACTACATACTCGTTTTCCTTTGTAATGTATACATTTGCATTACAAAACTTTCTGAGTACGTGTCTAGATTCAATCTAGACATAAGCTCTCTAGCCTTAGAATACTCCCACAGTTTTCACAGTGTGACTCATCCTTCTTGCACATCTCATGATTTCAAGTGTACTCAATATCCGTTGTAAGTATCTCTCATTGTTCTTTATTGCCTAGAACGATTGTAGCAAGTCTATTTCTTGAATAACATAGCCATAATGGTTTCTTAACCATCTTTATGTGTTTTGAATGTGGTTTTGTCGGAAACCATGCGCAATCTCAATTGTTAATTGTCATTTGTGTAACACCCTTACACAAATTAGTGAATTGCATCAAAAACACTTTGCTTTACACCCTTACTGCTTCTTCAAGCACTTAAGGGTAATACTTATGGCTTAGTTGGTAACTATTACCTAAAATCGATTTGAAACAATTCATCATACTCAAAGTATATGAAGTGTTATACATCATTTCCTATTTAATTGATTTGGCAGCGGAAGCAAATGGAATCAATCAAATATGTTCAACTTGATTGAACTAGTCAAGAATCTTATCAAGATAAGGTTTCTTATTTGACGCTAATATCATGTGGATTTATCTCCATAAATCTGGATATTAAAGATGTATTATATTTCTCCAAGTCTTAAATCATTCCCAATGATCAATATGTCATCCACATATTAGACTAATTAAAATTACCGTAACTCCCACTAAACTTTATGTATAAACACAACTTCTCGACCTATCGAGAAAAGTTTTATAACATGATCAAAACATTGATTCCAACTCATTGATGTCCTACTTAAGACCCTCTCTTAAGTTTCACATTATCTTAGGATGGCAAGAATCTACAAAACTCAAGACATGTATTGAATACATTCCTTCTAATTGAAGAAGTGGGTTTTAGAATCACTCGCTATATATATCTCATAATGAAACACAATCCCTAAGAAGATCCAAATAGACTTAAGTATTTCAACTACTGCAAAACCCTTTGCTACCAAACAAGCTTTGATATCTAACAATTCACTTGGAATTTATTTCGGATTTTCATGGCTCCAAGCCTTAGATTGAGTTGTGACTTAAACACTCTGATGTAAGTCATATGTTCATTACTTTCCAGAAGTAATTAACTTGAATCAAAAAAATTCGTTGTAAGTTTCAAGCTCTTTACTTTCTTAAAGTAACATTAATTCATCATCTTCAACAAGTGATGACTTTAACCTCCTAGGTTTTGAAGAAACAACGTCTTACACAAAACGTCTCATGTAGCCAAGAAAGACCAATTTCTTGCGACATAACATTCTTTGTGGCTCTTGAATAATTTCTCCTGCTCTGTCGTCTAGAAATAAACTTGTATTCTAGAAAGACAGCTTCTTGAGCCACAAACCCGTTGTACTCGTGATTATAGTAAGGAAAATGAGCATTTGTTTCTTTGGAAAATTTACAAACATGGTACCCTACCATTTCATATCTCATATTATTCGTTTTAGATTTAGTGGAAAAATAATTTAGACAAAATGATAAAATCCTCAAAAAGATCAAGTAACTCAAAGTAACTTGATTGAAATCCAAACCATATCGAATAGCATTTGATTTCTACATCCAACCACACATTATCCCATAATGCGTGCTAAGAGAGATTAATTTGTGATACTATATCACATTTCCTTTGGCTTATATCAAAGTCTTCACTTTGATAATCTCATCACGACTAAATCGTGATTCTTTGAACTCTTTGAACTTCTTCAAAGATTTCTCTATTTACCTTATTAAGTGAACACATTAGCGTCAACTTAAATCATTGGTAAAAAAAATGATCAACCTATTTTGGATCAATGATTTACAACCTCGATCTCCTCTTCAACCAAAAGGCACGAGACATCTTGCTTTGAATACAAGATACGCATATACCATAAGATTAACAATCTAATGGTTTCAAGAGTACTCGATAACTCTTTGTGTTCATCATTCCAGAATTTAAGGTTTAATCTTGGGTTACCAATTTGAGTCTTGCATCATCTACATGATGTATCATTCTAGTATGGTTTAGAATATATTCACCTTGATAATGGGCTAGCCATACATCAAATCGTGGTGTATAGGGTCACGAACGTGAAACCTCTTTTGTATCTTAACAAGATTATATTCTTATTCAGAGTTTATGCACTTAATAGTCATAATTAAGTACAACTTTAAACCCAAAACTAGATTGAGTACACAATGACTCTATCTCTCAACATCATTTGTTGTTAGTCCTCATATTCTAATCATCCTATGTATAAAATACAGTGATGAAAACTACCACCGGTTTTTAATATTGACGAAGTAATACTAGCAAAATTTATGTCAATCAAATAAACATTTAAAGAAGAAGGTCTCATTAGATGTCCCACAACTAACTTGCTGATTCTTCAATAATTTGGGGTAATTTCCATTCTAGCGTCTAACACTTAAGACAATGGAAACTTTATCGGTCGGGATTGATAGGTTTAGTATCGTTATTCTCAATAACTTTACTTTTAACATTACCTCGTATCAATTCCATTCTAGTTTTACTTCTTTGAACCTCGTCCTTTTCTTAACGGTTAAGAGAATGCTCCCACTTATTTCAATGAGTCTTTGCTTAGAGAAGCAAAATTGAATTTCATGAAGACTACTCTTCAATTCATTCGTTTAGTCTTAAAACTTTCATTGAAGTGGTTGCGGTATTTTGGTCAATTTTGATTTCCTACAAATCTAGTTACCAAAATGATTTAACGTTTCAAAGTACTTAAATCAATTAAGCATATGAGAAACAATTCATTGTAAGTAGATATGTTAGTCAAGAATCAAAAACCCGTTTGCTCATGAACAACTTTTATCTATACTCTTCACAAGAGATCCTTCCAATGGATAACACGAGGTGTTAGAAGAAAAATTCATATTTTGTCTTTAGTTACGATGTTTTAATGGAGATTTGAACTAAAAAACGAAATGATATCGTATATTTTGAGGTAAAGAAATAGAACAATATGATAACGGAATAATGAAAACAAAACATTTATCATTATAATAATACTTGTAAATAATTTAACAAGTAAAACATTTACATAGTGACCTCTACCCAACTATGATAAATGATTCCAAGATCCAAATTCATATTAACTTGGGCACGGTGTAGCCGACTCATCAATTATCAATATAACTCGGTGGATTAACTCTTTAATCGATTCTACTTTTAGAACTCTTGGTCGATAAAATTACATTAATATTTATCTTTAGCCCAAAACACATCCGGGTATGGTCGAGAATACTTTTGTTGAGTTCAACCCAAATTTCGAATAAATGTGTCCATGATCCAAATTCATATTAACTTGGGCACGGTGTAGCCGATTCATCCCTCATCAATATGAATTCGGTGGATAGACATTTATCACCCACTTCCCCTACGTAATAAGGTTTGTACCCCAGTGTGGCCGAGTGCACTCCCTCACGAAATAGGTTTTCATGGTTTCTACTTTTTGATAAGGCTAAGTCTCAATTGTTTATTTTAGCGAGAGGTCATGTCAATTTATTATCTATCACGTTTTAAGTGAACTAATGCGGTGAACTACGATAATTATAATTGACACAGTCTATAAACTCGATTTAAAATGCATGTTTAGTTATGGCGATTTAGCGATGCATGCAACATATAAATAAAATGCAAAGCATAAAAATAAAATCCTAGTATGGCCTTCCTAAAATAGTAAATCTAAAAAACTATTACAAATTCGGAAACCAACTCCTTTGGTCCCTTGAAATTCGGTCTTGGCACGCATTTCGAGGCAACACATTCTTGATGGTTCGTCTTCTCGAATGGCACAGTCTTCAAGGAACTCCGGAATAATTAAATTACAAAATTGAATTACATAATCTCCTATTATACATTTGTAATAAAAATAAAAATAAATCTATTAAATTACAAACGGTGATACGAGATCACAATAATTACAACCGAATCGATATTCCCATACATTTCGGGTAATACCAATTAAAAACTAAGGCCATACTAAGTAAAATTACATAATTCAAAAATTACATAAAATTAAAATATGACAATCATAAATAAAATGCAGCATTATAATATGTATGAACATGCTAAATATTATGCTAAATCGCCTTTAAAGAGCCAATATCGTATATTAATCGGTTTTTACGGATTTGCGTGATTTAACTTATTAAAATCACAATAATTACATAACTTCATATTTATGTACAGGTTAATTACCCTAACCATCTTAGGACTCAAAACTTAGTCTTCACTAATATTTTGACAATAACTCAACTTGATTTCTTAATATTGTTCATTATGGACCAAAAATACAAAATTTATGCTATAAACTTCAAATTAAATCATAAAAATTTCAAATAATTTAAAAAGTTTATATTTAAGCTCATGAACATTCTGAAAAAATACCATGACACTCATAATGTTCAAAACTTAGGTTAAAAATTTTAAAATTTATCCAAAAAAACAATGTTGCGGTTTATCGATATTAACAAATATGACCATTAAAATATGAGAAAATTTATTTTCCTCAACTTTTCACTTTAAGATCTGAAATATATGATAAAATGCAACATGTGACATTTTTCCCTAGTCATGAAGTATGTTTTAGCATTATTACTAATTATAGTCACTATTTTTGTTATTTTTCATATAAAATTCATAAATCATGCAAAATGACTTCACCATAGCCAAATATTTTACACACATCTTGTAAAATTTCATGTGACAACATACTAAATTTCCATGACCAGATTCGAAATATAACTCATATTAACCTATTTACCCATTTAAATACGACTTTAAATTATAAAATTCATATTTCGAGCAAAACAACTTATTTTAACATGAAAATTTACAGGCCATCAGTAGATAATATATGTGAAAACATATCCAAAAACCACTGAAAAATTCGAAGTTTATCTATTTTTCGTCCAAAAATGACATTTTTCTCATAAAAATCATATTTTTATGCCAATAATATATATAATGAACAATAAAAATCCATAAATCGTTCCATATGACCTAAATTCCATTAAGGACCAGAAACTCTTAACATGCAAAATTATTTCGTGATTTATCTTCATAAATCCTAAATTTCAAGTTTTATTCGTTAATCGTATTATCTCGGAAAAACGATCCCGATTTTGCATGCAACAACCATAGTGCTCTGATACCACTTGTTGGAAATCATATTTTAAATATCACATATTTTAGTTTAAAGTTTTAGTCATAAAAACTTAAGGATCTTATGCATGCAAAACATATAAATAAGTGTAGAGGAAAACCGGTTCCTTACATTGGATATTTCGGTTTATGGGCACAAGTAAGGTCTTCTACCTTCACTTGTTCTTGAGCTATGATGAGTAATAGGATGATCCTCCAAAGACTTCAAGTATATAAGACACTCCTCTTGATTGCACCCAAGATTATCCCTTATCTCTACTAAATAATATGTGCTAGATATTTGTTTAGTGGTTTACCTTAAAATTGATTACTAATACTCATATATTACATTAATAATATTAGTAATGTGATTGAAAAATTTGGATCATCATTTCTCAAGTTTTTAGAGAAAGATGAACAAGAATAAGAGAGATGAATGCATGTGTAGAGGTGGCAAACGGGTCAATCGGATCAGTTTCGGTTCGGGTTCTTTTGGATCGGGTTATTTCGGTTTATCTTTTTTTTCGATTTCAGTTCGGTTTAATTCAGGTTGGATTCAGTTTTCACTTTTAATCGGTTGTAGATATTTCGGGTTGGTTCAGGTTCAAGTTGGGTCAATATCGGTGCAAATAAGGTTCGAGTCGGGTCATTATCAGAGCAGATGAGATTCGAGTCAGGTCATAATCGGATCGGAAGGGATTAGGTCTTTATTCAAAAGATTGGATATAATACGAATAATATTTTTTTAAAAAGTAATAAATAATGTTCTTTTGCATAAATACGATATAATATTAATTCATTGACGTCAAAAGGGTGACACTCATATACAAAAAGACACCCTAAATGTGACGCTTAGGTACATTCGGGTCATTTCGGGTTTCAATGTTGGGTTTCTGTCATCAATGTACGGGTTGAAATCGGTTCAGGTATATATCGGTTCGGATTAAAACAATTCAGGTTGAAACAGTTCAGGTTCATTCGATCTTGGGTTTATTTTGGATATTACAAATTCGGTTAGATTTCGAATCAATTCAGATCGATTCAGGTTTCGGGGTGAAGTTCAGTTATACCTTTCGGGTGTACGGTCAGGTGTCGATTCGGGTATTTTCGATCGGTTTTTCGGGTTCGGTATACTTTTGCCAGGTCTATGCATGTGAATATGAATGAATGGTAAGAGACAAAAATGAGAAAACTTCTCATAATAAAAGAGTAAGGGGAGCCGTGAAAGTGAAGGCTATATGCCAAAATATGGCATCTCCTTTTTTCTTTTACTCTTTTCTAAATATGTAGGTGTGTAAGCTAGTTTTAGGCTAGGCATGATTACATTATTTTATCTCATAAAATAATTCACCCACTAACTACTTCCACACCAATATTTCGGTCCATATACATAAAATGGACTACCATTTTATTTTGTCAATTTGTCATTTGTGATACAATATGTCACATGTAGTATGTTACATGTTATTAATTAATTTTAATGCATATTTATCACATAAATATCATTTTATAAATTAATTAAATTACATTCAACAAATTGACTAGTGATACTTGATCATATAAAGAAAATGGGTCATTTAATTATAATTCACAACATCTTGTAATTATAATTAACTATTCATTCTTTTCTCTATCGTTTCTCAAACAATAAGCAATTTTAGTAATAAAGCAGTTTTTATTACTAAAATAAATCTTATTTAATCCCATTACAATAAGATATCAATATTCTCTCTCACTAATTGAATTGTTCAATTTTAAGGAATTGATCAACTTGTATCGTCATACAATTAATCAACTTTACAGATTAGGGCATCATCCTTTAGGTGTGACCTTAAGGGATCAACTGACCACCACCCTCCCACGACAGTAACGTCAAACTCTAGCAAGCCAATTGTTACCGATTAATGTTGATCAGTTGACTATAAAATGAATCATCCCTTACGTATTCTTAAAAATGAGATTTAAACATGTGATCATCATGATCGACAGTTGTGATCGCATTATTGTCGGGGACACTCCAACAGAGAATGGTATATAGTGAACTTAGATTGAGTTATGCCACGACGTGGATTTGTAGATAGTGACTGAGTTTGGAAATTTAAATTATTAAGAGGTGAGCCTAGTGTGTGATTCTTTGGGCAATTAACGGTATGAGGTGAAAGTATTTTTGGTTTCTAGGGATACGGAAGGAAGATACAACTAATTGAAGAGTAACCGTTGGTTGTGTGGACTTAATGGTGACAAGTGTGAGCGAGTAGCATGATGAGAGATGATCACTGATAAGAAACAATGAGAATATATTGATATGAATTAATGGAATTTGAGTTGTGGAGCAACGAGAAGGTAACCGGATTACTATCGAGTTAGGTAGAAGGAGGAAGGAGATGAATTATTTATTGGTATTATTGAGTGAAATGGGGAAAGAAGGATGGAAGTAAGCTGAGAGAACGTTGACCGGAGTTAAGGAGCACGAAAGTAAGGAATCATGGAGATGTACGATAGCATCATGAGAGGGTGTGAGTTAATTCTTATATAGGAGTTTCAGGACGATATGTTAGCCATGAGTTTCGAAGAATTAAGGAAAGTAAAAAGTTGGTAAAGTATTTGCACGATATGAGATTTTGGTGGTGAGTTGGGTGACGATACAATTAAGGACAGAATTGGGATAAATGCTGAGGTAAATTTTGTTGACGTATTTGTTGTTTGCTAATTGGGATGTTAACTGAAATAGAAATGAACTGTTATGTTTAGAGGTGAGTGTAAGAGATTTGTTATACGAAAGAGGGTGGTGTTGTGAAATTATCACTAGTAGTTAAGGATGACGTTAAATAGAGAAGATAGCCGTCCTAGAGAGGTTGATTTTGTGGAGGCCGGATTGGTATATATGGTTGCGAGGGAGTATAAGATGTGGATATAGGAGGCGTCTGCTAGTAGTTGGGTATTAATGGTATGGTTACATTTGTCAGGAGGTGATAGTTATGTGAATGGGAGAATGTGTTCTGAGGGGCATACGAGTTAAGCTCGGGCGAGAGGTAACCTTTATCAGGTGGTAATTTACGTGATCAGAATTGGTTAGTTAGATTCTATTATGGGTCTATGATGTGTGTAAGTGTTTGTGTGAGGTTCTGACCGCACGAATAGTGGCATGGTGTGATAGTTATAAAGTCGTTATCCGAGTGTTCCGCGTCATATGTTGTGTACGATAATCTAATAGGATATTCAAAAGTGGTAGTTTGGGTGATCTGGTATGGCTAGTTATACTTGTATGTGTATTTATGATACATGTAAGTGATAGTGTGAGGTTCCGACTGTAACACCCCCATACTCCAAGTGCCTTACCAGGACCACTCAGGTATGAAGACATTACCATCTCGGTTACCCGAGGCAATGATAATCAAATAAACAATGAAGAAACACGTTTAAATATAAATACTTAGCGAAGAGTTACAATTCTCAAAACCAAACCAAATGTGTAATACATGTCCTCAAACTGACTGTTCTAACTGAAATGTAAATAACTAATAAGCTACAACGGAAGACTCCTATCATCATGTCGTGGCAATCCCAGCTATCCCAGTACTCACCTCAATACCTGCTCAATATCTGCTCACCATCCCCGAATGGATCACCGCAGGTTTACAAAACAACACCGGGGTCAGTACTAATCACACAATTCAATATATATTAACAATAAGATAAACAGATGACTTAACGTCACACACACACAATCACGCTAAATCCAATCACCTCAATCATCGATCGTCCTTTGGACCAGCCCGCGATGGGAGACCGCGCAGCCGTACCCACCAAATCCCCGCTCCACATAGTGAGCGATAACCCTGTCCATTAATGTGCACATCCCTTCTGTGGCGGGTTCCACAGAAGGCGAAATTAGGGCGTGAAGCCACTCCCGCAAGTGACCCCACTCAGCCGAGGCCACGCCTCGCAAACCATAGACAACGATCACAACCACAATCACAATACAATTACTATATCAAACAACCAAACACAACACATCAACCAATATCCCATTATGGGACTAATACTGAGTAGGAAATCCTACCTGGTAAGCACACAATCAGACGGTCTCTACTGCTGAGTCAAAAAGCTTCCTATATGAAACCTCCTCCTATCATACGACATATAAATACTACCAAATCATATACTATACAAAAACCCCTAAATCCCTTAATTAGGGTTTAACCAAATCAAAGGAAAGACAATAAAAAGGGTACATAGATCTTACCCTCGACGCAAGGAACTCAACGGTATAACCAACGACGAGAACTGACCTTCCAAACTCCGGGGATTGCTAATTATGCGATTAGGATGAAGAACTTGATTGCTTTCTCTCTTAAACAGTAATTTAGGTTTTGCAAAAGTGATTTAGAATAATGACGACAAAGCTTATATACCTTAATCGCATAATTAACAAAACCCGAGAAAACTCCCCGTAAAATCGGACACTCGATCGAGTACCCGAGGTACTCGATCAAGTACCCCCTTACTCGATCGAGTACCCTAGCTACTCGATCGAGTACCCAACAGGTCAGAAACTTTTCTAAAACGCAACTCACCCTTACTCGACAGAGTAAGGCCTACTCGATAGAGTACCCCAAGACTTATAAATACGGAGTATTACAGTCTTCCCTCCTTAAAAGGAACTTCGTCCTCGAACTTCAAACCACTACTAAACAAAGGTACTCCCATAACATTCCCGACTCAACAACCAAAACAAAATTCAACATAAAACGTGTTACTAACCCAACTCATCCCGACACACATACCGACACAACATACAAAAAGGGTATGAAACTCTTAAAAACTGTTCGCGATCATCTCCTACCCCCTAAAAGAAACAAGGTTACGTCCCTGTAACCATACATACCTGATCAAAAAGGAAAGGGTAACGCTCTTTCATAGCCTCCTCTGGCTCCCATGTAGCTTCCTCGGTCTCGTGGTTAGACCAAAGGATCTTGAGCATAACTGTCTCACCACTCCTAGTCTTTCTAACCTTTCGGTCAAGAATCTGCTTAGGCACCTCAAGATATGATAAGGACTCATCTAGCTCTAAGTTCTCGGCCTCTAACACATGTGACGGGTCACTCACATACTTCCGCAGCTGCGATACATGAAACATATTATGCACTCTCTCTAATGCAGCTTGTAAAGCCAGACGATATGCAACTTCCCCAACTCGCTCTAAGATCTCATAAGGCCCGATAAACTTCTGACTTAACTTGCCTTTCTTCCCAAATCTCATAACCCCACGCATAGGAGACACTTTCAAAAGAACTTTGTCCCCACTTGAAACTTTATGTCCCTGCGATGTAGATCTGCATAACTCTTTTGCCTATCCTGAGCTGCCCTCATCCGTTCCCTGATCATCTTAATCTGTTCCACCATCTTATGCACCATCTCTGGTCCTAAAACCACTGTCTCAGCACTATCGTCCCAACAAATTGGACTCCTACATCTCCTCTCACACAAAGCCTCAAACGGTGCCATACCAATACTAGTGTGATAGCTGTTATTATAAGAAAATTCTATTAGGCCCAACCTCTGTTCCCAGCTACCACCAAAGTCCATCACACAAGCTCGCAACATATCCTCAAGAGTCTTGATTGTTCTCTCAGTTTGTCCGTCTGTCGCAGGATGAAATGCTGTACTCATCTTCAAAGTTGTTCCCAACGATTCCTGCAACTCCTTCCAAAACCTCGATATAAACCTCGCATCTCTGTCAGACACTATGTCCTTAGGGACTCCATGTAACTTAAGCACATTCTTTCGATAGGCCATAGCCAGTTGTGCCTTAGTCCATGTATCTTTCATTGGAACAAAGTGAGCTGACTTGGTCAGTCGATCCACTATTACCCAGATCATGTTGTTACCGTGTTGACTCTTTGGTAAACCCACAATGAAATCCATGGAAATGGATTCCCACTTCCACTCAGGTACCTCTAAAGACTGAATCTTCCCTTGTGGTCGTCATTGTTCCCCTTTAACTCTCTGGCATGTCAAACAACGGGACACAAACTCAGCTGTCTCTTTCTTCATCCCAACCCACCAAAACGTTTTCTTCAAATCCTTGTACAGTTTGTCACCACCCGGATGTACTGAATATGGTGTACAATGTGCCTCTGTCATGATAGTCTTTTTCAACTCCTCATCATTAGGGACACACCACCTACCATCGAACCTCAAACTACCATCTGTATGAATAGAAAATCGGGACACTGTCCCTTTTTCTACCCCAGCTCTCCACTCCACCATCCTGGGATCCAACGCCTGTTTACCTCGAATGTCATCATAAAACTCAAGATGTACTGTCATATCACCCATGGCGTCTCCTTTCTGCATCATATGTATCCCAAACCTTGCTACCTCATCTCTCAGCCTCATCAAAGATAGAGCTGTACACAGAGAATGTACACTCTTCCTACTCAAAGCATCAGCAACAACATTGGCTTTCCCTTCATGGTAGATGATTTCCATGTCATAATCGCCAATCAACTCCATCCACCTCCTCTGTCTCATGTTCAACTCCTTTTGAGTGAAAATGTACTTGAGACTCTTTTGATCAGAAAATACCTTAAAGATTGCTCCATAAAGGTAATGTCTCCAAATCTTGAGAGCAAACACTACCGCACCCAACTCCAGATCATGAGTAGGGTAGTTCTCCTCATAAGGCTTCAATTGCCTAGAAGCATAGGCAATCACTACTTTACCGTTCTGCATCAACACACATCCCAACCCATTCTTTGAGGCATCTGTATAAACCTCAAAGTTCTCGGTCCCTTCAGGCAATGCTAAGGAGCGTGGTCAAACGCTCCTTTAATGTTTGGAACGCCGTCTCACAACTCTCATCCCAACGAAACCTGTTCTCTTTCCTCATCAACGCTGTCATAGGTCTAGCTATCTTGGAAAAGTCTTTCACGAACCGTCTGTAGTATCCAGCTAAACCCAAGAAACTCCTAACCTCAGCAACATTCTTTGGTGCTTCCCACTTTGTCACTGCTTCTATCTTCGCCGGATCCACAGCTACCCCTTCTTTAGAGATCACATGCCCTAGAAAAGCAACTTTCTCTAACCAGAACTCACACTTGGATAGCTTAGCAGACAACTCATGGTCCCTCAAAGTTTGCAACACGATCCTTAGATGCTCCTCATGTTCCTCCTTAGTCTTAGAATAGACTAAGATATCGTCGATAAACACCACTACGAACTTATCCAAAAACTGTCTAAAGATCCTATTCATCAAATCCATAAACACTGCCGGTGCATTAGACAACCCAAACGGCATCACCACATACTCATAATGACCATACCTTGACGTGAAAGCCGTCTTTGGTATGTCCACCTCTCTAATCTTCACTTGATGGTACCCCGACCTCAAATCAATCTTAGAAAAGACTGATGCGCCACTCAACTGATCAAACAGGTCATCTATCCTTGGCAAAGGATACTTGTTCTTCACGGTCACTCGGTTCAGCTCCCTGTAGTCTATGCACAACCTTAGACTCCCATCTTTCTTCTTTACAAAAAGAACTGGTGCTCCCCACGGCGATACACTAGGTCTAATGTATCCCTTCTCTATCAGATCATCCAACTGCTTTCTAAGCTCCTCCATCTCCTTAGGACCCATGCGGTACGGTGCCTTAGAGATCGGCCCCGTCCCCGGTTTCAACTCTCTTTGTGAAATCTATCTCTCTTCCGCTGCAACCCGGAATCTCCTCTCGGAAAAACATCGGCAAACTCTCCCACCACTGGTATCTCATCCACTGCCGGACTCTCTATCCGGTCATCTCTCACATGGCACAAGATCAAAGGACATCCCTTCCTCAGATAAGACTTCAAGGTGACAGCTGCAATCAACTTAACTTTAGGTTTGACTAGAAACCCACGATAAGACACACTAACGCCCTTAGGGCCTCTTAAAGACACTTTCTTTTGATGACAGTCTATCTTAGCTTTATACTTTCCTAACCAATCCATCCCGACTATCATCTCAAACCCGTCAAAAGGAAACTCTAGCAAGTCTACAGGTAGATCAACTTGCCCAACTATCATAGATACATCTCTAAACAACCTCCCACATGATACAGACTCACCCGAAGGTATAAAAACTTGTTCACTAACAGACTCATATACCCTCAAACCCAACCGCTTAACATGACTCGAAGATACAAACGAATGAGAAGCCCCCGAATCAAACAAAACAAAGGTATGAACACCATTAACAAGAAAAGTACCGGTGATAACGTGAGCATCCTCCTCAGCTGCTTTCTTTTCCATCATGAATAACTTTCCACTGGTCTTCTGTCCACCTCCCTGGACAGTACTGGCTAAGGTGGTCGGCTTAGCACCCGACCCTTGATTGTTGTTGTTGTTCGCCGGTGGTTTCTGATAAGAATTACCGCCGTTGCGGTTGCCTCGACCCTGGTAACTCTGACTTCCCCGGTTTGGCCATGATCCAGCCGGTATGTTGCTCGCATAGCTCTGCGCAGGTCTCTGGAAAGATCCCGGTGCACTTGTGCACTCATGTCTCTTGTGGCCTACACCACCACAGCTGTAGCAGGTCACACCCCAACTACCACTAACACTTCCACGGCCACGCCCAAAGGAAGCCCCAGCACTGAACCCTGACCCAGAAGAAAACCCCTTAGACTGATTGTGGTTGCCTTTCTTGTGATTAGATTGGCCACCACCCTCGCTCTCAGACTTCCTCTTCTCACCACCTGCCCTCTCCTGAGCCATCTCCACCAATCTCTCAGCTCTCCCAGCCCTCTCATAAGCTTCCTTAACATCAGTAAGGACTCCCACGGGTAACTTATCCATAATCTTAGGGGTCAACCCTCTCTAAAACCTCAGTGCCAAATTCTCTTCACTCAAACCCATATCCTCAGCATACCTAGACTTATCATTGAACTGCCTGTAGTACTCGGCCACGGACATCTCAACAGTCATCTTAAAACTGTCAAACTCTTCTCTCAACTTACTCCTCACATGCTCCGGTACAAACTCCTTTCTCACAGCCCTACGAAACTCCTCCCAAGGTATATCAAGTAAACCTTGGTTTGTATATATCTCCTTAGCACTCACATTCACTGTATCCCACCACTTGCCAGCTGCCTCCCTCAGATAGAACGCAGCCTGTTCCACTCTCATCTCATCAGGACAGTGAACCAAATCTAATATGTTCTCCATCTCTCTAAGCCAACTATCGAGAAGGTTAGGCTCCCCAACTCCCTTATACTCTTTCGGGTTAAACCTCGCTATATAGAGGCTGATTTTAGAATGATCAACCTCCTTCTCCTTATCCTTATCCTTATCTTTCCCCACAGTCTTTAAAACCTCAGTGAGAGCATCCTGATGCTCCAACATCTTAACGATGTCATCGATGTTCATAAGCTCAGCTCTCGCATACAAAGCGGTCTTCTTGGGCGGCATCTTGAAACTATATATATAATAAAGGGTAGACATAAACACACGTACTAAACCTCAAAACACGAAAACACGCTGCCCAGAACCTACTCGATCGAGTTCCCAAACACACTCGATCGAGTAACGGGCTACTCGATCGAGTGCCCAACATACTCGATCGAGTACCCAAACATCAGACCCCAAACAGACCTTCTGATCTCTAACATACTCGACCGAGTTGCTAGGCTCGATCGAGTGACCCCCTACTCAATCGAGTACCCCTAGTTACTCTATCGAGTACCCAAAAACACGATTCTGGACTCAAAATCGTCAAAAACCCACCCGATCGAGTCAGTCCCACTCGATCGAGTCATGCTAACTCATAAACGCTACCCGCATGCTATGTCATATGCTAACATGCTAAAAACTTTATAAAACCACATATTATATCATAACTAAGCATATAATGCTACGCATCCTTTCGTACGATCTACGAGATCACTATATCATGTTATTAAATGCCACCTTATAAACATCCAACATGTTACCACTCCAACAACAAGTCTACTTATATCATTAATATTTCTTTCACATCCTCAACCTTCTACTTCAAACATCCAATAATTAACACACTTCATCACATTCTTACACAAGCTAATCAAACAACACATATGACCTTCACATACACCCCCCCATGTGACCGGTTCAAAATTGTAGGGCAAGTTCGCGACTTTAGGACGTCTCCCAAGTCTTTGCATTAGCTCCTACAACTTTTACCCCGGGTTCATTTTAATTGACTCCCTATGTTCATTAGGTTCATTGGTTACAGGTTTCAGGATCGTCTCTCTGATACCATTTGTAACACCCCCATACTCCAAGTGCCTTACCAGGACCACTCAGGTATGAAGACATTACCATCTCGGTTACCCGAGGCAATGATAATCA
Source organism: Silene latifolia (assembly GCF_048544455.1). Classification (NCBI taxonomy): domain Eukaryota; kingdom Viridiplantae; phylum Streptophyta; class Magnoliopsida; order Caryophyllales; family Caryophyllaceae; genus Silene; species Silene latifolia. The sequence continues at coordinate 149,610,036 of NC_133534.1, read as the reverse complement.
AATAAACAATGAAGAAACACGTTTAAATATAAATACTTAGCGAAGAGTTACAATTCTCAAAACCAAACCAAATGTGTAATACATGTCCTCAAACTGACTATTCTAACTGAAATGTAAATAACTAATAAGCTACAGCGGAAGACTCCTATCATCATGTCGTGGCAATCCCAGCTATCCCATTACTCATCTCAATACCTGCTCAATATCTGCTCACCATCCCCGAATGGATCACCGCAGTTTACAAAACAACACCGGGTCGAGTACTAATCACACAATTCAATATATATTAACAATAAGATAAACAGACAACTTAACTGTCACACACACACAATCACGCCAAATCCAATCACCTCAATCATCGATCGTCCACCGGACGAGCCCCGCCATGGGGGGGACCGCAGCCCGTACCCACCAAATCCCCGCTCCACATAGTGAGCGATAACCCTGTCCATTAATGTGCACATCCCTTCTGTGGCGGGTTCCACAGAAGGCGAAACTAGGGCGTGAAGCCACTCCCGCAAGTGACCCCACTCAGCCGAGGCCACGCCTCGCGAACCATAGACAACGATCACAACCACAATCACAAAACAATTACTATATCAAACAACTAAACACAACACATCAACCAATATCCCATTATGGGACTAATACTGAGTAGGAAATCCTACCTGGTAAGCACACAATCAGACGGTCTCTACTGCTGAGTCAAAAAACTTCCTCTATGAAACCTCCTCCTATCATACGACATATAAATGCTACCGAATCATATACTATACAAAAACCCCCAAATCCCTTAATTAGAGTTTAACCAAATCAAAGGAAAGACAATAAAAAGGGTACATAGATCTTACCCTCGACGCAAGGAACTCAACGGTATAACCAACGACGAGAACTGACCTTCCAAACTCCGGGGATTGCTAATTATGCGATTAGGATGAAGAACTTGCTTGCTTTCTCTCTTAAACAGTAATTTAGGTTTTGCAAAAGTGATTTAGAATAATGACGACAAAGCTTATATACCTTAATCGCATAATTAACAAAACCCAAGAAAACTCCCCGTAAAACCGGTGTGGGGTAATATCCGTATAATATCCTATAAAATTAGGACTATAACGCAAATTTTATATGTGATTTATTGTCATAAAACGAAAATACAATAAAGAAACGATAAATCATTAGAAATAACCTCGGGTCCTTTGAGATGTGGCCTAAGAACAGAAATCAAAATAGATTTCCTCCTAATCGATACACCCAAGACCGTCTGAGACTATGCCCTTGTGCTAGAAATGTATTCTCTAATTGCCTTGCAATATTGAGAGAATTGTTGTGAGTTTTTGCTAGATGTGAGATCTAGGTTTAGAGAGGAAATGTTCTCCCAAAACCCTAATAATTTTACAAATGAAAATGATTAGGTTGCAAATGAGGAGAGGCTCTCCTTTTGTTTGCTCTACTCGGCCAAACCGTGAGCCCTCTTGGGAAGTGGGCTTCCACTTCCTTTTAATTTTAACTCATGGTCCAGTTCGTAAAATGCTAAATGTATATGACGCGGTTTTATTATAAATCGTCATCTGTTATCGGTTATTATAACATCAACTAATAATCTCGGATTAGTTGAAATATTAATACATGTCCGACAAAGACGATATTGTATAATTAATTCAATATACATTAATTAAATATAACCGTTTATATTTAATTTACGAATTAACTGTTTAATTCGCCTTAGCCCATTTTATTTAATCCGTATTAAATAAAATATCTCAACATCGCATTTTGACTAATTACTAGTCAAATAACTCGGACTAACTGCTTAGTCAATTTTCTAGCATCAACATGACTGTATTTTCATACCGTCACATCTCTCAAACGTATCCTATAGGTGTGACTTTTAGGGACCAGTTGATCACCGCCATCTGTATGACAATAACGTCAAACTTATCTAGCAAGCCAACCGTTATTGATAAACGTGGACCAACTGATTATAATACAAAAGTATACCCTTTGACCCTTTTAGAGATTTATAAGTCCTTGCACTAACTGTAAAGGACACCAGCCCCAACAAGCTCCCACTTGTCCGTACAAGTGTATGTGCAATGACGTTATCCGCACTAACTGGAGGACACAGCTCCAACAAACTCCCACTTGTCCGTACAAGTATATGTGCGATAACCGATTCTCATATTCATTTAAAATTTTCTCCCACTCAATGTAAAACAATTTGCAGATCCGGATCCGCAAAGGTCGTATTTTACAATCGATCTGTATCTAGAGTGGTTTCCCCGACTAGAGAGTAACTCAACTGATAAAACGAATCCGTATCCGAGCATGGCCATGCATTTCGATTCTGACTCCTCGAGTGGCCCCGAGAAATATCGAGTAACGATAAAGGCTGAATATTTCCTTCAACTCGACTTCTTCCGATCTAAGCACATCATGAAATGACCCAGGAAAAAATCTACTGGCCCCCCCTGTTACGGATGACCGTGAGAAAGAAACCAAAGTCACCCAAAATCGGCCTTAGTCTCAAGAGACGGTCGATAGTCAAAAGAATCGACTCTTAGGATCACCATGGAGGTCCTATCCACGACCGGGCACAGAATGTTATAAAACATTTAGGACTCCACGTCGATGTCACAATTGTGTCCTACGAGATATCCGTATAACTCGCCTCGGTGATTGGTCAGTCAACCGTTTGACTTATGGCTCGTTGAACCCACCATCAACCAACGTCACAAAATAATTACCTTGAGTTATCACCTCACGTGGGCAATTAAGGACTAAAATTATAATGTTTGTTGATTCACTTTGTGGTGTTCAAAATTGTCGTACAATTCCACATGAAAAACAAAATATATAAATATCAAAACGATGATGTCGTATAGAGTACACAAGAAAATGAATCTAATCCATAAAAGAGTACTACAACTCGGGAACACATTTAATTCCCATGGAATTAACATGCCCTTCATGCTTATCTTGTCGTAATGGTTTAGTGAGAGGATGCTATATTATCAAGTGTAGCAATCTTTTCTATCACTACTTCCTTTTGCTCCACGTAATCTCAGATTAGATGAGCTTTCCGTTGTACATGTCTAGACGCGACATAGTACTCGGACTCGATCGTAGAATCTCTTTGTAACACTTTGTTTGGAACTTTTCCGGTGATCGTAACGCCATTAAGAGTAAAAACGAATCCAGGCATCGAGATTTCGAGTCATCTCGATCCATAAGTCAATGCCCAATCTTTAGTCCTCCGTAGGTACTTAAGAATGTTCTTGATGACCATCCAATGTGATACACACGGATGTTGGAATCGACTTGTCATACTCAATGCATATGCCACGTCGGGACGTGTGCATATCATGGCATACATGATTGATCCTATAGCTGAGGCATAAGGAATCCGTGTCATGCGCTCTCTCTCTTCCGGTGTCTCTGGTGCCTGAGACTTGCTCAAATGCACCCCGGAGCCATAGGAAGAAACCCCTTTTGGAGTTAGTCATCTTTGAATCTCTCTAGGATCTTGTCTATGTAAGACTCCGATCGAGAGATAACATCCGACGTGATCTATCTCGATAGATACGGATGCCCAAAATTCTTTGTGCCTCACAAAGATCTTTCATCTGGAAATGGTTCTTCAACATACTTTTACCGAAGTTAAGAGAGGTATGTCATTCCCAATCAGGAGTATGTCATCGACATACAATATTAGGAAGACAATCTTTCTCCCACTTGACTTGATATATAGACATGGTTCCTCGACTGATCGAGTAAATCCATTGTTTTTTATCACTTGGTCGAAACGATGATTCCAACTCCTAGAAGCTTGCTTAAGTCTATAAATGGAGTCCACCTCGGATTTCATGGCCTCAAGCCAAAGCTTTGAGTCGGAACTAGTCATGGCACCTTTATAGGTTTCGGGTTCACTACTCGTTAAGAGTAGAATGTCATCTATGTCATGTTCCTCGACCATACCAATGTATCTGTCCGGAGGAATAGAGACTCTTCCCGACCTCCTAGGTTCCTCAGGAATATTCACCGCAGTCGGGATTGAAGGAATTGGTTCCTCCAATGGTTGCTCGGTATTTGGTTCTGGAATCTCCGACAGGTCGAAGGTTCTATCACTCTTTGCATTCTCGAGAGCCGCAACAAAAACACGTTGTTCGGTTGGCGAATAAAAGTAATGACCAAGTGTTCCTTTAGGATAACCTATAAAGTATGTCTTGACCGATCGCGGGCCGAGCTTATCCTCATGTCTCCACTTGACATAAGCCTCGCAGCCCCAAACCCGTATAAAGGACAAGTTAGGGACCGTTCCCTTCCATAGTTCATATGGAGTCTTGTCAATGACTTTAGACGGACTTCGGTTAAGTATTAGAGCGGTGACAGGAAGAGCATAACCCCACAATGAGTCGGGCAACACGGTGTGACTCATCATGGATCGAACCATATCAAGTAGAGTTCGATTTCTCCGTTCGGACACACCATTCAACTGAGGTGTTCAGGTGGAGTTAAGCGTAAGGCAATCCCACGAGTCTTTGAGGTGTTGATCAAACTCGTGAGAAAGATACTCGCCACCACGGTCTGAGCGCAGTGTTTTAATCTTTCTTCCCAGTAGGTTCTGTACCCTATTCTGGTATTCCTTGAATTTCTCAAAGGATTCACTTTTGTGCTTCATTAAGTAGACATAGCCATATCTACTTAAATCGTCCGTGAAAGTGATGAAATACCTATAGCCTTCTCGTGCGGTGATTGACATAGGTCCACACACATCCGTATGTATGAGTCCTAATAGGTCAGCAGCGCGCATTCCAACATCTTTGAAGGAAATTCGAGTCATCTTACCGATGAGACATGATTCACACGTGCCAAATGATTGAAAATCAAAGGCCGAGATAGCTCCATTCTTTATGAGCTGTTTAACGCGTTTCTCATTAATGTGTCCCATACGGCAGTGCCATAGATATGTTTGATCTTTGTCACCAACCTTTAACTTTTTATTCATTACGTGCAATATTTCGGTGGTCTGATCTAAAACATAAATTCCATTCATGGAGACTGCCTTGCCATAAATCATATCGTGTAATGAGAAAATGCAAGAATTATTCTCTATTACAAATGAGAAACCAAGTTTGTCAAGTGCAGAAACTGAAATAATGTTTTTAGAAAGACTGGGTACATAATAGCAGTTATATAAAAATAACTCAAATCCGCTAGGAAGCTGGATCACGTATGTTCCCCTCGAGACGGCAGCCACTCGTGCTTCATTCCCGACACGCAGGTCCACCTCACCCTTTACGAGGGGTTCGATGTTTCGGAGCCCCTGCACATGATTACACAAATGAGAACCACAACCAGTATCTAGTACCCAAGTTCCGTAACTTGCGTGGTTAATCTCAATCATATGAATAAAAGTAGAAGAGGAAGAAGACATACCAACAGGTTTAACGCGACCTGCTTTTATGTCCTCATGATAAACAGGACATGTGCGCCTCCAATGCCTAGTCTTGTGGCAATGATGGCATTCCATGTTTTCGGTCTTCCTCTTTGTCGCGCCTGATGAGTTACTTGCCTCACCAGGCCCACTCTTACCTGACCCTGACTTCTTGAACTTCGGTTTGCCTACTGCTAGGTCTGCTTGAGCTTTGCCCTTACCCTTGCCCTTGTTTGTCACAACGAGAACATCTTGTTTCATGCTCCCACTGAACTTCATGTCCTTCTCGGTCTGTACGAGAAGGGAGTGCAGTTCATGGGGACTTTTCTTCAAATCATTCATATAGTAATTGGCTCTAAAGAGCGCAAAACCATCGTGGAGTGAATGAAGCATGCGGTCAATCACAATGTTCTCGCTGATTTTACAATCAAGCGCCTCCAGTCTCTCGACATTCTCAATCATGCTGAGAATGTGTGGGCTAACCGGTTGGCCCTTCTGGAGTCTCGCATCAAAGAAGCGAGTGGTATGTTCATAGGTCACGATTCTCGGTGCTTTCAAGAATTCCTTAGTGAGCGTGGTGAAAATCTTGTTTGCACCTTGGGCTATGAAGCGTTTCTGCAAATTGGATTCCATTGCAAAAATGAGTACGTTTTTAATCGCACCCGCTTCCATGACGAAGTCGCTATACGTGGAGACCTCGTTAACTCGAGCCGTGGGACTTGGGGCTGGCGGGAGGGGCTCAGTCAGATACTTGAGCTTCCCGTCAGCAGTGGCTGCATTCCGTAATGCCGCCTCCCATTCCGCGAAGTTTGATCCATCATTCTTCAGTCTAGTAGACTGATTCATCTGATTCATAAAGATCCGAAGCCAGGACTCACGGTCCAATGTGGCACTTGGCATTGGGTCATCGAGGATGCCAGCCATTAAGTTATTAGCAGTTTAAAAATCGTGATCTACGCTGAAAAAGAAAGAAAAAACAAAAACGAAATAAGCAACTCATCGAGGTGATTTAAGTCTATTTAAAATTCATTTTAATCGTGTAGACTCATTGCACTTGCATAATTGATCTCCCTCAAGAATAATACAAGTGATCCCAAGACTCAATTTCCGTAAATTGATAAGCCAACTGTTTAGCTAGTTCTTCCGTAAGAACTCTTGGTCGATAGATTTCCGTAAATCCTATCTATAGTCCACCATAATCACAGGATCGTACGAGTGACCATAGTGTTGAGGTAAAATAAGTCAATCAGTTCCAACTTACCCGACGTAGAAGGGGTCATATTATGCCTACCGACGAAGAAGGGATTCATTGGAGTTTGACCTATAAAGACTGTTCTCAATTTTTGTTTATACGAGGAAGATCCCATCAACTTAGTTTTAATTCATTTTAAGTGAACGAATAACTAGCATTACGTGAATGAATTAACTTAGGTGATGGCTTAAACTTGATTATGTGACATAAGAATGTCATAGAAAACTAACGCGTGACCTCTATATGAGTCAGTTTTCATGCAATTATTAGGTGGTTTGGTTTTTAGGCGGAATATGATGCAATCTATCGTTATGAAAAATAAATAAAAGAATGCAAAACGTAAATAAAAATTCCTAGTGTGGCCTATCCTAGTAAAAAGAACATAATACAACTTTGGAATCCACCGTTGGACCCGAAAAGCTTGTCTTGATGTTCCATCTTTTCCATGTAGCGGGAGTGAGCATCCGATCTCCATCTTTGGTCTTCTCAAAATTACAATTAAAATTTACAAAATATAAACCTATTTACATTCTAAATAAAACTGTAATTACAAAAAAATAAAAATGGAGATACGAGATCTCAAAATACAACCAAGACCGTGTTCCATCATTACGGTAACACGTTCTACTAAGGCCACACTAAGTTACAACCGTTTGTAAAAAAATAAATAAATACGTAATTAAAAGCATTCAAGGCATTCAACAATAACGATAAAAAATGCATCAACTAAATTAAATTTATTCGTGACATAATTCCGTAATTATGTTAAATTTATCCAAACCACCTCTAATGATTAAAATTATGTGACAAAACCGCTTTAATCAACTTAATTTTAATCCGTGATAATCCGTTACTTTAAATCGTTTTAAAATAACTAAATGGTACGTGAGTGAACCGTTTCACTATCAAGCGAATGCACAAAATCCGTATTGTACACATTTTTGGCCGAAAAAAAAATAAAACAAAAATTTATTTTTTTTATTTATTTTTTTTTTTTCACGTCTGGCCGTGAACAGTACCAAAAAAAATTTTTTTTTTTTTATTTTGAAGCTAAAAGCCGAGAGCTCAAAAGGCCAAAAAAAAAATTCAAGCGGCTAAAAAAAAAAACGAGAGCCTCATCAAGACAAACAAAATCGATTTGTTAAAAACCAATTGTAAATTGAACATAATCCGTATTAAAGCAAAATTACAATTGACAAGATCTTCACATATTGTTATAATTATCGTTTAAAACAACAATACGCAAAGAACAAATCGAAAACAAAAAGATCGTCACATGGCACGTTTTCCAATGCACAACAACAACCGTGTAAAAAAAAAACCCAGCCGTGACAAAAAAATTTTTGCCGAGACCAAAAATAGCCACACGGTTTTCAATTTTTGTGCAAAAATTTATCGATTCAAAATCGTTTGATGAAAAACACATAGAAAAATTCACGTGGCCTCGCTCTGATACCACTTGTGGGGTAATATCCGTATAATACCCTATAAAATTAGGACTATAACGCAGATTTTATATGTGATTTATTGTCATAAAACGAAAATACAATAAAGAAACGATAAAGCATTAGAAATAACCTCGGGTCCTTTGAGATGTGGCCTAAGAACAGAAATCAAAATAGATTTCCTCCTAATCGATACACCAAAGATCGTCTGAGACTATGCCCTTGTGCTAGAAATGTATTCTCTAATTGCCTTGCAATATTGAGAGAATTGTTGTGAGTTTTTGCTAGATGTGAGATCTAGGTTTAGAGAGGAAATGTTCTCCCAAAACCCTAATAATTTTACAAATGAAAATGATTAGGTTGCAAATGAGGAGAGGCTCTCCTTTTGTTTGCTCTACTCGGCCAAACCGTGAGCCCTCTTGGGAAGTGGGCTTCCACTTCCTTTTAATTTTAACTCATGGTCCGGTTCGTAAAATGCTAAATGTATATGACGCGGTTTTATTATAAATCGTCATCGGTTATCGGTTATTATAACATCAACTAATAATCTCGGATTAGTTGAAATATTAATACATGTCCGACAAAGACGATATTGTATAATTAATTCAATATACATTAATTAAATATAACCGTTTATATTTAATTTACGAATTAACTGTTTAATTCGCCTTAGCCCATTTTATTTAATCCGTATTAAATAAAATATCTCAACATCGCATTTTGACTAATTACTAGTCAAATAACTCGGACTAACTGCTTAGTCAATTTTCTGGCATCAACATGACTGTATTTTCATACCGTCACATCTCTCAAACGTATCCTATAGGTGTGACTTTTAGGGACCAGTTGATCACCGCCATCTGTATGACAATAACGTCAAATTTATCTAGCAAGCCAACCGTTATTGATAAACGTGGACCAACTGATTATAATACAAAAGTATACCCTTTGACCCTTTTAGAGATTTATAAGTCCTTGCACTAACTGTAAAGGACACCAGCCCCAACAAGCTCCCACTTGTCCGTACAAGTGTATGTGCAATGACGTTATCCGCACTAACTTGAGGACACAGCTCCAACAACCGGACACTCGATCGAGTACCCGAGGTACTCGATCGAGTACCCCCTTACTCGATCGAGTACCCTAGCTACTCGATCGAGTACCCAACAGGTCAAAAACTTTTCTAAAACGCAACTCACCCTTACTCGACAGAGTAAGGCCTACTTGATAGAGTACCCCAAGACTTATAAATACGGAGTATTACACCGACCTCATGAGTAATAGTATGGATGATATTCATAAGGTTATTATTTGTTTATTCCATGTGATATGTTGTGATTTAGCAGAGCGGCTTTAAGGAAGTTTTCTTGTCAAAGAAGTTATGCTGAGTCAGTGTTTATGGGATTGTATAATTTGCGATGACTATTGATGTGGTTGTTGTGCCTCGGGTGGCGATCCGGGCACGGTACTTCGTGTTGTGATGCGAGTATTTTTGCGCTGTTGTGCGGCTGTTGGTGGCGGTGTTGTGATGTCATCATAAGTCGTTGTGGAGTAGGCGGGATACTTATGAGATGAACTTTCGAATGTGTATATCAGTTATATAGATTGTTGTTTTGTTTAATGTTGTTTCCTGTTAGTTTCGGTCTGGGCATATAGATCGTGTTGGAGTAAGTGTCCTCAACAATAGTGCGATCACATGTTTAAATCTCATGATAAGAATACGCAAGGGATGATTCAATTATATAGTCAACTGATCAACATTAATCAGTAATAATTGGCTAACTAGAGTTTGACATTACTTTCGTTTGACGGTGGTGATCAGTTGATCCCTTAAGGTCACACCTATAAGACAATTCCCTTAATAGATAAGTTAATTAATTGTATATCGATGCAAGATTAATTAATTCCTTAAAATTGAAAAATTTATTTGCGAGTGAGAATATTTATATCTTATTGTAATTTGATTAATTAAGATTTATTTTGGTAATTGAAATGTTTTCATTACTAAAATTGATTATTGTTTATGAAACAATTGAGATAAGAATGAATAGTTAATTATGATTACAAAATGTTGTAGAACATATTAACATAAACCATTTTAAATACTTGTGATCGTGAATTACTAGCTAATTTGTCATATGTAATTAATTTATTGTGAAATGATATTTATTTGGATAAATATGCATTAAAAATAGATATGGGCATGGTGTGTGACACATGACCTAACAAATGACATTTGACAAAATCACAAACATAAAATGGATGTCCATTTTATGTATGGACCCAAATATTGGAGGGCTTTTGAAGTTAGTGGGTGTTTTATTTTAATTGTTAAAATGAAACATAATCATAACCTGAAAATAGCCTTACATGCCTATGTTTTTAGAGAAGAGAAAAATCAAAAGGTGAAGGCCATGCATTGGCCTTCTTCACCACCCAAAACCGGCTCCCCTCCTCTATAATGAGAAACGTGTTCTCATTTTTCTCTAATGAAATTTCATCATTCTTATATACTTCTCCCAACTCTCTCTAAAATAGTTTTAGATCTTATAAAAATTGTTCATCAAATTCTAATATTACATCATATTATTACTAGTGTAGTAATATAAATATTATTAGAATTGTTAAGGATCACTAATATATTAATCTAGTTAATTAGTATATTAGTATTAAGGGTAATTGTTTTGGGTGCAACAAGAGGAGAATCTCTACACTTGAGATTTTTGGAGGATCATCCATAATATTTAAGCTCAAGAACAAATAAGGAAGGTGTCCTTATTTGTGCCCAAAATTTCGAACCAAATACAATGTAAGGAACATTGTTTTCTTTTATCTATTCTTTTAGTTATGCATGCACTAGATCTTAAGTGACAAAGTTAAAATATTAATTAGATCACTATTAGAAATGTCTAAAAATAGGTATATGAACCTAACAGATTGTTGTTTTGTTTATTGATGTTTCTACCCAGTTTCGGCTTGGGAGTGAGGGTAGAGTATGATACGGAAAAGAGTTGCTTATGTTTCCGTTGTTGTCATGGTATAGTGATATTCTGTTGATGGGACACAGTTGCGAGGGGTTGTTGAAGTACTTTTGATCTTCTTTTAGAGGAGGCATTGGGTGACATAGTAATGGCAAGTGATTTGTGGAGCATGTGTTGTACTGAACTGGAAGCTGCAAGTGGTTCATAATCTTCTATCGGAACAGTAGGTATGGAGTGGTGGAAATTAGTATCATGTTAAGTTCAGGATGACGAACGGCCGCAAGACCAAAAGGCACCCTAGAGGGGACGAGTGAACCCTTATTTGGGACATGATTAAAAGTAGGGGGTCGGGTATCTTAAAACGGGACGGAAAAGGGTTGAGGGTTAGATTAGGCGGATCTGGGCGGACCGCTACCGCGGATCCGCCTAATCCAACCCTCAACCCTTTCCCTTCTCATTATAATGGCCGCGAGACCAAAATACACCCTAGAGGGGCCGAGTGAACCCTTTTGGGGGACAAGATTTAAAGTAGAGGGTCGGGTATCCTAAATCGGGACGGGAAAGGGTTGAGGGTTGGATTAAGCGGTCCGCTACCGCGGATCTGCCTAATCCAACCCTTTCCCTTCTCATTCTAACGGCCGCGAAACCAAAAGACACCCTAGAGGGGCCGAGTGAACCCTTTTTGGGGATGGGATAAAACGTAGGGGGTCGGGTATCCTAAAACGGGACGGGAAAGGGTTGAGGGATGGATTAGGCGGGCCGCTACCGTGGATCCGCCTAATTCACCCTCAACCCTTTCCCTTATTTTTCATACATTTAGAAGACCTTTTAATGCATATATTGTGCTTTGCCATGCATGTACAAGGTTGTTTGATAAACATATGTTGCCGGGTATCCTACAACGGGACGGGAAAGAGTTTAGGGTTGGATTAGGCAGACCGCTACCGCGGATTCGCCTAATCCAACCCTCAACCCTTTCCCTTTCTTCTCATTCTAAGGTGGGGCTGCATTATGTGAGGCTATCAAAATTAATGTTGCTTAGTTCATGCATATAACAACCCGACCCGCCACCGTCGTAACCCAACCCCAATAAGATGTGATGTGTACCTTTGGGCCCATTATTTGTCCTCACTTTAGCCAAAAACACAAGGCCTTGTTACTAAGTGGTGGGTGGAAGCCCTTATAAACATATCATAAGCCTTTCAATTTTCCGATGTGGGACAACTATCTCACAATCTCTTGGGGTGTTACAAACTCCCCCACTTAAATAACACAACGTCCTCGTTGTGCCCGGTGGCTGACCGCAGCCAAGCCCAGAATCCTCCCCCGCTAGGTGGGTGACCCGATTACTCCTGACTACAGGCTCACCACACGGTCGCAGGGTTGCTCTGATACCATTTATAACAACCCGACCCGCCACCGTCGTAACACAACCCCAATAAGATGTGATGTGTACCTTTGGGCCCATTATTTGACCTCACTTTAGCCCAAAAGCACAAGGCCTTGTTACTAAGTGGTGGGTGGAAACCCTTATAAACATATCACAAGCCTCTCAATTTTCCGATGTGGGACAACTATCTCACAATCTCTTGGGGTGTTACAATGCATGTGTAAGGTTGTTTAATGTACATATATTGTTTTTTCATGCATGTGCAAGGCTACTTCATGCATTGATAAGGATATTGTTTTTCATGCATGTGCAAGACTTTACAGATTTTCTTACTCGAATTACTTGGATCAACAGCATCAGTTGTTGCAGCTTTTGATTTTGGTGGGAAATAATCTTTGACTGACCGACCTCCTTTTAGTAGAACTTTTTTCTTGGCTACAACACTCTTTCGCCCCATATATATCAATGATTTGAGGGATATTGTAAAGACAGTTGAAAGACAAACTGTTGTACAAATCACATGTTTATAATGAAGACATATTTCTACATTTCACAGTAAATTATGTTGCAAAACAATGGTGAAGAGCATAACACAACTTGATGAATACGGATCAAAACTAATTGAAATTGGGAAATAAAAGAACATTGGCTGTGAAAGTCAAACCAAAAATATATATATATATATATATATATATATATATATATATATATATATATATATATATATATATATAGAGGAAGGATCAACTAAGGCCAAATATATATTTGAGTCCATAAGTTCTATTATGAGCCATTGGATGGAGGGAGATGGAGGGATGAGATGAACCCACCCAAAGTCATTATAGAAGCTAATTAACACACTTTACTAATCCACCCTAATTAACCACTAATTTACTATATATTTGTTTTCTACCCACCCATTTCTCTCTCATCTGACACATTTCATTCTTCTCTTCTCTCAAAACCTAAAAAAAAAACCCCCAAAAAATCCAAATAAATAAAAAAAACCCAAAAAATCCAAATAAATAAAAAAACCCAAAAAATCCAAATAAATCTAAAAACCCAAATAAATCACCCACTCCTCTCATCTTCATTCACCACCACCCACCACCACCCCACCCGATAACAACTAACCACTCACCACCCCCGCCGCCGCCTCACCGCTTTTTTTTTTTTTTTTTTTTTTTTTCAACTCGTTTTTTTTTTTTTTTTTTCGTTTTGTGTTAATTTGTATGTTTTGAGTTGTTCTTTCCATTCATTATTTTTTTTGTCTTTTATTTTATTTTAGTTGTCTTTTATTTTGTTAGTTCTCATTTTTTATTCCGTTTTTTTTAAGATTTCGTGTTTTAAATCTCGTTTTTTTTTGTGAGATACTTTTTTTTCATCTAAGACAAAAATGGACTAAAGTTATACAAAAATGAGCCAAAGTTATACAAAAATAGACCAAAGTTATACAAAAAAAGATTAAAGTTATACAAAAGTTGGACTAAAGTTATACAAAAAATTGGACTAAAGTTATACAAAAATGAACCAAAGTTATACAAAAATGAACCAAAGTTATACAAAAATGAACCAAAGTTATACAAAAATGGACTAAAGTTATACAAATATGGATTAAAGTTATACAAATATGCGCTAAAGTTATACAAATAAAGACTAAAGTTATACAAAAATGGACCAAAGTTATACAAAAATGAACCAAAGTTATACAAAAATGGACTCAAGTTATACAAACATGAACCAAAGTTATACAGAAATAGACCAAAGTTATACAAAAAAAGACTAAAGTTATACAAAATTTGGACTAAAGTTATACAAAAAATTGGACTAAAGTTATACAAAAATGAACCAAAGTTATACAAAAATGAACCAAAGTTATACAAAAATGAACCAAAGTTATACAAAAATGGACTAAAGTTATACAAATATGGACTAACTTTAGTCCATTTTTGTATAACTTTGATTCATTTTTGTATAATTTTGGTTCATTTTTGTATAAATTTGGTCTATATTTGTATAACTTTGGTTCATTTTTGTATAACTTTGGTTCATTTTTGTATAACTTTGGTCTATATTTGTATAACTTTGGTTCATTTTTGTATAACTTTGGTTCATTTTTGTATAACTTTAGTCCAATTTTTTGTATAACTTTAGTCCATTTTTGTATAACTTTGGTTCATTTTTGTATAACTTTGGTTCATTTTTGTATAACTTTAGTCCATTGTTGTATGACTTTAGTCCAATTTTTGTATAACTTTAGTCTTTTTTTGTATAACTTTGGTCTATTTTTGTATAACTTCAGTCCTTTTTTGTATAACTTTAGTCCATTTTTGTATAACTTTAGTCCTTATTTGAATAACTTTTGTCCTTATTTGTATAACTTCAATCATTTTTTGTATAATTGTAGTCCAAATTTGTATAACTTTAGTCCAAAATTGTATAACTTTAGTCCTTATTTGTATAACTTTAGTCCTTATTTGTATAACTTCAGTCCAAATTTGTGTAGTTTTAGTCCAAAATTGTATGACTTTATTCCATAAGAGTATAATTTCAGTCGTTTTTTGTATAACTTTAGTCCAAATTTGTATATAACTTTAATGTTTTAAGGGTATAACTTTAGTCATAAAATGTATAACTTTAGTCATAAAATGTATAACTTTAGTCATAAAATGTATAACTTTAGTCGTAAATAGTAAAAAAATCAAACAATAAAAAAAATAAAATCAAAACATAACACAAATCATAAAATCAAACAAATAAAAAAACTTGAATAACAATAATAAAAACCAAATAACAATAATAACAATAACAAAACAAAAAACCAAATAACAATCACAAAAAACCAAATCTAAAATCTAAAAAAAAAAATAAATAACAAAACCAAATTTAAATATCGTGTGTATAGCTCTAGTGCACGCAGTGTATAACTTTAATAGACAAGATGTATAACTTTAGTCCAAAAAATCAAATAACAAATTTGTGTAACTTCAATTTATACAATGTATAACTTTAGACATTAATAGTATAACTCTATTTTGATTATTGTATAACTTTAGCCCAAAATATGAAACTTAAAAAAAAAATTAATTTCCTATATAGATCTGAAAATTAAAAAGAAGAAAAACCGTAAAACTGCCCAAAACTAGATCTACAATAAAAAACCAAATAACAATGACAAAAACCAAATAACAATAATAAAAAAACCAAATAACAATAACAATAACAAAAAAACAAATAACAATAATAAAACCAAATAACCAAATACCAAATAACAATAATAATAAAAAACAATAAACAAAACAAAAACAATAAAAAATCAAAAAAACAAAAAAACACATAAATCTAAAAAAAAAAAATCAACCGTAAAACTAACCAAAAAAAAAGGACGAAAAAAAAGAAAGAAAAAAAGGAGAAAGGAAGAGCAGGGAGGGAGAAAGGAAAAGGCGGCACTACATCATTTAACAAAAAAAATCAAACGAAACAGATCTGGAGATAGAAGAGAAGAGAAAGGCGGCATGAGGCGGATGGTGTTTAGGCGGCAGCAGGGAGGGAGAAAGGTGGTGCGGCAGCAGGGAGGGAGAAAGGTTGTGGGGCGATGGTTGTCGCGGTGGTGGGCGTGGGCTGTCGGCAGAGGTGGTCGGGATGTTGTTGGTTGTTGTTGCTGGTTGTTGTTGGCGTTGTTGTTGGCGTTGTTGTTGTTGGTTGATGGAGGAGGGAGGTCGGGTGGTGGGCTTGGAAGAAAGGAGGTCGGATGGTGGGCTGGGAAGAAGGGAGGGAGGTCGGGTGGTGGTGGGCCGGGGAGAAGGGAGGTCGGGTGGTGAGGGTGATGGAGGTGGAGGTGGAGGTGGAGTGGTTTTTTTTGGTTTTGTTTTAGTTTGGGTTTTTTTTTTATGAACTTGGTTTTTTTTTTGTTTAGAGAGGGTGGGAGAAAATGTAACACCCCCATATTCAGAGGAGCCTTAACTAGGTCTTCCTTAGGATATAAGGGCGTTACCATCTCGGTTGCCCGAGGATAGCAATATTCAAATGTCGATAAAAGAACTATTAAGATATATTACAAGCGATTTAAACCAAAATACGATATAAAGGTACAACTCAAAGACTATTCACTATGACCGCCATATCTCGTGAGGACTCATCCCTGCCCGGACTCCAGCTATCAACAACATCAACACCTGCTAAGACCGACTGCTCACCATAAGGGATCACGGCAGACACATAACAAACAAACAACCACACAAGGTCAGTACTGAGATAAGACACAGCAATAACAACTACAACTAACAACACAATACGATGCTATCAGTTTCACACACACAGTCATGACAATCCAACCAATTTCTGTCACTGACTGTCCACTGGACCAGTCCTGCCAGTAGGGGAACGCAGCCGCACCCACCAAATCCCCGCTCATCATACCGAGCGATAACCCTGTCCATTAATGTGCACATCCCCTCCCGTGGCGGGTTCCACGGAGGGCGAAACTAGGGCGTGAAGCCACTCCCACAAGTGACCCCACTCAGCCGAGGCCACGCCTCGCGAACCATAAACAACAATCACAACCACAACCACAATACAATTACTATATCACACATCCAAATACAGCACAACAACTGACACGCTAGACCATCTACAGAAACTGAGTAGGCGAACCTACCTTTAAGCCACCGCAACCAATCCATGCCGACAGATAACATGTCCAGCGACCAACCAACGCCTATAACCAGAATACCATCATCTATTACTAACAGGCAAACCCTAGCTAAAAGAACAAGGACACGGATGATGATTATGACATACCTATTAGGGAGAAAGCTCAGCAAGAGACCGCTACCCGACACAAGTGACGCCCTCCTAAGGTTCAAGGATCTTCAAAAGGCTTCCATGGAGGTTTTGAGGTGAAGGGAAGGGAAAGAGGCGACTGAAGGATAGAAGGAAAGTGGCGGAAGTGATTTCCGGATTTTAACAAAACGCGATATAAAACCCTCGCTGAAAACCAGGTACTCGATCGAGTACCCAACATATTCGATCGAGTGGCCCCCTACTCGATCGAGTAACCTAGCTACTCGATCGAGTAGCCTCTACTCTATCGAGTACCACTCTTAACACGCAGCCCAAGATGGTTTTGGCACACTTTTCTAAGACTACTCCCGCTCCCATGGTCAGTCAACGCTGGTCAAAGGGTTCCTAAAAGGGCGGGTATTACAGTCTTCCCCCCTTAAAAAGAACTTCGTCCCCGAAGTTCAACTCACCTATCTCCCGCTCGCGGCACGAGAACAACACGACCTCACCACTCTTTCCGCTCAAACCACAACTCCTTGGAAATACCATCCCCCCCCCCATGTCATCATCATCACCGTCTACACTTATACCTATCGATTCTTACTACTGTCATGCAAGCGTTATCACCGTCAACCGTTATTCTATATATATATAAAACATCAAACTCGCAATGCGAATCACCACCCACGATCACCCAACATGCAGTAACAACTATCAATCTAGAACATGTCTCATATCAACTTTCATGTGGTACAACTAATGCCACCATGTTACTCGGCAACGTGATTCAAATACGATTCATCGCACTATAACTATTTCTTCATGACCGTCTCTTGAAACATACAACCACATTCACTTTAAAGAACTAACGTAATCCGTTATACTTCAGAAATTTTTGTAATTAAAGCAAAACATAATACTAACAACATTATAAACAAGCAAAACATTATTCAAAAACAACCTTTTTTATTTCGCGACCTTACTCTTCCCCTCTAAAAAGGAACTTCGTCCCCGAAGTTCACCACCCAAATTTCAACGCATATTACTTATTATTTGATTCATGACATGGGTTAAAACATATTATTTACTGTGGACATTACTCGCTAAGCATAAACTCGTTAAATTATAAATCATACATAACTCTCCGGGACAACTAGTCGCCAACGATTAAGCACGTTAACATTGCACGCACAGCGTATGAAGAAATGTAACTTCAATGAATAAATGGTAAAATGACATATTGTAATATTAAAACAACAAGAAACCGTCACCACTTCACTAATCGTTATCAAGATGTATATAAAACCGAAACTTGACTTCCAACATATAAAATTAATGGTTCAAAGGTGTAACTACGCACTAATAGCCACATTAAACATTAAACTTGCAATTATAAAACAATTGGACATTTTAATTTTCGAAAACCTCCTGTAACAGTGCTACTCGATCGAGTATGTAGCGATACTCGATCGAGTGCCATGCTACTCGATCGAGTGTCTGGGCTACTCGATCGAGTAGCCTACAGGTCAGAATGCTTTTTATCCCGCCTTCCTGCAGCTACTCGATAGAGTACGGGGTACTCTATCGAGTATCTACAGGCCAAATTCCTCATAAAGTCTGTCATAAGCTAACACACATATATATATATAGCCGTCACATAACTTGGGTCGAGATGATTTCCCGACCCCAAAATCAATCCTGCAACATAGGTAAGTAATAAATCCGGCCTTATGGCCACAATACAAGTCCCAAATTAAAGTCGCAACAAAATAACTACTAAAGTCTAACAACACTACTAACCACTAACACCAACTACCATCAACAAGGATAAAACAAGGAGTATCACTCCTGTTGCTGCTGCTGCTGCTGCTGCTCAAACATCACCTCATCATCACCACCACCAGAAGTACCTGCTCCCGATGACCCGATCCCCGCATCCACTCCTGCTTCTGCTCCTGGGCCCACGTACCATGGAGTCAAGCCACCGTAAGGGAAGGACTGAGGTGCCCCCCACGTCGACTGATCCACCCCGTAGGAATGGAAAACCCCTGAGTAGTCCCCAACTCCACTCCACCAAACTGGATGCGGTCCCTCGGTCCCTATCCCCTGAGCGTACGCCATCTCGTGCATGTTCCGAAGTGTCAAGGTAGATGACACTCTATCTGCCAAGTAGCTGGATCGCGTCTCCGGGGTGTCGAGGTAAGGGTAGCACGGAAAAGGATGCTGCTGCTGCTGTGGCGCTACCGGTTGTGGCCTAGTCTCCGAGGCCCTCTCCCTCACTCGACGGGGTCCCCTCCCCAATCTGGGTCTCTCCACTACCGCAACTCCCGCATTCTCGCCCTTCGTCGGCTCCGGCATCACCTCCAGGATGGTGTCGTCGATGAGGTAGGTCTGTAGATGGCGGGGTCTGTCATCATCCTCCTCCTCCTCCTCATCATCGGAGTCCACCGTCACTACCGTCGGCTCCAAGGGCTCCGTGGGTGGGAGGTGCTCAGGAGCTGGAATTTTCATCTAACTCATGCCCCACACCCTCCAAGCTAGACCACCGTCAGCCAAAGTCCTCAACCATTTCAGGTCGAGATAGTAGGCACGGTCCATAGTGGGTACTGGGGTAGCTAGAGGCACGTACTCCGAAGAGGCCTCAAAAGAGGTTAGCTTTTCAGCTAACCGAGTGGCGATGGCGCCACAACTCAGGTATCGGGAAGAGGAAGAAGCCATCAAGGCAAGGGCAGCACAGACCATAGAAGGAGCATTAAAGACCACTTTCCTGGCCCGCTCTGGGTTGAGGTAAGACATCAGAAGTAAGACCTCATGATTATTCGGTTTCGATATCCTTTCGTCATAAAGGAGGTTCGAAAGAGAATGGAGAAAGACCCTCAAGGTAACATCTTTGAACGTCATTAATCAAAGCATGTTGCTCGAGGTGGGAGCTTGCTTCCCGATCGACAAGGCATCGGGCGCAGACACCGCACTCGGCTGGAATATCGGTGATGGAGTCCTTGGGAGGCTTGGACAACCCAAGGTGAGAGGCAAACAAATCCATAGTCAACAGAAAACTGGTATTCATCAACCTAAACTCAACGGTCTGGCCCGCTGGGTCATAGCTAAAGGAGCTCATAAACTCCAAGGTGAGAAAAGGATAAGTGTGTTTCCTCAGCCTATACAAACCCATAAGACCCAAGGTCTCGAAAATGTGACGGACATCCGTCTCTATCTTCAACTCCTCTAACACAATAGTGTCTATACACCTCGTAGGTCTCATTTTGCGTTTTTGTAAGGCTACAAAACGCTCCCTCTGCTTGAAATCAACAAAAACAACTGAAGGGTATTCGGGACCTGCGGGTACCACAGTCCACTCCCTTCCCCCATCTCGGGTCGATTACCCTCCCCGTTTACTTTGGCGGATTCCAAGGTTCAGTCTCGGCATCTGCTTTAGGCATATGTTCACGCAACTTGTATAAACATGCAAATATTTATTTCATGTAATTTGAATTCAACATACTCAGCTAAGTACGCAATTTCACCAACAAATTTGACATGTGAAGCACATAATTCATGCTATTAACCTTGAATATCACACTATGTACACACATTCGTCAACGGTTTCCAAATTTTGACATACAAGCTCAGTTTACTACTACTCATAGGCCATAGTTGTGAAAGAAATTTATCATGGTGATTACGTATGCTCAACAAATTCGAATATCTTAGCATGATTCTAAGGTTATTCCAAACACACTTCTAATCACATGTGAGGCATTCTTACTAGTTCATGGGAGAGAATAATTTGGAATATATCATTATCACCCTTCAATATTATGAACAACAACTCAATTAGACTTTTTAGACGGTCTTTACAAATTGCGATAATTTTGGCATATTTTCATCAATTACCGTTTCTATTATCATATTGAAGTTCAACTTATACTTATAATGTCGTTCACAACATCCATTTTCCAATTATAAATCACGAATTTCCATTTGAGGCACTTTTAAGACGGAGTTTTAAGGCAACTTTCTAAGGGTAAAATCATCAAAATCTATCCTTCAACATGATATAAACAATACTTAAGGCTCAATTCTACCATCTAACCATTGTAAAACAACCAAAAATCGATTTCAATTTTGGAAACCCTAGAAATTTCGATTTCAAATTTTGCAATTTCTAATCTAATTTACAGCAATTAGTCACCAACAAACATGGAAAGGAGGCATGTGAATCATATTTCAACAATTAAAAGCACCAAATTGATCATAATAATCGAAATTTCAGATTGTTTCACTTCTCTAACACATTCAAAACAATAAATCGTGTAAATTAAGAAGAATAGCATACCTTGATTGATTAACAAGGTAAAGAAACGAAATTAAGCAAGGAAATTAACCCAAGAATCACCACTTAACCCAAGAGTATGAGAGGATTTGAGAGGAATAAGGATTTAGGAGGAACTTAGGGGTTTCGAAATATAGGGAATAAGAGGAAGAAGTAGAAAGATTAGGGGTTTTAGAAAACTCGTAGGATTCGCTGTACAATAACCTACTCGATCGAGTGCCTGGGGTACTCGATCGAGTACCACCCTACTCGATCGAGTAGGAGCTAAATCGTCGAGTATTTGCAAGAACTTTTCCCACATCCCGACATCATAGCTTCCTAACTGGATCGAGTGAGGTCTACTCGGTCTAGTAAACACCCGCACTCGGTCAAGTATAGTTAAGTACTCGGTCAAAAGTACGAAGTAACTTGAAGATTCCTGCAAAACAACATGTGTGTCGATTCCAAACTAAGTTCGGAATTCGGCACCGATTATCGCCCTTGCTCACGCATTACCATCACTACGCACCGTCTCAACTATTAAAGCATACATTACATTACGCCACACAAATTGCCCAACTTGAATCATTTCTAAACATAATCCCGCCATCATAATACACTTAAACTTACTTTACATGTTACTACTAAACTCGTGTTTACTTCAATTTGAAGCGTATAATTAACATTAATTCTTTCTTTCACGTATCACATAAATGCATACTTTTCAAAACAAATCAATCTACCATGTTTCACATTCTATCATAAGTAATTCATCTTGCACGAATCAAACATTACGCAGCGGAAAAATTTCAACCAACAAGTAGGCATAAACGCATTACTATATGCTATGTCTCGAATTATAACTCAACTATACTATAACTATCATCATAGTGATTACTGCGGATTTATAAACTCGTAGATGACTCCCGTCATCATAAACTTATAGCAAACACCTACGTGTTCACTATTCATGTCACAACATTCAATTCCACATTTTCACGCATTTCTATCATGTAAACTTTTATCACGTATCTCATAACCATCATATAAGCTCACTAATCATTTAAAGAACTTCAATAATCTCATCAACAATTACCATACACGGCCCAATTATCACTATCACACCTCTATTAATTCTAACAAAGACTTAACCGGAGGTAGCTCCGGCACAATTAACATGCATATCAAACATAGACACACGGACTCCACATTCCCATACCATGTGACTGGCTTAAGTGTCATGGGGCCACAATCTAGCATCAGGTGGGGCTCCCATTACACATACACCAGGTTCATTTTATTAGACTCCCTACGTTCATTATGTTCATTTGTTACAGGTTCCAAAATCGTCGCTCTGATACCACTTTGTAACACCCCCATATTCAGAGGAGCCTTAACTAGGCCTTCCTTAGGATATAAGGGCGTTACCATCTCGGTTGCCCGAGGATAGCAATATTCAAATGTCGATAAAAGAACTATTAAGATATATTACAAGCGATTTAAACCAAAATACGATATAAAGGTACAACTCAAAGACTATTCACTATGACCGCCATATCTCGTGAGGACTTATCCCTGCCCGGACTCCAGCTATCAACAACATCAACACCTACTAAGACCGACTGCTCACCATAAGGGATCACGGCAGACACATAACAAACAAACAACCACACAAGGTCAGTACTGAGATAAGACACAGCAATAACAACTACAACTAACAACACAATACGATGCTATCAGTCTCACACACACAGTCACGACAATCCAACCAATTTCTGTCACTGACTGTCCACTGGACCAGTCCTGCCAGTGGGGGACCGCAGCCGCACCCACCAAATCCCCGCTCATCATACCGAGCGATAACCCTGTCCATTAATGTGCACATCCCCTCCCGTGGCGGGTTCCACGGAGGGCGAAACTAAGGCGTGAAGCCACTCCCGCAAGTGACCCCACTCAGCCGAGGCCGCGCCTCGCGAACCATAAACAACGATCACAACCACAACCACAATACAATTACTATATCACACATCCAAATACAGCACAACAACTGACACGCTAGACCATCTACAGAAACTGAGTAGGCGAACCTACCTTTAAGCCACCGCAACCAATCCATGCCGACAGATAACATGTCCAGCGACCAAGCAACGCCTATAACCAGAATACCATCATCTATTACTTACAGGCAAACCCTGGCTAAAAGAACAAGGACACGGATGATGATTATGACATACCTATTAGGGAGAAAGCTCAGCAAGAGACCGCTACCCGACACAAGTGACGCCCTCCTAAGGTTCAAGGATCTTCAAAAGGCTTCCATGGAGGTTTTGAGGTGAAGGGAAGGGAAAGAGGCGATTGAAGGATAGAAGGAAAGTGGCGGAAGTGATTTCCGGATTTTAACAAAACGCGATATAAAACCCTCGCTGAAAACCAGGTACTCGATCTAGTACCCAACATACTCGATCGAGTGGCCCCCTACTAGATCGAGTAACCTAGCTACTCAATCGAGTAGCCTCTACTCTATCGAGTACCACTCTTAACACGCAGCCCAAGATGGTTTTGGCACACTTTTCTAAGACTACTCCCGCTCCCATGGTCAGTCAACGCTGGTCAAAGGGTTCCTAAAAGGGCGGGTATTACAGCCTTCCCCCCTTAAAAAAGAACTTCGTCCCCGAAGTTCAACTCACCTATCTCCCGCTCGCGGCACGAGAACAACACGACCTCACCACTCTTTCCGCTCAAACCATAACTCCTTGGAAATACCATCCCCCCCCCATGTCATCATCATCACCGTCTACACTTATACCTATCGATTCTTACTACTGTCATGCAAGCGTTATCACCGTCAACCGTTATTCTATATATATTTAAAAGATCAAACTCGCAATGCGAATCACCACCCACGATCACCCAACATGCAGTAACAACTATCACACTATCAATCTAGAACATGTCTCATATCAACTTTCATGTGGTACAACTAATGCCACCATGTTACTCGGCAACGTGATTCAAATACGATTCATCGCACTATAACTATTTCTTCATGACCGTCTCTTGAAACATACAACCACATTCACTTTAAAGAACTAACGTAATCCGTTATACTTCAGAAATTTTTGTAATTAAAGCAAAACATAATACTAACAACATTATAAACAAGCAAAACATTATTCAAAAACAACCTTTTTTATTTCGCGACCTTACTCTTCCCCTCTAAAAAGGAACTTCGTCCCCGAAGTTCACCACCCAAATTTCAACGCATATTACTTATTATTTGATTCATGACATGGGTTAAAACATATTATTTACTGTGGACATTACTCGCTAAGCATAAACTCGTTAAATTATAAATCATACATAACTCTAAAAGGACAACTAGTCGCCAACGATTAAGCACGTTAACATTGCACGCACAAAGCGTATGAAGAAATGTAACTTCAATGAATAAATGGTAAAATGACATATTGTAATAATAAAACAACAAGAAACCGTCACCACTTCACTAATCGTTATCAAGATGTATATAAAACCGAAACTTGACTTCCAACATATAAAATTAATGGTTCAAAGGTGTAACTACGCACTAATAGCCACATTAAACATTAAACTTGCAATTATAAAACAATTGGACATTTTAATTTTCGAAAACCTCCTGTAACAGTGCTACTCGATCGAGTATGTAGCGATACTCGATCGAGTGCCATGCTACTCGATCGAGTGTCCTGGCTACTCGATCGAGTAGCCTACTGTGTCGAATGCTTTTTATCCCGCCTTCCTGCAGGCTACTCCATAGAGTACGGGTACTCTATCGAGTACCCTGTGCCAAATTCCTCATAAAGCATGTCATAAGCTAACACACATATATATATATATATATATATATATATATATATATATATAGCCGTCACATAACTTGGGTCGAGATGATTTCCCGACCCCAAAATCAATCCTGCAACATAGGTAAGTAATAAATCCGGCCTTATGGCCACAATACAAGTCCCAAATTAAAGTCGCAACAAAATAACTACTAAAGTCTAACAACACTACTAACCACTAACACCAACTACCATCAACAAGGATAAAACAAGGAGTATCACTCCTGCTGCTGCTGCTGCTGCTCAAACATCACCTCATCATCACCACCACCAGAAGTACCTGCTCCCGATCCCCGCATCCACTCCTGCTTCTGCTCCTGGGCCCACGTACCATGGAGTCAAGCCACGGTAAGGGAAGGACTGAGGTGCCCCCCACGTCGACGGATCCACCCCGTAGGAATGGAAAACCCCTGAGTAGTCCCCAACTCCACTCCACCAAACTGGATGCGGTCCCTCGGTCCCTATCCCCTGAACGTACGCCATCTCGTGCATGTTCCGGAGTGTCAAGGTAGATGACACTCTATCTGCCAAGTAGCTGGATCGCGTCTCCGGGGTGACGAGGTAAGGGTAGCACGGAAAAGGATGTTGCTGCTGCTGTGGCGCTACCGGTTGTGGCCTAGTCTCCGAGGCCCTCTCCCTCACTCGACGGGGTCCCCTCCCCAATCTGGGTCTCTCCACTACCGCAACTCCCGCATTCTCGCCCTTCGTCGGCTCCGGCATCACCTCCAGGATGGTGTCGTCGATGAGGTAGGTCTGTAGATGGCGGGGTCTGTCATCCTCCTCCTCCTCCTCCTCATCATCGGAGTCCACCGTCACTACCGTCGGCTCCAAGGGCTCCGTGGGTGGGAGGTGCTCAGGATCTGGAATTTTCATCCAACTCATGCCCCACACCCTCCAAGCTAGACCACCGTCAGCCAAAGTCCTCAACCATTTCAGGTCGAGATAGTAGGCACGGTCCATAGTGGGTACTGGGGTAGCTAGAGGCACGTACTCCGAAGAGGCCTCAAAAGAGGTTAGCTTTTCAGCTAACCGAGTGGCGATGGCGCCACAACTCAGGTATCGGGAAGAGGAAGAAGCCATCAAGGCAAGGGCAGCACAGACCATAGAAGGAGCATTAAAGACCACTTTCCTGGCCCCCTCCGGGTTGAGGTAAGACATCAGAAGTAAGACCTCATGATTATTCAGTTTACTGATATCCTTTCTGTCATAAAGGAGGTTCGAAAGAGAACGGAGAAAGACCCTCAAGGTAACATGTTGAACGTCATTAATCAGCATGTTGCTCGAGGTGGGAGCTTGCTTCCCAGTCAGACAAGGCATCAGGCGGCATACACCGCACTCGGCTGGAATATCGGTGATGGAGTCCTTGGGAGGCTTGGCCAACCCAAGGTGAGAGGCAAACAAATCCATAGTCAACAGAAAACTGGTATTCATCAACCTAAACTCAACGGTCTGGCCCGCTGGGTCATAGCTAAAAGAGCTCATAAACTCCAAGGTGAGAAAAGGATAAGTGTGTTTCCTCAGCCTATACAAACCCATAAGACCCAAGGTCTCGAAAATGTGACGGACATCCGTCTCTATCTCCAACTCCTCTAACACAGGAGTGTCTATACACCTCGTAGGTCTCATTTTGCGTTTTTGTAAGGCTACAAAACGCTCCCTCTGCTTGAAATCAACAAAAACAACTGAAGGGTATTCGGGAACTACGGGTACCACAGGTCCACTCCCTTCCCCCATCTCAGGTGGATTACCCCTCCCCCGTTTACTTTGGCGGATTCCAAGGTTCAGTCTCGGCATCTGCTTTAGGCATATGTTCACGCAACTTGTATAAACATGCAAATATTTATTTCATGTAATTTGAATTCAACATACTCATCTAAGTACGCAATTTCACCAACAAATTTGACATGTGAAGCACATAATTCATGCTATTAACCTTGAATATCACACTATGTACACACATTCGTCAACGGTTTCCAAATTTTGACATACAAGCTCAGTTTACTACTACTCATAGGCCATAGTTGTGAAAGAAATTTATCATGGTGATTACGTATGCTCAACAAATTCGAATATCTTAGCATGATTCTAAGGTTATTCCAAATACACTTCTAATCACATGTGAGGCATTCTTACTAGTTCATGGGAGAGAATAATTTGGAATATATCATTATCACCCTTCAATATTATGAACAACAACTCAATTAGACTTTTTAGACGGTCTTTACAGCTGCGATAATTTTTGCATATTTTCATCAATTACCGTTTCTATTATCATATTGAAGTTCAACTTATACTTATAATGTCGTTCACAACATCCATTTTCCAATTATAAATCACGAATTTCCATTTGAGGCACTTTTAAGACGGAGTTTTAAGGCAACTTTCTAAGGGTAAAATCATCAAAATCTATCCTTCAACATGATGTAAACAATACTTAAGGCTCAATTCTACCATCTAACCATTGTAAAACAACCAAAAATCGATTTCAATTTTGGAAACCCTAGAAATTTCGATTTCAAATTTTGCAATTTCTAATCTAATTTACAGCAATTAGTCACCAACAAACATGGAAAGGAGGCATGTGAATCATATTTCAAAAATTAAAAGCACCAAATTGATCATAATAATCGAAATTTCAGATTGTTTCACTTCTCTAACAAATTCAAAATAATAAATCGTGTAAATTAAGAAGAATAGCATACCTTGATTGATTAACAAGGTAAAGAAACGAAATTAAGCAAGGAAATTAACCCAAGAATCACCACTTAACCCAAGAGTATGAGAGGATTTGAGAGGAATCAGGATTTAGGAGGAACTTAGGGGTTTCGAAATATAGGGAATAAGAGGAAGAAGTAGAAAGATTAGGGGTTTTAGAAAACCCGTAGGATTCGCTGTACAGTAACCTACTCGATCGAGTGCCTGGGATACTCGATCGAGTACCACCCTACTCGATCGAGTAGGAGCTAAATCGTCGAGTATTTGCAGGAATTTTTCCCACATCCCGACATCATAGCTTCTTAACTGGATCGAGTGAGGTCTACTCGGTCTAGTAAACACCCGCACTCGGTCAAGTATAGTTAAGTACTCGGTCAAAAGTACGAAGTAACTTTAAGATTCCTGCAAAACAACATGTGTGTCGATTCCAAACTAAGTTCGGAATTCGGCACCGATTATCGCCCTTGCTCACGCATTACCATCACTACGCACCGTCTCAACTATTAAAGCATACATTACATTACGCCACACAAATTGCCCAACTTGAATCATTTCTAAATATAATCCCGCCATCATAATACACTTAAACTTACTTTACATGTTACTACTAAACTCGTGTTTACTTCAATTTGAAGCGTATAATTAACATTAATTCTTTCTTTCACGTATCACATAAATGCATACTTTTCAAAACAAATCAATCTACCATGTTTCACATTCTATCATAAGTAATTCATCTTGCACGAATCAAACATTACGCAGCGGAAAAATTTCAACCAACAAGTAGGCATAAACGCATTACTATATGCTATGTCTCGAATTATAACTCAACTATACTATAACTATCATCATAGTGATTACTGCGGATTTATAAACTCGTAGATGACTCCCGTCATCATAAACTTATAGCAAACACCTACGTGTTTACTATTTATGTCACAACATTCAATTCCACATTTTCACGCATTTCTATCATGTAAACTTTTATCACGTATCTCATAACCATCATATAAGCTCACTAATCATTCAAAGAACTTCAATAATCTCATCAACAATTACCATACACGGCCCAATTATCACTATCACACCTCTATTAATTCTAACAAAGACTTAACCGGAGGTAGCTCCGGCACAATTAACATGCATATCAAACATAGACACACGGAAACCACATTCCCATACCATGTGACTGGCGTAAGTGTCATGGGGCCACAATCTAGCATCAGCTGGGGCTCCCATTACACATACACCAGGTTCATTTTATTAGACTCCCTACGTTCATTATGTTCATTTGTTACAGGTTCCAAAATCGTCGCTCTGATACCACTTTGTAACACCCCCATATTCAGAGGAGCCTTAACTAGGCCTTCCTTAGGATATAAGGGCGTTACCATCTCGGTTGCCCGAGGATAGCAATATTCAAATGTCGATAAAAGAACTATTAAGATATATTACAAGCGATTTAAACCAAAATACGATATAAAGGTACAACTCAAAGACTATTCACTATGACCGCCATATCTCGTGAAGACTCATCCCTGCCCGGACTCCAGCTATCAACAACATCAACACCTGCTAAGACCGACTGCTCACCATAAGGGATCACGGCAGACACATAACAAACAAACAACCACACAAGTTCAGTACTGAGATAAGACACAGCAATAACAACTACAACTAACAACACAATACGATGCTATCAGTCTCAAACACACAGTCACGACAATCCAACCAATTTCTGTCACTGACTGTCCACTGGACCAGTCCTACCAGTGGGGGACCTCAGCCGCACCCACCAAATCCCTGCTCATCATACCGAGCGATAACCCTGTCCATTAATGTGCACATCCCCTCCCGTGGCGGGTTCCACGGAGGGCGAAACTAGGGCGTGAAGCCACTCCCACAAGTGACCCCACTCAGCCGAGGCCACGCCTCGCGAACCATAAACAACGATCACAACCACAACCACAATACAATTACTATATCACACATCCAAATACAGCACAACAACTGACACGCTAGACCATCTACAGAAACTGAGTAGGCGAACCTACCTTTAAGCCACCGCAACCAATCCATGCCGACAGATAACATGTCCAGTGACCAAGCAACGCCTATAACCAGAATACCATCATCTATTACTAACAGGCAAACCCTAGCTAAAAGAACAAGGACACGGATGATGATTATGACATACCTATTAGGGAGAAAGCTCAGCAAGAGACCGCTACCCGACACAAGTGACGCCCTCCTAAGGTTCAAGGATCTTCAAAAGGCTTCCATGGAGGTTTTGAGGTGAAGAGAAGGGAAAGAGGCGACTGAAGGATAGAAGGAAAGTGGCGGAAGTGATTTGCGGATTTTAACAAAACGCGATATAAAACCCTCGCTGAAAACCAGGTACTCGATCGAGTACCCAACATACTCGATCGAGTGGCCCCCTACTCGATCGAGTAACCTAGCTACTCGATCGAGTAGCCTCTACTCTATCGAGTACCACTCTTAACACGCAGCCCAAGATGGTTTTGGCACACTTTTCTAAGACTACTCCCGCTCCCATGGTCAGTCAACGCTGGTCAAAGGGTTCCTAAAAGGGCGGGTATTACAGAAAATGAGAGAGAAAGAGTGAATATGAGAAATGAGAGAGGATGAGTGAATGAGGAAGTGAGTTGGGAGATTAGAATGGTGGAAGAGTTGTACAAAATTAGGTAGAGTTATACACAATTAGGGAAGAAGATTAGGGAGGGAGAATTATGACCCTTCAATGAGATGTAATCTCATCCCTCCATCCCTTCCATCCAAGGGCTCTTATAAGGACTTAGGGCCTTATATGGTATGAAGGCCTTATAAGAACCCTTCTCTCTCTCTCTCTCTCTCTATATATATATATATATATATATATATATATATATATATATATATATATATATATATATATATATATATATATATATATGTCAAACCAACATTACATAACAACTTCTATAATTCAAAATGCCAAACCTAAATTACACAATTATTATTAAAGCCTGACAAAAGGAACGTTTAAACCTTAACGTTGAATGCCCTAAGTGCCCTAAGTACCAATACAGTACGTTGGCCAAAAAGTTGTACAAACTTGTGCTAGACCTACATTAAATCAACTAATTCAACATAAGAGAACCTTCGACGAGCTAGTAAGGGTGCTGCTATTGATTTCACTTCTTAAGGTGACAAAGTTGGCATATCCCGTAACGTCTCATCAACTTGTTTAATTTGACTATCATTAGTAAGTGGATTAAGATGAGTGTTCTGCAATACATTTCTTCGTTGGTGAACGTGCATGAGGAATTTGGCTGCCATATTATCCATCATAAAGCACTTGCATCTTTTGGAAATTAGTCTACCACGACTACGCATTATCCTCACGCCATTAATATCATTAAATCGTAAAGATCGCAGATATGCTACCAGAACACCAGGTGAATACGGATAAAAAAGAAAGAGCTTAGGCCAAAATTTACAGACATTGGCCATGCTTGCCCTATCCGAGCAACTATCAAGTAGTTGGAAGATTTTTGACACAAGATCTGCATTAGTTAAAACATCATATTTTGGTTGATTGCAACGATCATTGAACTCCATTTTGTTAACTTGACCAATGTAACTCAGAGATTCTATTTTCTCTTTGACATAATGTTCAATAAAAAGTTATCTTTCTACATCCTCGAGATTGACTACCCAACCTTTCCACCAATTTTCCATATTTTTTTCTGTATGCAGAATTGAAAAGGGGAAACACTTTTAAATGGAGGAAATATGTAAAATTTTACTTGACTCAGTACAACAGTTAGTAACTTTAGTAGCTCAAAACACAGCGTATATACTGCTTAGTATGCATTGTTTGAACTTGATATATAAACAATTTCAGTAGAAAATCAACAAAATACAGCTTAGGTGAAAACGAAACATAGATTTCAACACACAAAACACGATAAGCGACATTTGAATAAGCGAATTAGAACCTGCTAGTTGTAATCAGGAATTTATAAGTTAGAACAACCTAAAAATTAGTCATATAACAACAATTAATTAGCTTATCAAGAACAATCAATTAGCTTATAAACAATTAAACACTTGAAACATAGATTTCAACACACAAAAGTTCAACAATTCCGAAGCATACAACTTATCAACAACAACTACTAGTTGTAATCAGGAATTCATAAGATTAATAATCAAAAGATTTTGTAATATGAAGATAAGTTATATACCAGGAAAGCAAGTCTTTCTCGGTGATTTTCGCTGGCTTGACCTGTTTGCACAACCTGGAAATTTCATAAAGATAAAGTCAATAATTAGCTAAACGGTAATGTGAAGGTCTATGATTGACACGGTAAAATGAAGCATTTCCGCAGGTTGAAATTGAAAAGTAACAAACGACATGAGAAATTAGGGTTCGATTATTGCTTAATTTTATGGAAACTAAAATTCCACATAGGTTGAGGAATAAGAATACAAAACTAAGAATTCGTCATGTAAAAACAATGAATTAGCTTCATTAGGGAAATTACTGGAAAATAGGGTTAAAATATGGACACAAATTGATGAATCTTAGGAAAATTAACATGCATTAACAAATTAGAATACAATCGCCATTAATTTGAAAAGCAAATTACCTTAATTTGGAGGAATGAAACTCTTTAATGGTGGTTTCAGTGAATTAGAAGGGCGAAAATGATAGTGATGAATGACTTAAACCGTAACTTGAGAAGCTGTGGACAGGGCACCCGCGCCGCGCACACCCGAGCATTGTGGTTTTGAGACGGCGGCACTTCTCCCACGGAACCTTGGTTTACCAAAGCACGCCATGGGACGTTACCGATGTAATACTACGGTTTTATGAGCCTCTGGGTACTCTATCGAGTAGGCCTTACTCTGTCGAGTAAAGGTGTTTTGTATTTTTAAAATAGTTTCTGACCTGTAGGGTACTCTATCGAGTAGCCTTAGGTACTCGATAGTGTAGCAGGGTACTCTATCGAGTAGCCTTAGGTACTCGATAGAGTAGCCGACACTCGATCGAGTACCTCAGCTACTCGATCGAGTAGCCGGTTTACGGGGTGATGAATTGTCGGGTTTTGTTAACAATGCGATTTGGTATATAATTACTTCCGTCACTTTCTTGAAACACTTTTATAAACCTAATTGCTTTCAAAAGAGAAAACAAACTACGTTCTTCGCATCAATCGCATTGTTGGCAAATCTCGGAGCTTGGAAGGTCGGATTTTATCTTTCTTTATACCTTTGTGATCCTTGCGTCGAGGGTAAGATCTACGTACCGTTTTTATAGTATTTCGTTAAGTTTCGTTAAACCCTAATTTTGGGATTGGGGATTTTTGTTATGTTTCTTGATTGGTAGAAATTGCATGATTATATGTTAGGAGGAGGATTCGTAGGAGAGGAATTTTGATACAGCTGTTGAGACCGTCTGATTGTGTTGCTGTTCCAGGTAGGGTTTCCCAACTCAATATTACTTACATAATGTGTGGTGTTTGTGCTGTAATTAGTGTAATTGGTTGATTCGGACGGTTGTTGATATTGTGATTGTGATTGTGTGTATGTGGTTCTCGAGATGCGTTCTTGGCTGAGTGGAGTCACTTGCGGGAGTGGCTTCACGCCCTAGTTTCGCCCTTCGTGGAACCCGCCACGGAAGGGGATGTGCACATTAATGGGACAGGGTTATCGCTCGGTATGATGAGAGGGGCTTAGGTGGGAACGGCTGCGGTCCCCTACTGGCAGGGCTGGTCCATTGGACAGTCGGTGACGGAGATGAAGTGGAGTGCCTGATTGTGTATGATTGTATGAGCTGTATTGGTTACTGTTCTGTTGGTTATATTATTTATGTAAATAGTACTGACCCCGTTTAAATGTTTTAAAAACTGTGGTGATCCATTCGGGGGTGGTGAGTAGTTATTGAGCAGGTATGAGACGATGCGTATGGGATAGCTTGGATGAGTCATCACGTTGCAGTTTAGAAGTCTTCCGCTGTGTCTGACGCTTGATAGTATTTTGATAGTAGATAGTTTTGAGAACTTGTATTTCCTTTTATCAGTTTTGGTTTTGAACATGTAATCACTTAAACTATAATTACTTTTAAAGTACGTTTCTTTATTGTCTTATGATATTCATTACCTCGGGCAACCGAGATGGTAGTATCCTTATACCTGAGTGGTCCTGGTAAGACACTTGGAGTATGGGGGTGTTACAAATGGTATCAGAGCGACGATCCTGAAACCTGTAACCAATGAATATAGGGAGTCAAATAAAATGAACCCGGGGTAAAAGTTGTAGGAGCTAATGCAAAGACTTGGGAGACGTCCTAAAGTCGCGAACTCGCCCTACAATTTTGAACCGGTCACCATGGGATATAAGTCGGGATTGCTATGTGTTTACTAATGCTCTATTGCGTGTGTTGGATGGATGAGTGTTATATAGTTGAATGGATGTGTGGTGGGAAAGATGAAGGTAATTTTTTTTTATGATGACATGAATTGTGATGGGAATTACTACTGGTTACTATTGTGTATATGCATATGATTGCGTGCATATGATTGGATGAATAAGTTGTATGAATACGGGTATGAATGTGATCTATGGTTTGGTTGAAAAGATGAGTTAAGGAATTGCATGAGAATATGAAATTCATGTGGAGAACATGTTTATGTGATGGAAGTGGATTTTCTACTTTTGCTATGTTAGTAACATGTGAATAGGGGGATTTTATGTCGTATATTATGTTGTTGTAGTACGTAAAGGTATAGAATAAAAGGATGTGGGTAAACCATGATTGACAAGTTAAATAATCTAGGTGCATGATGAATGTTGTTGCTTGGCTTTTGGAGATAGTAACATGTGATTAGGAATACTGGTTTTGTGAGTATTGAGTTGTTTTTGTTTACCATTGTTGTCGTTTAAGTTGTTTGAAAGAGAAAAATCGAATAGTTATGTCGTCTGATTACAGCAAAGTTGTCTTTAAACTGTTATTACTTGAGATGAATAAATGATTTTAATGTGATTCTAATTGGAGGTGATAGCTTGTTCTTTTATGATTCTAACGATAGGTCACACGCCCAAAACGACCAAGAAATGAGTGAGTTATGACTGTTTTACGAAACCTGGACAGTGCTGAGAAATGCGTAGGTACTCGATCGAGTAGCCTTGGTACACGATCGAGTAGGGGGGAACTCGATCGAGTACGTCAGTTACTCGATCGAGTAGCCCTAGTGATTTGTTTTACGTCCTTCTGACCTTCACCTACTCGATCGAGTAAGTCC
This sequence comes from Silene latifolia, assembly GCF_048544455.1. Lineage (NCBI taxonomy): Eukaryota > Viridiplantae > Streptophyta > Magnoliopsida > Caryophyllales > Caryophyllaceae > Silene > Silene latifolia. Next base: position 149,574,537 of record NC_133534.1, on the reverse strand, counting down.
CTTACTCGATCGAGTGGCCTGTACTCGATCTAGTGACCCCTATTTTGGGTCATATGCTTATCTTTTGAATTCGTTGCATATTTTGTTTAATTCAAAGTTTTTATATTGCTTCTTTATGCATTGTTTTACAAGTACGTTGGTCTTGACGCGTAAGTTACCTAATCTTATGGTGTAGTGAGTGACACCTGTGGTAAGTATGAGTTCGGTGGGAGGACATGAGCTATATGTGGTTGTAATAGATAGTGGAAAAAAAAAATAAAAGGAAGATCGTTATGGCTTAATTGAGACATAGATCATGTTTTTTTTTAAGATGAAATGAGAGGACTGATATGATTGTGGGTTGAGTAACGTAAAAGTAAGTGAATGTGGGCAGGGGATGATGTGAGTCTAAGGAACGTGAGAATGAAAGGATTGAGAGTAAGGATGTGGATAGTGGCAACTTGAGATGTGTAAAGAATTATGGAGGGAGATGGTTAGGAGTCATGCGGGTTAAGAATATATAGTGAGAGTTCGTTTTAAAGGGGTTGAGAAGAGTAGTATATAGTGAACTTTGTGGAGACATGTCGCGAGGTGGATTTGTATACAGTGAGTGAGTTTGGGAGATTTGGTTTATTAAGAGGTGAAACTAATGTGTGATTTCCTTGGGCATTTAACGGCATGCAATGAAATTGTTTGAACAGTGAACGTTGATTTTATGGATAGATTAGTGGCAAGTTTGAGTGATAGCATAATAAGAGAAGATCCATGGTAGAAAAGAGTGAGATGATATCAATATAAAATAATGAGATGTGAGTATTGGAGCAATGAGAAAGTAACCAGAACACTAAAGTGTTAGGTAGAAGTGATAAGGAGTTGAATGGTTAATTGATTTTGTCGAGTGTACAAGAAAAGAAGGAGGGGAGTAAAACTAGGAAAATGTTGACCGGAGTTATGTGACATAAAAGTAAGGAATCGTCGAGATGTATGATACTATCAAGAATAAGCAAGTTAATGGTTATACAGAAGTTTCAAGGCAACATGATTAATCATGAGTTTCGAGGAATTAAGGGAGTAAGAAGTTGGTGGAGAATTTGCACGATAATAGATAATTGGTGGAGAGTTAGATGAAAATACGAGTAAGATAGTATTGGGAATGATGTTGATGTAATTATGTTGGTGAATTTGATGATAGTTATTTGGAATGTTAACCGAAGATAGGAAAGAAATCGTGATGTTTAGAGATGAGTGAATGAGGTTTGATGTCCGGACAGTGGTGGTGTTATGTTTGTGACTAATGGTTAAGAGTGATGGTATATTAGAAAGGTAGCAATTCAAAAGAGGTTGATTTGGTAGGGACCTGATTGTTATGTATAATTGTGAGAGAGTATAAGATGTGGTTAGATGAGGCGGATGCTAATAGTTGAATAGTAATGGTATGGTTATACTTGGCAGGAAGTGATGGTTGTGCGAATGGGGGAAAATGTTATGAGGGGCATATGAGTTAAGCTCGGGCGGTAGGTAACCTATGTTGAGTGGTAACTTACGTGATCAGGATTGACTGGTTGGATGTGATTACGGGTATGTGATACGTGTAAATGTTTGTGCGAGGTTCTGACCTCACAAGAAGTGGTATTTATAAAGTTGTTATATGATTGTTTTGTAATTTATGTTGGGTACGGTATACTAATGGAATGAGGTTCAAAAGGTAATAATGTGATTGATTTGGCATGGATAGTTAAAATTGTATGTGTATGGATGATACTTGTTTATTCCGTGAAATGGTAAGGATGATGTTCATGAAATTATTATTTGTTTAATTCATATAACATGTTGCATTGTGATTTAGTAGAGTGGATTTGAGTAAGTTTTTCTTTTCTGAGAAGTTATGTTGGGTCAGTGTTTATGGGATTGTGTCTGTTGTGATGTCTATCGGTGTAGTTGTGGTGCCTCGGGTGATGATCCGGGCACGGTACCTAGTGTTGAGATGCGGGTATTTTCGCACTGCGGTGTGGCTGTTGGTGGTGGTGTTGCGATGTCGTCACCGGTTGTGGTGGAGTAGGCGGGATGATTATGATTAGGATTCGCGTTTCGAAAGTACATACCAGTTATACATAAATTGTTGTTTTGTTTGATGTTGCTTCCTGTGAGTTTCAGTTGGTACAGATAGACAGTTGTTTTGTTTATTGATGTTTCTTACCAGTTAAGTTTTGGTATGAGGGTAGAGTATGATATGAAAGAGAGTTGTATATGTTTTCGTTGTTGTCATGGTATAGTGACATTCTGTTGATGGGACACGGTTTGTCGAAGTTATTTGATACTTTTGATCTTGTTTTAAGATGAGGCTTTAGACATAGTCATGGTAAGTGATTGGTGGAACATGTGTTGTATTGATCTGGACGCTGCAGGTGGTTCATAATCAGATTTTGGGACAGTGAGTGTAGGGTGTTGGGAATTAGTGTCATGTTAAGTTTTCTATGAGTTTTGCGGTAATAAAGAAAAGAACTTGAGGATCTAGTGTGAGTGTACGTAACGAGTGTAGATCGTGAGTTATGCTTCTGGGAGATAAGTGCCTCACATAGAGAGGTATGTTATTTTGCAGTAATAATGAAGAGTTGGTATGGTGATTTTGCTACGAGTTTTATGGTATAGGTTAGGTGGTATGCCGAATGAGTTGAGGTATGAGAAATGTTTATGTATGGGAGCCTTGGATATAGGAATGGTGAGTGTTGGGTTTATAGGCGGTTATCTATGACATGTGATGGTGATGAAAATAATGAGAAGATATAACTAAGGATATAGTATTAGTGAGTTACGAGGACGTAACATTTATCTCAAGAGGAGTAGGATGCGATAAAAGAGAATTTGATGATTGTGCATGTCGTAGTATAATTCGAAGTAGAGTTGTATATATTGTGGTTGATATTGTTAAAAGACCATGGCCGTGCTTGTAGTAGCGTGATGTTTAGGAGTGTGAGAATATTTCACTAGTGTTGACAGTTGGATGATGAGGTTATGAGTGTGAGTAAACTTCGAGGACGAAGTTCCTTTTAAGGGTGGTAGAATGTAACATTCTGTTTGATGTCTATGAGTGTCTTGATATTGGATTTGGTAGTGGATGATATATTATGGAGCTAGCAGCGTTAGTGGAGGGTAGTTGGTAGTGTATGAAGTTAGTGTTGGGAGAGTTTATGATGTAGTTGATACGACATCGTGAGCGATATGTGAAGGTAGGAATAGTTGGTGGAGTTTGTGTTAAGAGTTCATGGTTTCATGTTTTATAAGTTGGGGTGTTGTTTTGAGTTCTTTGTAGCTTTGTTGCGTCTTAACCGAGTTAGTATATTTGTTTTTATGTATGGGTTGAACTTCGGGGGCGAAGTTCTTTTTAAGGAGGGAAGACTGTAATACTACGGTTTTATGAGCCTCTGGGTACTCTATCGAGTAGGCCTTACTCTGTCGAGTAAGGGTGTTTTGTATTTTTAAAATAGTTTCTGACCTGTAGGGTACTCTATCGAGTAGCCTTAGGTACTCGATAGAGTAGCAGGGTACTCTATCGAGTAGCCTTAGGTACTCGATAGAGTAGCCGGCACTCGATTGAGTACCTCAGCTACTCGATCGAGTAGCCGGTTTACGGGGTGATGAATTGTCGGGTTTTGTTAATAATGCGATTTGGTATATAATTACTTCCGTCACTTTCTTTAAACACTTTTATAAACCTAATTGCTTTCAAAAGAGAAAACAAACTACGTTCTTCGCATCAATCGCATTGTTGGCAAATCCCGGAGCTTGGAAGGTCGGATTTTATCTTTCTTTATACCTTTGTGATCCTTGCGTCGAGGGTAAGATCTACGTACCGTTTTTATAGTATTTCGTTAAGTTTCGTTAAACCCTAATTTTGGGATTGGGTATTTTTGTTATGTTTCTTGATTGGTAGCAATTGCATGATTATATGTTAGGAGGAGGATTCGTAGGACAGGAATTTTGATACAAATTGTTGAGACCGTCGATTGTGTTCTTTGTTCAGGTAGGGTTTCCCTACTCAGTATTACTTACATAATGTGTGGTGTTTGTGCTGTAATTAGTGTAATTGGTTGATTCGGACGGTTGTGGATATTGTGATTGTGATTGTGATTGTGTGTCTGTGGTTCTCGAGATGCGTTCTCGGCTGAGTGGAGTCACTTGCGGGAGTGGCTTCACGCCCTAGTTTTGCCCTTCGTGGAACCCGCCACGGAAGGGGATGTGCACATTAATGGGACAGGGTTATCGCTCAGTATGATGAGCGGGGCTTAGGTGGGAACGGCTGCGGTCCCCCACTGGCAGGGCTGGTCCAGTGGACAGTCGGTGACGGAGATGGAGTGGAGTGCCTGATTGTGTATGATTGTATGAGCTGTATTGGTTACTGTTCTGTTGGTTATATTATTTATGTAAATAGTACTGACCCCGTTTAAATGTTTTAAAAACTGTGGTGATCCATTCGGGGGTGGTGAGTAGTTATTGAGCAGGTATGAGACGATGCGTATGGGATAGCTGGGATGAGTCATCACGTTGCAGTTTAGAAGTCTTCCGCTGTGTCTGACGCTTGATAGTATTTTGATAGTAGATAGTTTTGAGAACTTGTATTTCCTTTTATCAGTTTTGGTTTTGAACATGTAATCACTTAAACTATAATTACTTTTAAAGTACGTTTCTTTATTGTCTTACGATATTCATTACCTCGGGCAACCGAGATGGTAGTATCCTTATACCTGAGTGGTCCTGGTAAGGCACTTGGAGTATGGGGGTGTTACAACCGATTTGAGAGGCATTGAAACCGGTGAAAGGCTGAATAACGCTGCATTTGTGGAGTCGCCACCAATTTATTGTGGAAAATTAGAAACCGTTCGAATACCTCGTGCCATGTCAAGACATAAAGTAATGACATGAACACTAAGAACTCGTTACTCTTAGCATTCTATGTCTAGAATGACTCTCGAGATGGCAATGGACACGGATGTCCAGAGATAACTGGAGTAAGGGGTGAGGGTACGTATCAAGAAGTTCTTTAATTCGAGCACCTAATCCCGCCCACCTCGATAGTGGACTCTACTAATGATTAGGGAAGTCGTTCATATTTGATATGTCGTCGATGTAATGCTTGCAATACAAAAGACATGGATTAATCCTAGCATGTGAAATTAGACTATGTCAGTTAACACGTGTTTTAGCAAACAATTTGGTCGAAGTAATTGTTAGATTCAATACATGTGAATGCCATACAATTAAATCATATATAATAATAATTACGATAAATGAATTACAATAATTAAAATTACAGAAAATTACAAGCTTTATTTGATCTACGTCAAAAGCACGCTCAAAGATGGGATTTCAAAGAAGAAAATAAAAGGAAAATAAAATTAGAATTAAAATATGAAAATATGTCAGATTAGAGGTGATAATATGAATAATAGTTGATTTAAACCGTAATTAGGAGCTACGTCAAAGCGAGAAAGAGTTCAAAGGCAGAAACCAACCCAGAACAGGTGCATCATCTGCTGCGCCCTCTGGAAGAGGCGCATCACTTTATGCGTCTGTTCTCGAGCTGGGTTCTGGCAGTGAAGTCAGAATTGCAACACTGTTATGTTTCGTTGGTAGATTTAAGATGGATTATTAGCGGTTTACATGATTATGATTATACGATGAAGTCGTGTCGGAAATACAAAAAGGCGAAACTTGAGGTTAGAATAAGACGAAACTGGACAAATAAGATTCGGAAGAAAACTTATGTATCAAACTGGGACTCCAGAACCTCGACATGAACAAGTCGAAACCACGAAGAATCGATTTGAATTAAAACGGCGAAAACCCGCATGTATTGAATTACTCGGGATTAAGGACAAATTAAGCATTGTAATTAAAAGAGAGTTGTTAAAATATGATTTATATACTGAAATAACAAAGAGAACAAAGGAAAATGAAAGAATAAGAAAAGGAGGAAATTTGCTGGAAGTCGAGGATGAAGAAGAAGAGCAGGAGCAGCAAGCAGCCTCTGGAAGAGGCGCAACAAGGCTGCGATCCTTCCTGAAGGCGCAGCTGCTGCTGCGTTTCTTCTCGACGTCCGACCTCTGCTGTTTCGTAAAAACGGCTTTAAAAGGTGGACTTTAAATCGGTTTTCGATGGTGCTCTTGATATAGATTTACATTTATTGATAAAAAATAAAAGTACAATAATAAAATTGGATTTACACCCTTAGACTTACATGTTTGACGAAATGATATTAACTAAAGTTATCATTTAGTGATTGCATGACTCGAATATCCATGGAAAGTGCCCTCGTTAGAGGATTTAGTTTATTGATTAGGTTGATTAAAGGTGGAGTTGGTCGGTCTATGCAACGTGACTGGGACTCAGAATGATCTGAGCTTACGTGTTCGATTGATCAAGCATGTAGGCATCGAAAGGCAATAGCGTAGTCTAGAATGCAAAGAGAGAGAGAGAGAGAGAGAGAGAGAGAGAGAGAGAGAGAGAGAGAGAGAGAGAGAGAGAGAGAGAGAAGGCAGAACACTCGCGTGCCAAATATGGCGGCCGAAGGCCTCTATTTATACTAAACATATGGAAGATTTTTGGAATTACGCGGATTTAGAAACAAATCTCGAAAATATTCTGGAAAATGCGAAAAGAGGACTGTAGAAGAGGCACAGCAGCTACTGCGTTACTTCGAAGAGGCGCAGCATTTGCTTCATCTTTTGTCCAGCGGTTTCCTCCTCGGCAAGAAAGATTTCCGCGTTTTATTATAGAACTTCAGTAGATTTACACTTCCTTATTCTATGAAACACAATATTATGGTAGATATTTACTTAAAATATTATTTTTAATTAGGAATAAATATCTAGAGAATTCTAGAACATTCCGAAATATTCTGATTCGGCATTTAAACGATTTTTAGAAAATGAAGCGTTTTTTTACCCGGACTCCAAATGAACTCTAATTACTATCAAAACGACCGCATCGGTGCGTAGATGACGACCCAGGGGTTGACTCGAGTATTTGAGCTATCACTTAACGATGAACTTACGGACTGACATAAGTTGTTCCGTGTATCAAATATGCGGCCCAATCTTCACTGGGTGGTTAGCGGGAGGTGTAGAAATGAGGTATCTATAGAACCCCCACTTTGACTGAGGCTTGGACAAGGTGAAAGTCAAAGTATAGCCATCAGGTTAATCAAAGATTACAACCTGACGACTATGGAGACGCGAGGCGACTCAAGGGGTCTGAACCAAGGACCTGTTGTCGGGAACATTTTAGAGTCTGTCGACTATCGGGGAGGATAGTTTAAAGTCCATTAGACTACATAAGGAAGCTCGCCAGCCATAAGAAGAAACCATACCTGAGACACCCCTGGGTGAAGGATTCGAAGGTAAAAATACTCTTCGGAGAATTTTATCTTAAACTCCGTGGGGAAGAATCATATGTTGAGTCGACAACGACGCGTCCTTCGCACCGCTGAGGAGAAAATAATAGATCGACAACGACGAGTCCATGGCATCGCCGAGGAAAATAAAGGTGTTTGATCGACAACGGCGCGTCCTTGTGGACATGGACCACCCGCGCCGCGCTCACCTGTGCCTTGATTTCGAGCCGGCGGCACTTCTCCCACGGAACTCCGGCGCGAGGCCGAGACATGTCATGGGCCGTTACTGATTTGAAAGGCATTAAAACCGGTGAAAGGTTTGACAAGCCTGTATTTTTGGAGTCGCCACCAATTTATTGTGCAAAAATTGGAAACCGTTTGAATACCTCGTGTCATGTCGAGACACAAAGTAATGACATGAACACTAAGAACTCGTTACCCTTAGCATTCTATGTCTAGAATGACTCTCGAGATGCCAATGGACACTGATGTCCAGAGATAACTGGAGTAAGGTGTGAGTGTACGTATTAGGAAGCTCTTTAATTCGAACACCTAATCCCGCCCGCCTCGATAGCGGCCTCTACTAATGATTAGGAAAGTTGTTCATATTTGATATGTTGTTAATTTGTAATGCATGCAATGCAACAAACATGGATTAATCCTAGCATGTGAATTAGACTATGTCGGTTAACACGTGATTTAGAAAACAATTTGGTCGAAGTAAGTGTTAGATTAATTACATGTGAATGACATACAATTAAATCATACATAGTAATAATTACGATAAATGAATTACAATAATTAAAATTTCAAGCTTTATTTTATCTATGTCAAAAGCACGTTCGAAGACGAGATTTCGAAGAAGAAAACAAAAAGAAAATAAAATTAGAATTAAAATATGAAAGATACGTCATATTAGAGGTGATATTACGAATAATAGTTTATTTAAACCGTAATTAAGAGACAGTCAAAGCGAGAAAGAGTTCAGGGACAGAAACCAAACCAGAACAGGTGCATCATCTGCTGCATCCTCTAGAAGAGGCGCAGCATTTTATGCATCTGTTCTAGAGCTGGGCTCTGGCTGTGAAGTCAGAACCGCAACACTGTTATCGTTCATTGGTTGATTTAAGATGGATTATCGATATTAGACTCGAATTGAAGTGTTTTAACCGATTATATCTATCTGAATTAGTCAAAAAATGAATTAAAACGAGAAATTACAGCGGTTTACATGATTATGATTATACGATGAACTCGTGTCGGAAATACAAAAAGAGCAAAACTTGAGGTTAAACTAGGACGAAACTGGATAAATAAGATCCTCCATCCTGCCAAGCATCCATTACGGACGGGTTTCTCGAAGAGGTATTTGACGGGATCCATTTTAGAATACACTTTGACCGAGTAGCTAAGCATGTAATGGCGTAGCTTTTTTGTTGCCCACACAAGAGCGAGGCATGTCTTCTTGAGAGGTGTATACTTACTTTCGTACTCCAAGAACTTCTTACTAAGATAGTAGATAGCTCTTTCTTCTTTTCCAACAGTCTGTGCGAGCATAGCCCCCATGGCTGTTTCGGTAACTGTGAGATATAAACTAAGAGGTTGATCTTGTTTAGGAGGCATTAGCACTGGTGGCTTGGCCAATATCTCCTTTATCCTGTCGAATGCCTTTTGAGAGTCATCGCCCCATACGTTATAGTCTGTTTTATTGAGCTTTTTGAAAATAGGTTCGCAGATCATAGTAACTTTTGATATGAATCGATTTATGTACTGCACTTTGCCCAGGAATCCTCAAACCTCTTTTTCTGTTTGGGGTTGTGGCATCTCGATTAAGGCCTTAATCTTGGAGGGATTAATTTCTATCCCCCTCTGGCTGACAACGTATCCCAGAAGCTTGCCTGACGTTACTCTGAATGCACATTTCTGAGGATTAAGCCTCATGTTGTATTTGCACAATCTAAGGAAGAATTTGTGAAGGTTAGCGATGTGCCCTTTTCTATCGTTAGATTTGACGATCATATCGTTCACGTACACCTCCACCTCTTTAGGTATCATGTCATGTAGCAAAGTAGTCATAGTGCGTTGGTACATAGCCCCAGCGTTGATTAGCCCAAATGACGTAACAGTATAGCAGTACGTGCCCCCACTGAGTGACGAAGGCTGTCTTGTGCATATCTTCTATAACCATTTTTATTTGGTTATACCCTGTGATGCCTGTCGTTGTGTGCACCAAAAATAATATTTATAAAACCTATTAAAACTAACAGAAGTTAGTGGTAACAGAGTCGAACCACAGAGAGGCGGGGGAGTTTATAGTTGCTTTCAATTTTAGTCAAAGGGTAACAATGAGGAGGATTTTGATATGATTAATAACTAAACTAAATGCAAATAAAAATAAATAAGACAATAAAAATAAGCAATAAAGATGTGAACAAATAATGAAAAGCAGCTAGGATGGTCGGGTCACTACAGCTACGATGGCACATAAGTCTAGGTAAGTCTCGAAATTCGGTCGCGAAGGATGGGGAAAACAAGTCCTCTCGGTCCATGTTAAATAGTAACTACCTCTCGGCCTATGCTACTAATCCCTAAGTCTCATTAATACTAACCCTCGTTCTTGATTAATGATTCCTAATGTAAACTAAATTACATTATCTTTCGATCTAGCAATCTAGCCGTCTTAAATCGTTAATCTAAGTCCTTCCTTATATTTCGATCTACAGGATGGTCAAAACTAAGCATCTAACAAGTCTCCGCTAGGTCTCATTGATAGATATTGCATTTAACGATTCGAACGAAGCAAATCAAACACGAAGTCAGTCGATCGACCAGCTACCCAATCGATCGATCGATGATCGATCGGACCGACCAGATAAGCCAGTCGGTCGACCAAGCCCTAATGCGAGGTCACATATTCTAATGCCATCTACGCTATAATTCGCCTACATCCTAGCAAGGGTGATTTAGCTAGACATATTAATGATAAAAACAACAATGAAAATTGCGATTAAAGCATAAGAATTCATAATTGAAATACTAAAATGATTAAAGTGCATAAAACGTAAATAATGGTTTCGGGATATCTACGCTAACAATTTCTAAACTAATAAAACAGTAAACAAACTGAAGAATAAGAACAAGGGTTACCGAAATTGGAACGAGTGAAGAATAGATCCGAAGGCAATGAAAACTTTATTGATAATATAGATTGAATGTGAATGGAAACCTAAAGTAAAGTAGTCTGAAAACTATATGAAACAAAGCTAATGAATAGATGCCTAAAGTAACAGGAAGAGTTACGTTATATAGAAGAATAACGTAACCTAAACCAAAACCTAATTACAATATGGGCTTCCTCGTATTTTAATTTGTGTATCAGCTCGCGTGGTGGTCGATCGACCACTGAGGTCAGTCGATCGACCACAGGCGCTGTACAGAATTGCATTCTGACGATTCCTGCAGCGCGCACCGATCTTAAAACAGCTGCCATTTCTTCCTTACTTGGTCAAATCAGGCGTTCTACGCGGCGTTGTAAAGCTAAGAGGATAAGGTTTCACCTCCAATTAGAATCACTCGATTATCTGCTTTAGAACTCGAGATACAGCCATATGAAGCAGCCTCCAATGTCGAGAAGCATTCTGACGGTCTATAGACCATGTAGGTCAGTCTATAGACTGCTATAACAGGTAATTCGCATCTGAAGCTCTCGTAAATTTGTCTTTTAGGCCTCGAAACGCGCACCAAGTTCATCTCTTGAGTCACTACTCCATGTCAAATGCAATGCTAAGTACTTAGGGACGGATTCGGCTCGATTTCCGCTGGATTCTTCACATTTCTGCAATATTATACAAAAACACGAAAGTAGACGGAAATAGGGAAAATAGTAGCATAAACTACATATTTGAGCTCTGAAATGCGTGTAAAATAAGGTGTAAAACATCATATAAATGACACGCATCAAACTTCCCCAAACCAAACCATTGCTTGTCCCCAAGCAAGAACTAGACTCGATCTTAGAACCTAATGGAACGAGTTCAATCTCAGAGCGAAATGCAACAAGCAAAGCCTAAACCAATTTAATGCAATAACTAACAATCAATTAGCAATATGAATCATGCAAACGAGTTATGGAGTCGTTAAAAGCTGCTAAACCGTCAACTATAGAGACTTATCAAATTGGACTCTCACGGGTCGCTCAAATCACTCAAATAAGCACATGTGAATATATGTAAAAGATAGAAAGAAGTAATTTTGTAGTGACTCTCACCTAACTACGACCTATAAGAACATGCCTGCAATCTAATATGAAAATAATCTCTACAACTGTACATATGCATTCCAACCAATCAAATGACCATGACACATGCCGAGGTAAATATGGATATGTGAGGTAATGGGTAAGAAGGGCAAAACAATTATGGGAATGTGGAGGTATAGGCGGCCAAGCTAGTACCCAAACAAAACCATATGACAACATCCACCTCCTTACTCAAAATTAAATGGATGAAACGGTGCAAATATAGCACAAATCTCACAAACTCCGATATAATTGTAATTCCCCAAATGATGATAATAAAGCATGGGAATAAAATCACCAACTAATCAAAACTCCAACCATGTGATTTATTTTATTTTCTCGGGCTTCAGTCGATCGACTAATGAGTCCAGTCGATCGACTACCCTCAACAGTACAGCACGCATTTCTCTTTTTTCGAATCATTTTTCTTCTTTTTTTTCTTTTTTTTTCTTTTTTTTCTTTTTCGTTTCCTCCTTCATTCTTTCATCCAACATCATCTCAATAAGAGCATATGCAACCAAAAACAATAAGAAAATTCCCAAAGACTACTACTACTAGCTTGACAAAGGCAGGCTGAATATAGGATGTAGTAAAAGGGACAAAAGGCTATTTTTGGCTATGAGGGGTTCATGGGCAAAATAAGAAAAGGGAAACCTCTACCACATGTGCCAATAAACCACGAACCGAATGCATCCAGGTATTAAGCAGATTAAGTTCATATTTATGCAAATTGATGTAACATGTCTTATAAGGAGAATTACTCACATCCTAAATAAACTGGTCATAAATGTCACCAGTTATAAGCTCTAAATCTCAGAATATAATGTAGTTTGCCAAAAATCTAAGTCAAGTCTCAAGTTCAGCAAGAAATTTAACGAAAACTCGTAGATTATGCATATTTGATTCTACTAATAACATGTCAATTAGCAAGGCTTAGGCATAAACAACTGTAAATGCAATGTCATCATTGAAAAACTACCGTTCCGACTTGACCTAAATGCTAAAATAAACGTGCAATTTTTTGAAATTTTGAAATTTTGAAATTTTTCAATTTTTTTGGATTTTGTATATATATTTGAAATGAAATAACAAATGCAAACTGAAATGCAATAAACGTGAAACAGAAATGCAATAAAACATATGAATGCAATGCAAAACCCTTCCCCAAACCAAATCACATAATGTCCCCATTGTGCAAAGTCATATAAGAAAATAAGCAAAGGAAATAGGAGTTGCGGAATTATAACTAAAATTGACATAGAAGAAGGACTCGGAAACTCACAAGACTTTAAGCGCAGCAAAAAGAAAACCTCCCCAAACCAGCGTGAGCTAGGAGGTTTCAGTAGCTAGCAGTGCTACCAATAAGTACCTGAAAAGACAAACAATACCATGCGTAAAACGAGAAAACAATGTTAAAGCGCAAAATTATGTGCAAGAATAAGAAAAACAGAAGAAATCAGAAATTAAGCGGAGAATAAAGTGGAGGGAATACTCCTTGACACCGCAAATCGACCAAACACAGCAGGGGTATGATCGAAAACAGGTACAACAGCTCTGGGCGGTCGATCGACCAGGATGAACAGGAACAGTAGCTCCTGGGACGCGCAGCTCAGTCGATCGACCACACAGGCCAGTCGATCGACTGAAATAACTGCTGTAACTTTCTGATTTCGTCTAATTAGCTCAATAAAGAGAGCTAATACGGTCTTTATACCTGCAAAAGCACATAATAACGCGCCCAAAATTGCGCAAAACCCAAATGTAAAGTCTAAAGGTCTTAAATCCTAAGCAAACACAAACTAAGTGAAGTTTCGCGCACACGAAAAACGATAAATAGTCTAAGAGCAATAAATTGGTCTTTAAAAGGTCTAAGAAACGAATAGATCAGCGGAAACTACGGAAAATCTCCGACCAAGGCTTCTGTCTACATGAAGTAGCTTCCGCAGTGCTCATCTCAGAAGCTGGACTCCACTCTACTCCGACTGGGATACTCAATGGATCATCTCTAGCATCTTCCCAAGCATGGCCATCATCTTCTAGCTCCTCACACTCAAGATCCGACTCCGAAATTTTGACTGGCTCCTTCTTCTTGGGCTCCTCACCTGGCTCCTCGTCCGTGCCATAACTAAGACATACTAGACCGCCTCTCTGAACAATGGGCTCCTTCTCTGCTGGAGCAGCGAGCGGTTCTTCCTTCCCCAAACCGGTTCCTGCAACATTCAAAACAAGAGAATTGTCCTCCATATTGCTCCCAATCTGGGGCGGAGGTGTCATAACAGGAATAGGTACAGGTAAGGAAGTGGGAATGTCAGAAAGCACAAAATAAGATTTGTTTTCAGAAATCATATTACAGGTCATGGGCCACATGGGGTCTTTCTTCCTAGGGGACTGGGCAAACATAATAGAGTGCTTCCCTACCTTAAATCTCAAAGTTCTTTCCCCTACATCAATTATTGCACCAGCAGTGTGCAAAAACGGTCTTCCCAAAATAATTGGGGTGTTGACATCTTCAGGAATATCCAAAACAACAAAGTCAACAGGAAAAAAGAACTTTTCAATTTGAACAGGCACATTCTCTAAGACCCCTACCGTTGAATCGCTGAACGGTCACCATTTGCACGATCATGTCAAGAATGGTGAATCTAGTTAATTTCAACTTCTTAGCCGGACTCAATGGCATAACACCGACACTAGCCCCTAGATCACATAATGCCTTCTCAATTGAGAAGGTACCAATACTACATGGGAGAGAAACTACCCGGGTCGGACGGTTTATGAGTAGCGAGTGTGAGTTAAGTACGAACTAGACTCTTGATTAAATGCACGACTCCACAACATATAAAGACCTCTTCTTAGCTAGCGTTGTCTCATAAACTTCATATATGCGGTATTTGATTAACTTGCTCTAAGAAAGGAATTTGCACGTTAAGACTACGCACGACATCTTTAAATTTATCGAATGTTACCTCATCTTTGGTCGGCACTAGTCTTTCGGGATAAGGGGGCTGTCGAAGTAGCTTTGCCCTCCCCTCTAGGTCTCTCATACCGGCATCGGTGGACTTAGGCTGAAAATCCACTACTTTGTCTTTGTTGTAACTTGACCCTTCGTCGAGACCGTCTCGAGATATGAACCATTAATCGACATCGGGCCATACTGCCGGAACCGGGATCGACCCATCAAGCACTCGGGTCGGGTTGCCTCAATATTGTCGGAGTTATCGTATTCCCGAAACAAGTGATCCCTCAAATTATTGGGCATTGGAGGACGGAATGGTTCGTCATCACCGCTTCCTCGGTTGATCGACCATGTTGGTCGATCGATCGTTGGTTTTAACGATACCGAAGCTATGTCATTTCGCGGATCGGTCGATCGAGGTGATGTGGTCGATCGACCGTGTTTCTTGTTGATCGTCATTTTCTCGCCCTTTTTCTTCTTCCCTTTTTCAGCAGGTTTCTCGGGTCCATCGAGAGCAGACACGCTCCTCGGCGTCATTGCATGTACGGTCTCAATACGCTGATTCAGAGAGTGGAATTGACTCGGTATCTGTTTGCATTCTTGTCTAATGTAGCAATTTGAGATATCACTTCGTGATTAAGGCCGATTCGCCGCATTGCTTTTTTCTGTACCTTCACCATAAGCACTGCACTAGACTCGTCAACTCTGCAACTTCGTTTTTCAACTCTTGCTGTGACGGAGTGGATGGTGGTGGTGCTTCATAAGGAGGCACATATGGTTGATGCGGTGAAGTAGGAGCGCAATTATACGAATTATCGAGCTGAAGTTGATGAAAAGCAAACATCTTCTCCTTAGGGTGCCTGCTTGCCTCAGATGTGTGTCCCGCTCCGCCGCATCTCCCACAAAACAAAGACTTTGCTCTTGAGAATGGAACATGAGTGGACTCTCTGAAGTACCGCAAATAAACAACACTAAAGAAGAAGATAAGAAGCGCCTCAAGGTACTCAGTCTTCCCTTGAGGCGAAAAACAGACTAAAATGAAAAACAACTAAAACTACCGCTGCCTCCCCGGCAACGGCGCCAAAATTTGATGCCTGTCGTTGTGTGCACCAAAAATAATATTTATAAAACCTATTAAAACTAACAGAAGTTAGTGGTAACAGGGTCGAACCACAGAGAGGCGGGGGAGTTTATAGTTGCTTTCAATTTTAGTCAAAGGGTAACAATGAGGGGGATTTTGATATGATTAATAACTAAACTAAATGCAAATAAAAATAAATAAGACAATAAAAATAAGCAATAAAGATGTGAACAAATAATGAAAAGCAGCTAGGATGGACAGGTCACTACAGCTACGATGGCACATAAGTCTAGGTAAGTCTCAAAATACGGTCGCGAAGGATGGGGAAAACAAGTCCTCTCGGTCCATGTTAAATAGTAACTACCTCTCGGCCTATGCTACTAATCCCTAAGTCTCATTAATACTAACTCTCGTTCTTGATTAATGATTCCTAATGT
Source organism: Silene latifolia (assembly GCF_048544455.1). Lineage (NCBI taxonomy): Eukaryota > Viridiplantae > Streptophyta > Magnoliopsida > Caryophyllales > Caryophyllaceae > Silene > Silene latifolia. The sequence continues at coordinate 149,558,397 of NC_133534.1, read as the reverse complement.
AAACTAAATTACATTATCTTTCGATCTAGCAATCTAGCCGTCTTAAATCGTTAATCTAAGTCCTTCCCTATCTTTCGATCTACGGGATGGTCAAAACTAAGCATCTAACAAGTCTCCGCTAGGTCTCATTGATAGATATTGCACTTAACAATTCGAACGAAGCAAATCAAACACGAAGTCAGTCGATCGACCAGCTACCCCAGTCGATCGACCAAACGACTCAGTCGACCGACCAGATAAGCCAGTCGGTCGACCAAGCCCTAATGCGTGGTCACCTATTCTAATGCCATCTACGCTATAATTCGCCTACATCCTAGCAAGGGTGGTTTAACTAGACATATTAATGATAAAAACAACAATGAAAATTGCGATTAAAGCATAAGAATTCATAATTGAAATACTAAAATGATTAAAGTGCATAAAACGTAAATAATGGTTTCGGGATATCTACGCTAACAATTTCTAAACTAATAAAACAGTAAACAAACTGAAGAATAAGAACAAGGGTTACCCTAATTGGAACGAGCGAAGAATAGACCCGAAGGCAATGAAAACTTTATTGATAATATAGATTGAATGTGAATGGAAACCTAAAGTAAAGTAGTCTGAAAACTAGATGAAACAAAGCCTAATTACAATATGGGCTTCCTCGTATTTTAATTTGTGTATCAGCTCGCGTGGTGGTCGATCGACCACTGAGGTCAGTCGATCGACCACAGGCGCTGTACAGAATTGCATTCTGACGATTCCTGCAGCGCGCACCGATCTTAAAACAGCTGACATTTCTTCGTTACTTAGTCAAATAAGGCGTTCTACGCGGCGTTAGAAAGCTAAGACGATAAGCTTTCACCTCCAATTAGAATCTTTCGATTATCTGCTCTAGAACTGGAGATATAGCCATCTGAAGTAGCCTGCAATGTCGAGAAGCATTCTGACGGTCCATAGACCATGTAGGTCAGTCTATAGACTTCTATAGCTGGTAATTCGCTTCTGAAACTCTCGTAAATTTGTCTTTTAGGCCTCGAAATGCACACCAAGTTCATCTCTCGAGTCACTACTCCATGTCAAATGCAATGCTAAGTACTTAGGGACGGATTCGGCTCGATTTCCGCTGGATTCTTCACATTTCTGCAATATTATACAAAAACACGAAAGTAGACAGAAATAGGGAAAATAGTAGCATAAACTACATATTTGAGCTCTGAAATGCGTGTAAAATAAGGTGTAAAACATCATATAAATGACACGCATCACCCTGCATACTCGTCCATGAAGGATAACAATGCGTGATCTACCGTATTATCTACCAATATATCGATGTGTGGTAGAGGTAAGTCGTCTTTAGGACTCACTTTGTTCAAGTCTATGAAGTCAACACAAACCCGGATTCGGCCATCCATTTTGGGTACGGGGACTATATTAGCCACCCAGTCTGAATACTCGGCAACTTTGATGAATCCGGCTTTGAATTGCTTATCGACTTCTTCTTTAATCTTAAGACCCCACTCTGCCTCATCCGACGAAGCTTCTGTTTCACAAGTTTGAAACCTGGCTTAATTGGAATGCGATGTTCTGAAACCTTGTAAGACCAAGCGAAGACGTCTTTGAACTCGTGTAGGATGTCGATGAAACTGGCCCTTTCAGTTGGGTCTAGGGTCGTCCCTATCCTAAGTTCTTGGGGTTCTAATTTTGTTCCTACGTTGATAGGTTCGATGTTTTCTATAAGTGGTTCCCCTTTCCCCTCTTCTAGTATTTCTTTAATTATATAGGGAGATAATTCGATTGAGTCTGGGTCAATATCATCCTCATTATCATCGTAATTAGAATTGCGTTCAGAATAACAAAAGGAGTAAGCAGAAACAAATTTATCCATATTAATGTTTGAAAATAGCGGAAACAGAGAAGCCATCTGCACAGTAGTCAGTGGCGGTAAAGGGACAGTTGCTCCCCAAGCTACTATTAGGTGATACAACGCTAGGAGAAACATAAGGGTGGGGAGTGACGATAGGAGGAGACTCTCTAGCGACTTCTCTAGACTTAGAATCCGACTCCGACTCTGATTCCGACTCTGAATCGAATTCATCATCTTCGGGTTCTCCTTTGAACATCTCTCCTTCTCCAGTAGTGACCTTGAAGAGTTTTCCTTGATTGTTGGCCACTTGATCGACTTTCTCCATCCTTTCTGATGATTTGAGCTGGTGTCAGTGATCAGTGTTGTAGGGTTGAAATGGTCGTCTTTAAGTATCATGGTAATGAACTCATCCTGCACTGCCTTGACGAATCAATCCTCTCCAAATAGAAGGCTAACAGCCTGTTCGTCGAGACAAGGTGAGGCGTGCATTTTATATAGACTTTTTGTACCGTATTTTCACGCATCTCTATGCATTTTGTGTAGTGTTTAGCTACAAATGTCCCCCGAATTATCTACTTTGGGTTATCTTGTATTATTTATAGGTATGAACCGTAGAGGAGCGTAATCAAGACTAAAACATGTCCTTATGCATGTATTTAAGATATGAGTTGAGTCGGAGCTTGGAGACTTCAAATTGTGATGCGCGTAGAAGCAAGGTAGCTAGACGAGCAAAGGAAGAGCTTCAAATTACTCGTGCCTACTTTGAGGAGCTATATCTCGAGTTCTACAACTGATATTCAAGTGATTCTAATAGGAATTTAAAGCTTATCCTCTTAGATTTCCAACGCCACCGAAAACGCAATGTTTTCCCAAGTAACGAAGAAATTGCGTATGTTTGACGTTCAGTGCGCGAAGCAGGAATTGTGCGCTGGAAATAACTCGATCGAGTACTATAGTGTTCGATCGAGTTCCTAATGTCCTCGATCGAATGGTGCCTTTTTGATAGTGTTCGATCGAGTACCTAATGTTCTCGATCGAGAGGTTTTAGCTAGGAGTTAATCGATCGAGGAGTTCTAAAGTCCTCGATCGAGTACTTTTCTATCTGACGCAAGATTTTAATATCTTGTTATGTAACTTAGGTCAAATAATTGTCTTTCCTATAAATAGGAAAGATGTCAATTAGGTTGGGGATCTTTTTCTATACTATTTTCCCTTGCTTTCTACACAGTTGAACGTTCCTTTGCTCTTCCTTTGTCGGATCCTAAACTTCTGTAATTCCTTACTCATTTAATTTGATTCTCTTTGCATACTTTATATCATGTTTATTCTTATTTTCTTCATTGTTATTGCTTTACTTATTTTTATGAATAGCGAATCCCTTAATGTCTAGGATTAGAGGAACCATTGTAGTATAGCGATGATACGATAGTTGGCTTAGAAAGTTTTGTTGTGAGAATTGTTTCATTAGTAATATAATTGTAATCATTAGTTGAATGCATGCAACTGAATTAGTTAACTTGGTTAAATTCAAACCTAGATCGAAAGATTGCAATGAATAGACCTGCTATGAGCAATAGAATACTCTAATGAGGGCGAAAGCTAAGTTAGTAGTATTTTAGGGGGGATAGCGGACCGAAAGGACCCTTCCTTTACCTTTCTCACATCAGACCGACTGACTTACCTTTAGCTGATTTGTATAATATCATGGTGAACCGACATCCTGGCATATTTCTCTTTATCTGATTAATCTTCTATTTCAACCCTTGCTTTTATTAGTCTAGTTTAAACAACTTAACCCCCCGTTTTGTGACTTTAGACAGACCAAATAATGAGTATATAGTGACCGCCTCCTGTGGATACGATACCCGACTTACCTCTACTGCATTAGTAGAGCCAGTTGGTTTTATTTTTGATAGGGTTGCGACACCCGTGTCAAATTTTAGCGCCGTTGCCGGGGAGGCAACTATTTTATTTACTTGTTTCTTTTTGTCTGTCTTTATCCTCAAGGAATTTATTCCTTGAGGCAGTTTTTATCTTTTCTTCTAGTGCTATTTTGATAGGTCCTACAGGTCCTACCTAGGCAGATCTAGGTAAAAGATCATCAAAGGGAAGGCTTGAGTACCTTTAATTTTCCACCTATGTTCCATCCTATGGCGCAACAGGTGGTGCATTACGAGAGATGTGGTGCTGCTAGGCACAATGCTGTTATTTGCTTGACAGGGAACGACGAAGTCTATGCGTTTAGGAAGCATAGACAAGCTAGTCAATCCTTTGCATATGTACCACCACATACACTTCAGCAACGAGGCTATCAAAAGCCTCTATTCGTTTAGCCACCGCAACAACAAGCTCCTCTTCTTGATAAACAGAAAGAAGAGATTGCTGAATTGAAGTCTTTGGTGAAGGCACTCGCACTTCAATTGCAAGAAGATGATAGATTTATGGAAGCTCAAATCAATGAGCTTGAGTCTCAAATAGATCAGCTAGCTGCTGAGACGAACTTTAGGCACGCAGAAAAGGTTTACGCTACCTACACCGAAAGCGGTCTTTCCTATGAAGGACCTGAGTTGCCTATCGACAATAATGATTTGTATGACTCGAAGTACAAAGATCTATCTAAAACCGAAGCATCATACGAAGACATCTGCACTGTACAGCAATACACACTCGATCGAATTAGCTAAAATGTTCGATCAAGTGAATTATATGAGGAAGTGTTCGATTGAGCAGAATTATCCACTCGATCGTACAACTATTATGAGGAAGACCTCGATCAAGCAGATCTCTTTGTTCGATCAAGTACAATTCAGGAGGAGAGTTCTCGATCGAGTTCCATCTGTGCTCGATCGAACATAATGGCCACGGAGAGCATTGCTATGTCCTCTGGGTTCGTTTCGGATGACAATTTGGACGAAGACAATGGTTATGGTGAATCCCCCATTTGGAAAGCCAAGCTGGACGCTCTAGAGGCTGCAATATACGGGATAGAACCCACAAAGGAGGGGAATGAGAAGGTAGCTGAGTCCGGGAATGTTTCTAGCACGGTAGAGGTAATATATTCTTTTATCAATGATTCCGACGTTAGAAGCAACCGACCTGAGGTAATTAAAGATAACTTCATGATTATTGCTATGACTAATAGTAAATTACCTCACATGACTTATTCTTTATGTTTTAATACTCCACCCCATCCCAGTTGGGCAAATAAGCTAATAATGTTTCACCATATTTGTCATTGAAAATTTGTTAGGCTGAGACGGTACTTCAGATTGCTCTTATATGCTCCTTTTCTATTTTGGTGCTACTTATGCTCTTGTGTAGCACATGTGCAGATTTATGATCTCATGCTGAGAGCTTTGAGTTGCTTTGATTGTGACCAATTGGAGCAACTCGATGATGAAACGAAGGTCGAGCTGGGACCTGTCTGAAACTAGCGCTGTCCGGGAGGCAACCCGGATTTTAAGCTTTTTAGTTATTTTTTGAACATTTCAGTTTTTGTTGTGTGTGTAATAAATGGTTTTCAAACCATAGACTGTGAACAATTTAGGCTTGGTTTTTGGTCAACAATTGTCTGCAGGTACCTCTCGATCGAGCACTCTTTTTACTCGATCGAGTGCTTGACCTCTCGATCGAGCACTATTCTTCTCGATCGAGCAACCACAGCTGATGACTATTCGATCGACTGTTTGCGACCTCCCTTGTGGCTGGCTGGTTTGGGGAGGTCCCTACTTCACGTGTTTTTGTGAGTTTTTCCGCAGCTTCACTCTCTTATTTTCAGTTTGCATTTCCTTTCCCTATTTTTGAGTACAATGAGGGCATTGTACGGTTTGGTTTGGGGAGGTTATGCATCCATATCCATGTCTGCATTTATGTTTTATTGCATTTCTGTTATCACGTTTAATTTCTGTATGCATTGTTGCTTATTTTTATAAAAATTCATAAATCTCATAAAAAGTATAAAATCTATGAAAATTAAAAAAAAAAATCACGTTTACTTTTGCATATAGAATAAGTTGGAACGGTAGATTTCAATGATAAAATTGCACTATAATTTGTCCTTTTACTTAAGCCTTGCATTAAACTGTTATCTTTTAGCTTTGTCTTATTGCATATCTACGAGTTAATGTTAAAATACAGCGAAACAAATAGACTTGACCTGATAATTTTGGCAAACTACTTGTAATTTCTAAGGTTTCAGAGCCTAATAACTGGTGTCATTTATGACCAGTTTCTGTAGGATTGTGAGTAGTTACTCCTTGCGTAACATGTTCATCAATTTGCATAAGTATGAAATTCAATTGCTTATTGCCTGCATATATTCGGGTTAGTGGTTGGTGTCACATGCAAAGAGGTGCTTAAATTCCCTTTCTTTCATTTTTACCCATTTAACTCCACGTTTAGCCAAATTTGCCTTTTGACCCTTAACTACATCCAAATTTAGCCTGCCTTGTCAAGCTAGTTTAGTGTATGTTTTTACGGTATATTATTTATTGAGCCAAGTTTGGTTTGTATTTGATTATCGGAGTTGGTAATTTATGAAGAAGAAGGAGAGTTGAAACGATGAAAAAAAAAAGAATTCGAGAAAAAAGAAAGAAAAAAATCAGAAAAAAAAAAAAAAAAAAGAGAAACAAGAAACCGTGAAAAGGAAAGAATGAAAAAGTTTGATTGTTGACGGTTTTTACTCCTATGCTTTACTCATATCTGTTGAGGAGTATATTCTGTTTAGTGAGTTTGTGTGCCGAAATAAAGGGCACTTGTGCTTATTTCTAATGATTAAGAATCGAATATGGTTCATTTGGTTTTGTTAGGTTGCTAGCTTGACTTATTACCTCACATATCCAAAAATATTTTTCCTTTTCTTACCCATCGCCTCACTTTTCCATACTTTTGTAAGCCCTCGGCTGTGACGGGACCCTATTTGGTTGGAATGTATGTGCACGGTAGCTAGAATTGTCTATCATACTATATTGCATGCATGTTTATGTGGGTCGTAGTTTAGGTGAGCGACTATTTTTCTTCTTCTCTTACAATTCATATGCTTACCTTTTCCTTCATGAGACAAGAGTGATCTGTGAGAGTCCATCATTAAAGGTCTTGCAAGGTCGACGGTTCAGCTTTATTATAAACATCTTACAACTCGTTTGCATTTGACATTTTTGCTATAAATGTTAGTTTGCTACATTAAATTGGTTTAGGTAGACGATTTGTAGTTAGCTCTGAGCTTTACTCTGTTCCATTAGTTAGTTGCATTTAGTTTGCTTGGGGACAGGAAAAGGTTTGGTTTGGGGAAGTTTGATGCGTGCATTTTATATAGACTTTTTGTACCGTATTTATACGCATCTCTATGCATTTTGTGTATTGTTTAGCTACAAATGTCCCCCAAATTGTCTACTTTGGGTTCTCTTGTATTATTTGCAGGTATGAACCGGAGAGGAGCGTAATCAAGCCTAAAACATGTCCCTATGCATGCATTTAGGATATGAGTTGAGTCGGAGCTTGGAGACTACTAATTGTGACGCGCGTAGAAGCAAGGTAGCTAGGCGAGCAAAGGAAGAGCTTCAAATTACTAGTGCCTATTTTGAGGAGCCATATATAAATTTCTACAATAGATATTAAAGTGATTCTAATTGGTTATGAAAGCTAATCCTCTTAGCTTTCCAACACCACCGAAAGCGCTCTGTTTGCTCAAGTAACGAAGAAATGACGGCCGTTTGACTTTCAGTGCGCGAAGCCAGAATTGTGCGCTGGAAATCACTCGATCGAGTACTAGTGTTCAATCGAGTACCTAATGTCCTCGATCGAATGGTGCCTTTTTGATAGTGTTCGATCGAGTACCTAATGTCCTCGATCGAGAGTTTTTTTTGCTACGAGTTACTCTATCGAGGAGTTATAAAGTCCTCGATCAAGTACGTTTCTATCTGACGCAAGATTTTAATATCTTGTTATGTAACTTAGGTCAAATAATTGTCTTTCCTATAAATAGGAAAGACGTCAATTAGGTTGGGGATCTTTTTCCATACTATTTTCCCTTGCTTTCTACACTGTTTAACGTTCCTTTGCTCTTCCTTTGCCGGATACTAAACTTCTGTAATTCCTTACTCATTTAATTTGATTCTCTTTGCATACTTTATATCATGTTTATTCTTATTTTCTTCATTTTTATTGCTTTACTTATTTTTATAAATAGATAATCCTTTAATGCTAGGATTAGGGGAAGCATGGTAGTATAACGATGATGCGATAGTTGGCTTAGAAAGTTGTGTTGTGAGAAATATTTCATTAGCAATATAATTGTAATCATTTAGTTGATTGCATGCAACTGAATTAGTTAACTTGCTTATATTCAGACCTAGATCGAAAGATTGGAATGAATAGACCTGTTATGAGCAATAGAATACTCTAGTGAGGGCGAAAGCTAAGTTAGTAGTATTTTAGGGCGGATAGCGGACCGAAAGGACCTTTCCTTTACCCTTCTCACATCAGACCAACTGACTTACCTTTAACTGATTTGTATAATATCATGGTGAACCGACATCCTGGCATATTTTTCTTTATCTTATTAATCTTCTGTTTTAACCCTAGCTTTTATTAGTCTAGTTTAAACAACTCAACCCCCCGTTTTGTGACTTTAGACAGACCGAATAACGAGTAGATAGTGACGGCCTCCCTGTGGATACGATACCCGACTTACCTCTGCTGCATTAGTAGAGCGAGTTGGTTTTATTTTTGATAGGGTTGCGACACTCGCGTCACAAGGTGTCTGAAGAGTTTTAACGGTAGGAACCGTTTCTAGAGGAATAAAGTAGCAATCGTGGAAGACCTCGATTCCGACTAGCTGATTGCCTATGTACCACCAAGGTTCGGGAAATCCATGAAAAAATTCACAATCCCCTTCCCTGACGAAATACCCCTTTAATGTAGGAAGATAGGGTTGCATTTGGATTCCCTTACTTTTGCGATTCTAAACTTGAGTAAGCATTTCGATGGTTTCGGCCTTCGTGGGCTTGTGCCCCAAGCCTAGTGCTATCTTTTGGGAGTTACCTTCCTTAAAAGGTGTAAAGGTACTCTCTCTGATAGAGTTCAGTGGCATTCCTGGAAAGTATCCCTGGGATTTAAGTATGTGGTTGACCACTAAGTTGGAGTATGGGTCAAAGTACAAGGGAGCAAGTTCGCTCTCTATAAGGTTTATTATTTTAAATCCTCCAAGCTCGTGCATTGGATCTGTAACTACTTGGTCGCTTGACATTTTCTCTATTACGGCCTTGATAGGTGATGAATTGATCATCACTACCTTGCCATCTAGAGGTATCTTGATCTATTGGTGTAAGGTGGATGTCACTGCTTTGGAAGCGTGAATCCGAGGCCTACCTAGAAGTATATTGAAAGATGCCTCGATGTCCACTATCTGAAAATTAAGCTTTCGTTCGATTGGCCCAGTGGCCACAGTAAGGTTAATTAGCCCCACTATTTTACGTCGCATTCCATAGTATGGCTGAACGCCTTGGTTAGTAGGAGTCCAGTCTGATTATTTCATGCCTAACCTGTATGATGTGTTGGAAGACTAGGTTGACGATGCATTCCATTGGGTGTAGACTCGTGTGCTACGTTCAGTCTGATTCTTTAATTAGCCCCACTACTTTACGTCGCGTTCCATCGCAAGTCCTCATCTTAGGAAGTAACTGGGTTACTTGCCTTGATTGAGTCTTGGAAGACTAGGTTGACGACGTCATTGGGTGTAGAGTCGTGTGCTACGTTCAATTTAGCCAATGCTTGCAGTAAAGCCTGGCGATAAGGAAATGAACTTGCAACTAGTTGCCAGACTGAAAGATCAGCCTTTGTTTTTTGAAGTTTCTTCAATAAATGGTCAGCAGATGTATCTTCGCCATCATTTGGTGTGACGACATTGGTGTTAGAAGTTGGACCATTAGCAACTGGACCATTCGTTTGTCCTTGAGTGACATTTTGATATGGACTTCCCGAGCGAGTAAGGTGGTCTACATCTTGATCTTCACTAGCCTTGACTAGAGAATGTTCTTTAAGGTAAACATCTTCATCGTCATCCGCCCATATTCCATTGACGATACTGAGCTCTCTCAAGCTTATGATTTCCGCTTCCAGGCTGATTATTTGCTCGACTAGATTGTCGGTTACCGCGATCACTTCTTGCATTGTGGATCCTTGAGATAAGATTGGAACCACTGGCATGTCTCCCCTAGGTATAGTGCTTGGATTGCGTAGAGATGCCACTGTAGCTTCTAGCTCTGAAACTTGTCTACTTACACCCTTTGCCCATGCGACAAAATCAGCGATAGTAGGGGAGATGGTGGAATAACTCTCCTTATTTTCTAGTGCATTGACCTCATCTTCAGCTGGAGAAATGAGGTGTGAACAATCCAAGGAGAATTCCTCATCTGTGATCATCAGAATTCCAAGAGGATTCTGAGTATTGCTAGGCTTTCTTGCAGGAGGTATAGGCAAGCGCCCATCTTCAATCATATCCTAAATGGCATTCTTCAATTTGAAGCAATTCTTTGTATCATGCCCTTTGCCTCTATGGTACACGCAGTAGGAATTTCATCCCAGAACCTAGACTTCTTCTCTGGGTCAGGTGTAGGTCCTATGGGTTGGAGTTTACCTTGTTTCATCAATCTTTTTAGAGCATTGGAGTATGAGTCACCAACGTTGGTGAACTTCCTTTGCGGGTTATTCTTCTTAGTAGATGATTCGACAAGGTTGACCTCGTCGGTCTTGCTAGTGGAGCCATAAGAACGACTCGTTGCGCCTTGATATCCGCGGCCTACCATTTTGGACAAGAGTCCTTTACAGATGTCGTCTTCAATTCTTGTTCCTAGCACAGTTAAGTCTTTGAAAGACTTTATGCTTTGGTACCTTAGATGGTTCTCATATATTGGCCTTAAATTGTCTACGAACTTTTCAACAAGAGTAGCTTTGTCTGGGCGTTCGACGAGTTGCGTGCTAGTTTTTCTCCACCTACTTAGGATGTCGGTGAACCCTTCTTTCTCATTTTGGGTAAGAACCTCTAGAGTGCGCATATTGACTTGAATTTCAGCATTATCTGTTGGAGTAGTGTCCTCCACAATGAGTGCGTTTACAGATTAAATCTCGTAAAAGGAATATCAGGGATTTATCTTTTTATTTGCCAGCTGGTCATCGTTAATGGTAATGATTGACTGACTAGAGTTCGACAATACTGTCGTGTGACGGCGGTGAACAGCTGATCCCTTTAGGTCACACCTATAGGATGACGCCCAAATAGAATAAATTAATTATTTGTATGAGATACGATATAATTAATTCCTTGTATTATTTGACTTTTAGTTAGTCACATAAATGTATTATTTGATGACGGGTTACGAACTCGGGATAAGGAGATGTATTATTTAATTATGTGATGATTAAATAATAAATGATTAGAATTTATTAATTATATGTTAATTAATTAATTTTATACGATATGTGTATATGTTTTGAGGTAGAATCAATTAGCTATTAAATTTTACAAGAGGTTGTAAAATTAGCTAAATGGGTTAATATTGACACATTGTATGTTGATAAAATGGTCTTATGATTACTTAATAGTTAAGTATTCATTGGTAGTTAATTTATATTATTTAATTGTTAAATAATTAAATTAATATTTAATTATGTAAGATAATTAAATATAAGACTTATAAGCATTAATGGGGCAAATGTCGAAAACCGAAATGGACCAAAAGTAGTCCATATGGACCGGTTTTTTTAAGGCTTTAACAAGTGTCTTTTTAGTGGATTTTCCACTAAGATTTGTTCCCCATATTTTACTATATATACCCCACTATTCACCACATTTGTTAGGTTGAAAATTTTGAGGGAAAAATTGTCCATCTTTAGCTCATAAAACCGGTTGGCATTTTTCTCATTAGGGACCGATTTTCCTTCTTATTTTTTGATCTAAAACATCCAAAAACACATATATTTATCAAATAATAATATTATCTATTACATCAAATATACAATAAACAAGGTTTACTACTACATATACGTTAGTATTTTAGTAGTATTTTGGGTTGATTCTTGGGTGCTTCCTTAGGAGACCATCTATTTTGGTGGTTAGTTGTATTGGAGAATCATCCATTTTCATAGCTCAAGAACAACATCAAGGAAGGAGTCCTTGAATTGTGCCCAAAACTTACCTTATACAATGTAAGGATTTTCGTGTCTTAAGATGGTTTAATACCATCTTTTATACTTTTATTTGCATGCATGTAGATTTAGACCATATTAAATTAATTTGTAATTTTAATATCATAAGATGAGTATTAACATGGTCTAAATAACTAGCAACTGGTATCACAACATTGTTAAATACATGCATGTTGTCTTAAGACGATTTTAGTAATTTATGAGATAAATTGATAAAATTGATATTATGTTACTAAAATTAGTTTTATCATATAATATGGTCTTACATGTAAATAATCTGGTCTTAGGATGATATGGGACGAAAATTTGATTTTTGTTAAATTTTTCCACTTTTTATAACTTAAAAATGGCATAAAATTAAGTAAAAATGCATTAAAATTAATTAAGAGTTAATTAAATTTGGTTGCTTATTAATTTTATGCATATTTATTTAGAAATAACCACATGCATGTTCTATTAATTAGATAACTAGATACTTTAGATTAATGTGATTAACTTTGGTAGTTTATTAATTTTTATTTGATAAAAATTGGTAAATAATGGTTATTTTGTAAATAATTATTAATTTCATTTTTTGAATTTTTAGATCCTGGAAATTGTTCCAAAATGTACAAAATTTTATTTTAAGACATTTCAATTTTTATGGTTTGATTTAGAATTAAATCGTAAAAATTGTCGCTTTACCGATTAAATTGTGAAATCGTTTTAAATAAATTTTAAAAACAAAATTTTTCACTTGCATAACATTTTTGGTGTAAGACCAAAATGTTCATGGCTTTGAAATTTATTTTTCCATAAATTTTTAAATTAAATGGAATTTTTGTATGATAATTGTGAATTATTATATCATTTTTGTCATAATTGTGTTTTAATTCCCATATAAATTCAAGATAATTGTTGAGAATAATTATTTCGATATTAGACCAGATTAGTATGATGAGTAAGTCTTAAAATTGTATTAAGAATTGATTATGAATTTTTTTTGGTAAAAATTCCGTCAAAGCAAGCTCAAATGATCGTTGTTGGTAGGTCAGACGATTTGGCATGTCATTTTCCATAATGCATTTTTTATTCATTTGGATGAATGTTTTTTTAGCATTACAATTATGTAATTTTTCCTAATATGGCTATTGGTAGAAGTTGGTATTTCTCGTAATGTAAGGGAATATCGACTTGTTTTGTAATTAATAGCGATTTCGTATCGCCTAATTTATAATTAATTAATAGTTTTATTTTAATTTTGTTACAAATTGTATAATAGGGTATTGTTATGTATTTAATTATTAGTAATTAGATGAAGCATCTAAAGACGGAGTTTTCATGAAAACGGTGTTTTCGGAAAGGCGTTCCGAAATCCTAAAGAAGGAGGCAATTTATGAAGACTCAAGGGACCAAGGAGTTGGTTTCCGAAGTGTAATATTTTTAGTTAATTAGATTAAGTAGGTGGCCATATTAGGACTTGTTTGTTTTAATTCTTATATGCATTCATGCCAAATCGTCACTACATGTTTTATTTTTGTTGTTATCGATTTAATCGTCTAGCATTCACTAATTTTGTTCACTTAAAGGTGATAGACAATTAAATTGATAAAATCTCTCATATTTGTTTAAAATTGAGATTAAGCCTTACCAAATAATAGCACCTATGACTCCCTTCTTCATTAGAGGTAGGTTCGAATCACCGAGGTACACTCTTTTTACGTTGGGTAAGTAGGGTAATAAAAGTTATTATGCGTGAAAAGTGGTTGGACTCAACGGGATAAATATGGGTTGAATCAGTCCACCGTGCCTATATTTATTCTGGGGCAAAAAGATAGATTTTAAGAAAATCCGTCAACCAAGAGTTCTAGTAGTAGAATCAGTCAAAATGTTGACTCACCAAATTTATATAAATGTGGGTTGAATCGGTCCACCGTGCCCGTGTTTATATAAAATTGGATCTTAGAATCATTTATATAATTCAGTGGGAGATCATTATATAAATGGGAACTTGTTAAAATAGTTTCACAAGTTAAAAAAAAATATTTTTTAGACGATAAATGTTAATCTTTACTTTATTTCCTTTGTAGTAATCATGATGACTCCTGCTAGTGAAACCGTCACCATAGCTAGAGATTCATGGCTACGTTCTTTTATGGACAAATATGTATTAAAAGTCGACGGTAGTAATTTTAAATATTGGGAGGAACAACTTCGATTAGCTGCCGCAGGTGATGGCAAATTACGCTACCTTGTCGATCCCCATCCCCCTTCGCCTAGTACTAGGGCCACTGCCGATGTAAGGGAGGCTTTTTCAAATTATCAAAAGGAATCCGCTGCAATTAAAAATGTTTTTATTTTTTCAATGGATCCTGCTTTACAAAGGCAATGTGTCAAGTTTCGTGATGCACATGAAGTATTCTCGAGGCTTTCAACTATGTTTTCTCAAGCCCCGAGAATAATTCAATATGACACATGATTCGTTTCTTTGAGGCTAACCTCAAAGATGGTCAACCTGTAAGTTCACACGTACTTAAAATGATTGAGTACGTGGAAACTTTAGAGGGGTTGGGATGTAAGATCCCCGATGAACTAGTGGTGGACCGAGTACCCCACTCTCTCTCACGTCAAAGGATTTACCCAATTTAAGGTAAATTATAATATGACAAATATGAGAAAGAGTTTACATGAGCTCCATTCTCTGCTTGTGGAAGCAGAGAAGGACATGGGATTGAGTGGGAGTACAAGGAAAGATGTGCTTGCGATTAACGTGAAGGGGGAGAAGCAGTTTAAAAGGAACACAGGTAAGAAGCCCGTTCATGTGGAGGGCAAAGGTAAAGCAATTGCGAATTGCTCTACCAAGCCTAAACCTATAAAGGGTAATCTTCTGAAAGATACTTGTAATTATTGTAATAACAAGGGACATTGGAGACGTAATTGTACAAAGTACCTGGATGACATAAAAGCTGGCATTGTGAAGCCAACATGTAATTTCTCAACCGAATCTTTTATGATAGACATAAATTATGCTTCAAATACAATTTGGGTATTAGATACTGGTTGTGGTTCTCACTTGTGTAATCATTTGCAGGGCCTAAAAAGCATAAGAAAGCTAAACAAGGGTGATGTCGATCTCCGAATGGGAAATGGGTCTAAAGTAGCTGCCGTTTCAGTAGGAACTTATGTACTTAGTTTAGCTTCGGGGTTGGAGTTGCATCTTAATTATTGTTATTTTGTACCAATGCTATCTAGAAATATAATATCCGTATCTGTGTTAGACACACAAGGGTTTTCCTTTGTAATTAAAGACAAGTGTTGTACTTTTTCCCTTAATGGGATTCTTTATAGTCAAGCTATTTCAATCAATGGTATTTATATTCTAGACACTTGCAACGATGTTTATCATTTAGATAATAAAAGACTCAAAACAGGGGATCCTGATCAATCTTATTTATGGCATTGTCGATTAGGACACATTAACGAGAAACGCATTAAAAGACTAGTGTCAACTGGTGTAATTAAACCTTTTGATTTCGAATCATTTGGTACATGCAAATCTTGTCTTCTTGGCAAGATGACTCGTTCACCTTTTCTAGGAAAAGGATCTCGAGCTAGTGAGTTATTGGGTTTAATACATACCGATGCATGTGGTCCAATGACAGTCACTGCTAGAGGTAATTATAACTATTTCATTACTTTTACCGATTACATGAGTAGATATGGGTATATCTACTTAATGAGGTATAAAAGTGAAGCTTTTGACAAGTTCAAAGAGTTTCAGAATGAAGTAGAAAACCAGTTAATTAGAAGATTAAAACATTACGATCAGATCGTGGTAGGGAATATTTAAGCAATGACTTTAAAGATCACCTTAAAAACTGCGGTATTGTATCTCTGTTAACTCCTCCTAGCGTACCACAATTAAATGGTGTGGCTAAAAGGAGGAATCGAACTTTATTAGATATGGTTCGATCGATGATGAGTCAAATAGAGTTACCTAAGTCATTCTAGGGTTTTGCCATTTTATCTGTTGTACAATCACTTAATAAAAGTCCCACTAAAGCAACTGACAAAACTTCTTATGAGATATGGAAAGGAAAAGTCCCAAATCTGCGATACATGAAAGTATGGGGTTATGATGCTTATGTCAAGAACAAGTCTGACGATAAGCTTGCACCTCGTTCTGAAAAATATATTTTTGTAGGCTACCCTAAGGAAACTTGTGGTTATTACTTCTACAGTAGTAACGAGAATAAAGTGTTTGTTGCTCGTGAAGCTGTCTTTCTATAAAATGAGTTTATTTTTAGAAGACAGAGTGGGAGAAAATTTGAACTTGATGAAGTTCAAGAGCCACACACTGATGTGACAGTGCAGGAAGATGTTTCTTCTACGTCAAAATCGATTATTGTTCCTGAGCCACAAACTGATGTGACAGTGCTGGAAGATGTTCCTTCTACGCCAGAATCAATTATTGTTCCTGTTAAACCTGGGAGGTCAGAAAGGGTTAGTCGCTAGCCTGATAGATACCTTGGTATTCTCGAGGAAGATGGCGACTATGAAGTTTTACTTTTATAAAGTGATGAACCCAAGACCTATAAAGCAGCTATTATGAGTTCTGACTCTAAGCTATGGCTCGAGGCCATGCAATCCGAAATGGATTTCATGTACGATAATCAGGTATGGGACCTGGTTGGCTTACCTAAAGATGTTCGACCTCTTTAGTGTAAGTGGATATTCAAGATTAAAATCGGCATGGATGGACATAAGGATGTCTACAAAGCTAGATTGGTGGCAAAAGGTTTCACTCAGGTTCATGGTTTACATTATGATAAAACTTTTTCACCAGTTGCTATGCATAGATCTGTTCGGATAATGTTAGCGATTGCTGCATTTCATGATTATGAGATATGGCAAATGGATGTCAAAATCGCTTTCCTGAACGGGTTTCTGAAAGAGGAAGTGTTCATAACACAACCTGAGGGTTTTGTGGATCCTAAAAATCCTGACAAAGTATGCAAACTTAAGAGATCCATTTATGGTCTTAAGCAAGCGTCAAGGAGTTGGAATCATTGTTTTGATCATGTTATTAAATAGAATGGTTTTTCTCGAAGTGTTGAGGAACCATGTTTATATATGAAGTTTAGTGGGAGTAGAGTTGTTTTCTTACTTCTTTATGTGGACGACATATTACTCATTTGGAATGATGTTGATATGATTGCTTCTGTTAAAAAGTGGTTGGGAAATCACTTCCAAATGAAAGATTTGGGAGAAGCTCAGGGCATCTTGGGTATCCGGATCTATAGGGATAGATCCAAAAGGATATTAGCATTGAGTCAAGAAGCCTATATCGATAAGACTCTTTACCGATTCAATATAAAAAACTCCAAGAGAGGTTTTCTACCTATGGGCAGTGGGATCACTTTGAATAAGTCATAGTGTCCTACTGAGCCTGAGGATATTGAACGCATGAACTAGATTTCCTATGCTTCCGCTGTTGGATCGATCATGTATGCTATGATGTGTTATCGTCCTGACGTCTCGTATGCTTTGAGTATGACGAGTCATTTTCAGAAAACTCCAGGTGAGAGTCACTGGATAGCCGTCAAGAATACTCTAAAGTACTTGAGAAGGACTAAAGATTCATTCTTAGTGTTTGGAGGAGAATCTGAATTACGTATAAGAGGTTATACGGATGCCAGTTTCCAAACCGATAGGGATGATTTGAAATCCCAGGCTGGTTTTGTCTTTTTGTTGAACGGAGGGGTGGTTTGCTGGAGAAGTTTCAAGGAGTCTGTGACTGCTGATTCTAAAACGGAAGCTGAGTACATTGTAGCCTCTGAAGCTGCAAAGGAAGCTGTTTGGATTAGGAAATTTTTAGAGGGATTGAAGGTAGTTCCTACCGCCGAGGATCTTATCACTTTGTATTGTGATAACAGTGGGGCAATTTTTTAAGCAAAAGGGCCCAAGTCTAGTAACAAATCTAGACATGTACTTAGGAAATTTCATGTAATTAGAGATTTAATCGAAAGGAAAGAAATTACAGTTTGTGAGGTTGGGACAGCTGACAACATCGCTGATCCTTTAACCAAACCTTTGTCTCAAGCTAAACATGATAGTCATGTAGTTTCGATGGGGTTGAGACAAATGCCAGAACTGTTGTAAATTATATGATATGTAATAATTAAAATATTGTATTTATTATTTCATATATAATAAGTTGCATTTATCATTATATTCAGTTTTATGTCTGAATTTATATACTTTGTTTTCTCTAAATAGGTTGTAAAAACAATGTCGAACCCTACTAAGTGAACTAGATTAAAATTGTATTTTGTCCCTAGTTACTTAATGAGGTGACGTATCAGAGTGACTAGATTTTAAGGCGATAGATGACAGGTTTGACTGTCATATGGTCATAGTGATGACTGGTCGATTACATAGGCATATTGTGAGATAATTTGTCGGACAGTGACCGTTTATAGAGTCCTTTTGTTGCTAGGTCGTGGCAAGGATTTCTATTTATTCCTTTGAGTCAATTCTTTAGACTGGTGACTATTTGTCTGAGTTGGTACGGTTTTCCGGTGGCTTTGGTTTTTGTTCTAGGTCGCACCGTAAAAGGAGGCCGATGAGCATTTACTGGGTCATTGTGATCTGTACCGAATGAAGAAAATAGGTCAACGGGATTGTCCTTTTAAGTCATATTTTATCTCAAGGCCACTCGAGGAGAGATTACTGTAAATGCGTGGCCACGCTCGGATGCGATCTATACTAGATTATCCGGTCAGACAGTCATTCTCCTGATCGAGGAAACCACTTTATGATATGATCACGTGCAAGAACGACCTGAAAGACATCTTGCATTGAGTCGGGGATATTATTGGACAAGAGAATTGGTAACGCACACTTGTGTCAGATAAGTGGGAGATTGTTGGACTAGTGTCCTCCACAATGAGTGCGTTTACATATTAAATCTCGTAAAAGGAATATCAGGTATTTATATTTTTATTTGTCAGCTGGTCATCGTTAATCGGTAATGATTGGCTGACTAGAGTTTGACATTACTGTCGTGTGACGGCGGTGATCAGCTGATCCCTTTAGGTCACACCTATAGGATGACGCCTAAATACAATAAATTAATTATCTGTATGAGATACGAGATAATTAATTCCTTGTATTATTTGACTTTTAGTTAGTCACATAAATGAATTATTTGAAGACGGGTTACGAACTCGGGACAAGGAGTTTTATTATTTAATTATGTGATGTTTAAATAATAAATTATTAGAATTTATTAATTAATTGTTAATTAATTAATTTTATACGATATATGTATATGTTTTGAGGTAGAATCAATTAGCTATTAAATTTTACAAGAGGTTGTAAAATTAGCTAAATGGGTTAATATTGACACATTGTATGTTGATAAAATGGTTTTATGATTACTTAATAGTTAAGTATTAATTGGTAGTTAATTTATAATATTTAAGTGTTAAATAATTAAATTAATATTTAATTATATAAGATAATTAAATATAAGACTTATAAGCATTTGTGGGGCAAATGTCGAAAACCGAAATGGACCAAAAGTAGTCCATATGGACCGGTTTTTTTAAGGCTTTAACAAGTGTCTTTTTAGTGGATTTTCCACTAAGTTTGGTCCCCATATTTTGCTATATATACCCCACTATTCACCTCATTTGTTAGGTTGAAAAATTTGAGGGAACAATTGTCCATCTTTAGCTCATAAAATCGGTTGGCATTTTTCTCATTAGGGACCAATTTTCCTTCTTATGTTTCCATCTTAAACATCCAAAAACACATATATTTATCAAATAATAATATTATCAAAGTAATAATATTATCTATTACATCAAATATACAATAAACAAGGTTTACTACTACATATTCGTAGTTAGTATTTTAGTAGTATTTTGGGTTGATTCTTGGGTGCTTCCTTAGAAGACCATCTATTTTGGTGGTTAGTTGTATTGGAGGATCATCCATTTTCATAGCTCAAGAACAACGTCAAGGAAGGAGTCCTTGAGTTGTGCCCAAAAGTTACCTTATACAATGTAAGGATTTTCTTGTCTTAAGATGGTTTAATACCATCTTTTATACTTTTAGTTGCATGCATGTAGATTTAGACCATATTAAATTAATTTGTAATTTTAATATCATAAGATGAGTATTAAAATGGTCTAAATAACTAACATTATCTACGTACAATTTGGTGAACTCAATTGCAGCATCATCCCAAGTAGCAATTTGCTTGTGATCCAAGGAGTAGAACCATTGCTTAGGAATAGTATCAAGAGATGAAGAAAAGATCCTTAAGAAAATCTCTGGCTTAATGCCTTTGATAAACATATAATCTTTGAATGCACGAATATGGTTCAAAGGGTTTCCATGCTCCTTAAACTTCGGAATGTCAGTCATGTTGAAATTAGTTGGCAGTTGAGCATTTATTGCCTCATATTTGCGACTGTTTTCGCTATAGATGTCATCTCCCTTGAGATACATTAGTTGCTCCTCCAAATACTGGAGTCGCTTTTCAGTTTCAGTAGGAGCTGGTGGAAGATTGACTTCTGGTTGTTCAAAGGGTGGAGGATTATCGTGTATCAGCGCGTCGGGAATAGGACCCTCTGTAGGAGGAAGTCGAGCTTCTACAGCGACAATATGGCCTTCGATAGCGTTAAGGTGAGCATAAGCTTGGTCTTAGCTTGCCTGGAGATGAAGGTGTGCAGCTAGGATTTGATCATTACCATTTACGGGATGTTCGTCGTCGAATCAAAACACGATCGACCATTTTTGCACACTTACTCAAAAAAAGACTCGACTCGTGAAGTGGGTGTGTGCCACTATGTCGAGTGGGATTTGAAAATGACAAATTTTGAAATGTTTATCCTAGACAACTGTAGTGTAGTTGTGGGAGTGCTGACTCGAAGTGAGTTGAAATGGGTTTGAGGCCCGAAGTTGACTCGACATTTGGACAGAGTTTCGGCTTATTTTGCGCTGTTTTAGGCCATCTATGAAAGTGTTTATATTTTGAAATGGATTTTATTTTTCAAAATTTTGTCATGGTTTTGTTTACAAATGGTGATCACGTATATGATACAAACATACATATGGGCATTATAACGGTATGTTGATTGCATTTAAAGGGTTTTGGCTGAAAAAGGTGGGTTGCCATACCAAGCAATCAAACCCTGGTCTGTGGAGAGGTTCGTGCCAAACATGAGTAAGGTCGGTTCCAAGTCCATTTCCTCGAGTAGTGAAAGCTCTCGATACAAACTTGAATATATACCGCAGTATGGTTGACGTCAATCGTTATCCATCTTTAGGCCCAAATAGGAAATTGGACCGTCCGGACGGGACGATTGCTCGAATGGGTTGGTTTAGGGCCTAGGAAGACCAAATGAAACGACCTAAGAAGGTCGAGTAATAAAAATCGACAATTGTCTCATATAAACTATTCCATAACCTTGTTCAAGTTTCACCCTGGGTAACCCGTAAGTGTATCATCCCCAGCGGAGTCGCCAAACTGTGGACATGGGCCACCCGCGCATTGTCTGGTTTTGAGGCTGCGGCACTTCTCCCACAGAACCTTGGTTTGCCAAAGCACGTCATGGGCCGTTACCGATTTGTGAGGCATTGAAACCGGTGAAAGGTTGAATAAGCCTGCATTTGTGGAGTCGCCACCAATTTGTTGTGGAAAAATTGGAAATCGTTCGAATACCTCGTGACATGTCAAGACACAAAGTAATGACATGAATACTAAGAACTCGTTACCCTTAGCATTTTATGTCTATAATGACTCTCGAGATGCCAATGGACACGAATGTCCAAAGACAACTGGAGTAAGGGATGAGGGTACGTATTAGGAAGCTCTTTAATTCGAACACCTAATCCCACCCGCCTCGATAGCGGCCTCTACTAATGATTAGGGAAGTTGTTCATATTTTATATGTCGTCGATGTAATGCATGCAATGCAACAAACATTGATTAATCCTAGCATGTGAAATACACTATGTCGGTTAACACATGTTTTAGCAAACAATATGGTCGAAGTAAGTGTTAGATTCAGTGTGGGATTTATCTGTATGCATCCCTTTAAATTGAAGGATTATAACGAATAATAAAGTGATGATTACGAGTCATAAAACTAAATTGCATAAACAATAGCATAAAGGATTAAGAAACAACCTTCGGTCCTAGAAATTCAGCCTAAGAACAATATCGCAATGATATTCGCCTATTAGTTGCACCCAAGACGATATGAGAAATGTCCTTAACTTGTTTGCTAGAATCGATCCACCAAAAATTAACTGATTAATTAGGTTTTTGTGTTTTTTAAATGAGAGGCAAAGAAAATGAGTTAGAATGAAATTAGGTTAGAAAAATCACCACTCATCCCTCTTAAACCGTGTATGAGGTAGATTAGGGTAGATTTTTCTTTCTAATTTATTCGGCCCAAATCCCGATATAGCAAGGAGTATAATCTCCTTATTTTCGATTATTCCAAAATGTAAAAATGTGTTAAATATAAATTGTAATCTAGTGAGGATCGAACCCATGACCTCTTGGTTTGAGTACCCTCACTATTACCACTATGACACATTCATCTTGTTGATATTAAATATAACCGATTACATTTAATTACGAATTAACATATTAATTCGTCCAAGCTAACATTACATACATTTAATTAAATATAACGTATTATATTCAATTTACGAATTGTGATTAATTCGTCTCAACTAATATTATTTAATCTTCATTAAATAATTGTCTCATCAACACATTGACTAACTGTTTAGTCATATAAGGCATCAATGTGATTATATTTCTATAACCACATCTCTCAAAGACATCCTATATGTGTGACCTTTAGGGACCAGTTGATCACCGCAATCTGTATGATAATAACGTCAAACTTTCTAGCAAGCCAACCATTATTAGGTAATCGTTAATCAACTGATTAAAATACGAAGTATACCCTTCTGAACCTGTAAGAGATTTACAAATGTTATCACACTAATTTGTGGAGGACACAAGCTCCAACAAACTCCCACTTGTCCTCATAAGTGTATGTGCTATAACCGATTCTCATATCCTAAAATTTCTCCCACTCAATGTAAAACAATTTGCAAATTCCGTATTCACAAAGGTCGTATTTTACAAGTGATCTGCATCAAGAGTGGTTTCCCCGACTAGAGAGTAACTTAACTGATAAACGAATCAACATTCGAGCATAGCCATGCATTTCAGTTACAACTCCTCGAGTGGCCCTGAGAAATAACTATACCTGATAAGGGTTGGATATTTTCCTCAACTCGAATCCTGCAGATGTAAGCACAATATGAAATGACCCAGAAAAAATCTACTTAGCCTCCATTTACGGCAAACCGTGAGAAAGAAACCAAAGTCACCCAAAAACTGCCTTAATCTCAAGAGACAGTCGATAGTCAAAAGAATCGACTCTAGGAACACAATGGACGTCCAATCCACGACCCGACACTGAATTTTTTTAAACATTTAGGACTCCATTACGTTCTCATAAAAATTTGTCCTAAGAGGTATCGTTATAATCTCGTATTTGTGAACGATCAGTCAACCGTTTGACTTATGGCTCGTTGAACCCACCATCAATCGACTGCACAATATAATAGCCAGAGTTATCAGCTCTTGGAGGCGATTACGGACCAAAACTAATATAATGTAATTGATTCACTTTGTGGCGTTCAATGTTGTCAGTACAATCCACATGAAAAACAAAATATTATATATTAAAACGATGAAGTTATAAATAGTATATGAAACGATAATGTATCAAATTCATAATCAACTACTACAACTCAGGAACACGTTTAATTCCCATGGAAATGACGTGCCCTACATGATTATCATAATTCAACGGTTTAGTGAGAGGATCCGCGATGTTATTATCCGTCGCAATCTTGTCTATCACTATCTCCTCTTGCTCCACATAATCACGGATCAGGTGAGCTTTCCGATGTACATGTCTAGAATTGTTGCTAGACTTTGGCTCCTTAGCCTGGAAGATGGCACCTCTATTGTCACAATAGATGGTGATCGGGTCATTCGAACTCGGAACTTTCGTAAGTCCTTGTAAGAATTGACGCATCCATATCTCTTCCTTAGCTGCCTCCGAAGCGGCATAGTACTTGGATTTAGTAGTAGAATCTGCTACAACACTCTGTTTGGAACTCTTCGAGCTGACTGCAGCACCATTAAGAGTGAAGACGAACCCGGACTGAGATTTTGAATCATCTCGATCCGTTTGGAAGCTAGCATCTGCGTAACCGATTGCGCATAGCTTAGTATCTCCTCCATAAGTCAATACCCAATCCTTAGTCCTCCGTAGGTACTTGAGGATATTTTTAACAGCTATCCAGTATGTTTCACCTGGATTGCCTTGGTACCGACTCGTCATACTCAATGCATATGCCACATCTGGACGTGTGCATATCATGGCATACATGATCGATCCTATTGCAGATGCATAAGGGATACGACTCATGCGTTCAACCCCTTCAGGCGTCGTGGGTGAAAGAGACTTGCTCAACTGTATCCCAGACGTCATTGGAAGGTTCCCCTTCTTGGAGTTGGTCATGCTGAACCTCTCAAGAATCTTATCCAAATAAGACTCCTAACTAACTGATAACGTCCGTCGTGATCTATCTCGGTAGATACGGATTCCCAAAATGTGTTGTGCCTCACCCAGATCTTTCATCTGGAAATGATTCTTCAACCATCCTTTAACCGAAGATAGGAGAGGAATGTCATTCCCAATCAAGAGTATGTCATCGACATACAATATTAAGAATACAATCTTGCTCCCACTCGACTTGATGTATAAGCATGGTTTCTCGACCGATCGAGTGAAACCATACTCTTTTATCACCTGGTCGAACCGATGATGCCAACTCCGAGAAGCTTGCTTAAGTCCATAAATAGAACGCTTAAGCTTTCATACTTTCTTAGGATGTTCAGGATCTATGAAACCTTCGGGTTGCACCATGTACAACTCTTCCTCCAAATAACCGTTTAAGAAGGCAGGTTTCACATCCATTTGCCAAATTTCATAATCATGAAAAGCGGCAATCGCTGAAATTATCCGAATAGAACGTAACATGACTAAGGGTGCAAAAATTTCATCATAATGCAATCCGTGCACTTGAGTGAAACCTTTTGCCACAAGTCGTGCCTTATAGGTATCTGGTTGCGCGTCTACAAAATGCTTTATTTTGTAAAGCCATTTGCACTGTAGAGGTTTTACCTTATTAGGTAAATCAACTAGATCCCATACGTTATTCTCATACATGGAGTACATCTCGGATTGCATGGCTTAGAGCCATAGCTTTGAGTCGAAACAGGCTATAGCACCTTTATAGGTTGCGGGTTCATTACTCTTTAAGAGTAAAACGTCATTCTCCTCGACCATAACAATGTATCTGTCCGGAGGATTAGAGACTCTACCCGACCTCCTAGGTTCCTCAGGAATATTAACCGTGTCATCAGTTGGAGGAACAACTTCCTCCATCCATTCCTCGGTTGTTGGTTCTGGAATCTCCGACAGCTCGAAGGTTCTATTACTTGTCTTGTTCTCGAGAAATTCTTTCTCTAAGAACGTCGCACTAGCCGCAACAAAAACTCGATGTTCGGTAGGCGAATAGAAGTAATGACCAAATTTTCCTTTTGGATAACCTATAAAGTATGTCTTGACCGATCGCGGGCCGAGCTTATCCTCATGTCTCCACTTGACATAAGCCTCGCAACCCCAAACCCGAATAAAGGACAAGTTAGGGACCGTTCCCTTCCACATTTCATATGGAGTCTTGTCGACAGCTTTAGTCGGACTTCGGTTAAGTATAAGAGCAGCTGACAAAAGAACAAAACCCCATAATGAATCAGGCACTACCGTGTGACTCATCATGGATCGGACCATATCAAGTAAGGTTCAATTTCTCCGTTCGGACAAACCATTCAATTGAGGTGTTCCAGGTGGAGTTAACTGCAAAACGATTCCACAGTCTTTCAGGTGTTGATCAAACTCATTTGAAAGATATTCGCTACCCCGATCTGAACGGAGTGCTTTAACCTTTCTACCCATTTGGTTCTGTACCATGTTCTGGTATTCCTTGAATTTCTTAAAGGACTCACTTTTATGCTTCATTAAGTATACATATCCGTATCTAGTTAAATCGTCCGTGAAAGTGATAAAATATCTATAGCCATCTCTAGCGGTAATTGACATAGGTCCACAAACATCAGTATGTATGAGTCCTAATAGGTCACTAGCGCGCATTCCAACACCTTTGAAGGAAATTCGAGTCATCTTGCCAATGAGACATGATTCACACGTGCCATATGTAGAAAAATTGAATGCGGGAATAGTCTCATTAGCGATGAGTTTCTTCACGCGTTTCTCATTTATGTGTCCCATTCGACAATGCCATAGATAGGTTTGATCTTTGTCACCAACCTTTATTTTCTTATTATTCACGTGTAATACTTCCGTGGTTTGGTCTAAGATGTAAATTCCATTCATGGAAACTGCTTTGCCATAAATCATTTCATTGAAAGAGAAAATACAGCTATTATCCTTTATTGAAAATGCAAAACCGTCTTTAGCAAGTACGGAAAATGAAATAATGTTCTTAAACAAACTGGGTACATAGTAACAGTTATATAAAAATAACTCAAAACCACTAAGGAGTTGGATTACGTATGTTCCCTTCGAGACAATGACAACTCGTGCTCCATTTCGACTCGCGCAGTCCACATCACCCTTTTCGAGAGGTATGATGTTCTTTAGGCCCTGCAAATGATTACACAGATGAGAACCACAAACAGTATCAAGTACCCAAGTTCCGAAACTTGCATGGTTAATCTCAATTATATGAATATAAGATGACATACCAATAGGAACGACGTGGCCTGCTTTGATGTCCTCACGGTACACGGGACAATTCCTCCTCCAATGTCCAGTCTTGTGGCAATGGTGGCACTCAATGTCACCGCCCTTGCTCTTTGCCTTGCCCTGTGAGCCACTAGTCTCACCAGGCGCACTCTTACCGTTTCCTGGCTTTTTAAACTTTGGCTTACCTACAGCTAGGTCGCCATGAGCCATGCCCTTACCTTTACCCTTGTTGTAAATCGTGAGAACATCCTGCTTCATGCTCCCACTCAATTTCATATCCTTCTCGGTCTGTACGAGAAGAGAGTGTAGCTCATGAGGACTCTTTTTCAAGTCATTCATGTAGTAGTTCGCCCTGAAAAGGGCAAAACCATCGTGAAGAGAATGAAGCGTTCGGTCTATGATAATGCTCTCACTGATTTTACAATCAAGTGCCTCCAGCTTCTCGACATTCTCAATCATGTGAAGAATGTGTGGACTAACCGGTTGGCCCTTCTGGAGTTTCGCATCAAAGAAGGACAGGTATGCTCATAAGTAACGAGTCACGGTGCCTTTGAGAACTCGTTAGTGAGCATGGCGAAAATCTTATTTTCACCATGAGCAATGAAGCGTCTCTGCAAATTGGTTTCCATTGCAAAGATGAGTACGTTCTTTATCGCACCCGCTTCCATAACGAAGTCACTATAAGCAATTGACTCGTTGACTCCTGCATTGGGGCCTGGGTTGACCGGTATTGGCTCAGTTAAGTACTTGAGCTTACCGTCAGCAATGGCAGCATTCCGTAGTGCCGCCTCCTAGTCTGCAAAGTTGGACCCATCATTCTTCAGTCGCGTGGACTGATTCATGTGGTCCATGAAAGCTTTCAGCCAGGACTCGCGTCCAAGTGTGGCACTAGGCATTGGGATTGCGTTATTTCGAGCCATTTAGTTATAACAGTATTATCAAAATATACGTGTTCTACACTGCAAGAAGAAGAATAAAAAAAAGAAGCATGTGCATCGTTTATGATTTTTAAGTCTAATGAACTTCTGTCATAACGCGAAGACTCAAAACATTTATACAATTGACCTCCCTCAAGAATTATATAAATAATCCCAAGACTCAATTATCTGCAAATTGATAAGCTAACCTTTTAGCTAATTCTACCGTTAGAATTCTCGGTCGATAAATTTCTGTAAATACTATCTTTAGTCCATCATAATCACGAGAAACTCTTCGGACTATGATGTTGAGGTAAACTAAGTCAACAAACCTACTTACCCAACGTAGAAGGGGTCATATTATGCCTACCGACGAAGAAGGGATTCATAGTTGTTTGCCCTTATAAAGACTAATCTCAATTTCCGTTTTAGAGGAAGATCCCATCAACTTAATTTAGAGTCATTTTAAGTGAACTAATATCTAGCATGCGAGAATGAATAAGCTAAGGTGATGGCTTTATAAAGTATGTGACATCTGTATGTCCATGAAAACTAACATACAATCTATATGAGTCAATTTTCATGCATTTAAGTAGTAGGTGGTTTGGTTTTAGGCGGAATATGATGCATAAACTATCATGTGAATGAAAAGCAATATGAATGAAAACGTAAAACAATAAAAGTCCTAGTGTGGCCTATCCTATCAAAATGAACATTAAATACAAGTTTGGAATCCATCCTTGGACCCGAGAAGCTTGTCTTGATGTTCCATCTTGATCCATGTAGCGGGAGTGAGCTCCAATCTCCATCTTTAGTCTTCTTTTGAAAAATACAATAAATAAAATTTACATAATAAACCTATTTATTACATTCTAATTTCAAAACCCAAAACTAATGGAAAAAATAAAGGAGATTCGAGATCTCATAATTACATAAAAATTATGTTTCCTTCATTACGAAAACATAATTAACTAAGGCCACACTAAGTATTACAAATTACAACCGATTGCAAAAAAAAACGTAAATTAAACCATTCAATCGATTCATTCAACTAAAATAAAATGCATCAACTAAAATAAATTAAACATGCAAGACATAATTCTTTAATTATGTAGATTAATTTTCCAAACCACCTATTTAAAAACAAATTAAGTGACAATTCCTCAATTAATCACATTAATTTCAATCTTAATTCATATAAAACTTGTAATATGAATTTAATCCATCAATATTTTAAACTGCTTTAAAATAATTAGGTATCTCAAAATTGTGAACCGTTTCACAACAATTAATCATACATTGTAAAGGTAATGTATAATTAATATTGACCAAAACAAACAAAAACAAAATCCTTTTTTTTTTATATGTCTCGGCTAAACCAAAAAAAAAAAAAAACAAGCCATTTTTTTTCGGCAAAGCAAGAACCAAAAAAACAGCCCGTTTCTCATATTGTTCACGGTTTTTATCTGTAAAAAACCGAAACAAGACAAAAAAAAAAAAAAAATCTAAAACTGTCCTCTGTGAACAGTAACGTGACGTGAACAGTAACAGGAAAAAACATTTCTTTTCTCGGATGCTTTTCAAATCGGCATAAACAAAAACAGCCGCAAAAAACTTTAATCGGTTTTTCAGGAAAAACCGAAAGGAAAAAAAACAGAATTTTTTTTTTAATAATAATACTGTTCATCCGTGAACAGTAACGTGACGGAAGGTAAAAAAAAATTCCACGGCTAAAAAAAAATCCAGCCGATTATATATTTTTTTCGCAAACCCTAATTATTGGTTACAAACAATTTTATGAAAATCATCAAAATTAAAATTCGTGGCCTTGACTCTGATACCACTTGTGGGATTTATCTGTATGCATCCCTTTAAATTTAAGGATTATAACGAATAATAAAGTGATGATTACGAGTCATAAAACTAAATTGCATAAACAATAGCATAAAGGATTAAGAAACAACCTTCGGTCCTAGCAAATTCGGCCTAAGAACAATATCGCAATGATCTTCGCCTATTAGTTGCACCCAAGACGATATGAGAAATGCCCTTAACTTGTTTGCTAGAATCGATCCACCAAAAATTAACTGATTAATTAGGTTTTTGTGTTGTTTAGATGAGAGGCAAAGAAAATGAGTTAGAATGAAATTAGGTTAGAAAAATCACCACTCATCCCTCTTAAACCGTGTATGAGGTAGATTAGGGTAGATTTTTTTTCTAATTTATTCGGCCCAAATCCCGATATAGCAAGGAGTATAATCTCCTTATTTTCGGTTATTCCAAAATGTAAAAATGTGTTAAATATAAATTGTCATCTAGTGAGGAACGAACCCATGACCTCTTGGTTTGAGTACACTCACTATTACCACTATGACACATTCATCTTGTTGATATTAAATATAACCGATTACATTTAATTACGAATTAACATATTAATTCGTCCAATCTAACATTACATACATTTAATTAAATAAAACGTATTGCATTCAATTTACGAATTGACAGTTAATTCGTCTCAACTAATATTATTTAATCTTCATTAAATAATTGTCTCATCAACACATTGACTAACTGTTTAGTCATATAAGGCATCAATGTGATTATATTTCTATAACCACATCTCTGAAACACATCCTATAGGTGTGACCTCTAGGGACCAGTTGATCACCGCCATCTGTATGATAATAACGTCAAACTTTCTAGCAAGCCAACCGTTATTAGGTAATCGTTAATCAACTGACTAAAATACGAAGTATACCTTTGTGAACCTGTAAGAGATTTACAAATGTTATCACACTAATTTGTGGAGGACACAAGCTCCAACATTCGATACATGTGAATGACATACAATTAAATCATACATAAAAACAATTACGATAAATGAATCACAATAATTAAAATTACAAAAGTTACAAGGTTTATTTGATCTACGTCAAAAGCATGCTCGAAGACGGAATTTCAAAGAAGAAAATAAAAAGAAAATAAAATTAGAATTAAAATATGAAAATATGTCAGATTAGAGGTGATAATATGAATAATAGTTGATTTAAACCGTAAAAAGGAGCTACGTCAAAGCGAGAAAGAGTTCAGGGACATAAACCAACCCAGAAAAGGCACAGCATCTACTGCGTCCTCTGGAAGAGGCGCAACACTTCATGCGTCTGTTCTTGAGCTGGGCTTTGGCTGTGAAGTCAGAATCGTAACACTTTTATTGTTCGTTGGTCGATTTAAGATGGATTATCGATATTAGACTCGAATTGAAGTGTTTTAACCGATTATATGTATCTGGGCAAGTCATAAAACGAATTAAAACGAGAAATTACATCGATTTACATGATTATCATTATACGACCAATTCGTGTCGGAAATACAAAAAGGCGAAACTTGAGGTTAGATTAAGACGAAACTGGACAAATAAGACTCGGAAGAAAACTTATCTATCAAATTGGCACTCCAGAACCTCGACATAACAAGTCGAAACCTCGAGGAATCGATTTGAAATTAAACGGTGAAAACCCGCAAGTATTGAGTTACTCGGGATTAAGGACGAATTAAGCAAGTATATGATTTATATACTGAAATAACAAAGAAAACGAAGAAAAATGAAAGAATAAGAAAAGGAAGGAAAATATGCAGGAAGTCAAGGAAGAAGAAGAAGAGCAGGAGCAGCGGGCAGCCTCTTGAAGAGGCGCAGCAAAGCTGCGATCCTTCCTGAAGGCGCAGCTGCTGCTGTGTTTTTTCTCGACGTCTGACCTATGCTGTTTCGTAAAAAACGGCTTTAAAAGGTGGATTTTAAATCGTTTTTCGAACGTGCTTTTGATATAAATTTACATTAATTGGTACAAATTAAAAGTACAATAATAAAATGGGATTTACACCCTCAGACTTACATATTTGACGAAACGAGATTGACTAAAGTTATCGTTTTAGTGATTGCTCGACTCAAATATGCGTTGAAAGTGCCCTCGTTAGAGGATTTAGTAGCTTGATTAGGTTGATTAAAGGTGGAGTTGGTCAGGTTGGTCGGTCTATGCAACGTGACTGGGACTCCGAATAATCTGAGCTTACGTGGTCGATTGATCAAGCACATAGGCGTCGAAAGGCAATAGCGTAGTCTAGAATGCAAAGAGAAAGAAAGAAAGAGCGGAACACTCGCGTGCCAAATATGAAGGCCGAAGGCCTCTATTTGTACTAAACATACGGAAGAGTTTAGGAATGACATGGTTATGGAAACAAATCTCGAAAATATTCTGAAAAATGCGAAAAGAGGGCTGGAGAAGAGGCGCAGCAACTACTGTGATCCTTGGAATAGGCGCAGCATTCGCTGCGTCCTTTCTCTAGAGGTTTCCTCCTCAGTAAGAAAGATTTCCGCGTTTTATTATGGAATTTCGGTAGATATACACTTCCTTATTCCATGAAACACAATATTACGGTAGATATTTACTTAAAATATTAATTTTAATTAGGAATAAATATCTAGAGAATTCTAGAACATTCCGGAATATTCCGACTCGGCATTTAAACGGTTTTTAGAAAATGAAGCGGTTTTTAACCCGGACTCCAAATGAACTCTAATTACTGTCAAAACGGCCGTATCGGTGCGTAGATGACGACCAAGGGGTTTAATTGAGTGTTTGAGCTATCACTTGATGATGAACTTACAGACTGTCATAAATCGTTCCGCGTATCAAACATGCGGCCCAATCATCACTGGGTGGTTGGCGGGAGGTGTAGAAATGAGGTATCTACAGAGTGGCAGCATGTTGTGAGGAGGGTAAGCCCCCAGCTTTGGCTGTCTTTAGTATTTTATGCTTTATTACATAGGAATGCATTTGCTTGAACCTTCTCCGTATTTGAATGAAGGTGGCGCCGTCCAGGCATGTGGAGCTATGGAGGATGGCCAACCGGCTGCGAGCTACGGCTATTGAGGCCCTTACAGATGGCTCGGGGTGGCAGGTATGAACCTTTTGTACCCGTCTTTATTTTTATTACCTCCAATTTAGTGAAGTGAAGTATCACTCCATTTTTCTGTGTAGAGGGAGCGTGACCTGGAGCGTGAGCTGGAGCAGTCCCAGGAGGACCGGCCCGTTTGCTGAGAGAGCTCGAGGCCAGAGATGCTGAGATCGCTGTCCTTGAGGCGACATTGGCTGAGTTGAGGGGTCGTCAGGACTAGTTTGTGCTGACTTATGTTTTTACATTTGTACATTTTGGATGTCATTTTAGGTAGGAGCCCATATTTTGATGTATATTTTGCATTTTGGTTGTACATATGATGGCCTGCGTGCCTTTGCTGCTGGGTGTTTAATGTATCTGCAGGTTAGCTTTGACAAACAGGTTTGGCATGTGACGGTTTGCGTCGTCATGCTGTTGAAATTCACGTAGGAAATCACAAGCAAAACATATAGCAAAAAGAATTAAGATGGCCTAAATTAGCGCGAAAAAAAAGAATTCAGCGCGAAAGAAAAAAAAAGTGCCCGAAAATGGACAAAATGACGTGACCGGACGATAGGGTGGGCTACCCCCTAAAAAAAAGAATTTAAAAGAAACGTCTAAGTGTGTCAGAAATATTTTTGAAAAGAGGGAGTGAAATGATTCCCCAAAAAAAAAGAACGGGTAAGTGTGCATATTTGGCGAAAATGTCGATTTTGCCTCAAAAAGCGAACCCGTAAAAGATTAGGAAGCATAAATTTCGATACTTAATTGAAATTACCGAATTAAGTCCCTATAGGAATAGGAAACTTTAACTTAAACAGATTAGGAAAGATCCCACGGCTGTCAAACGAGTAAAAGAGCCCGGGGAAGAGGCGCAGCAAGAGCTGCGATCCTTAGAAGAGGTGCAGCTTTTGCTGCGTCTTCTCTCCAGCTTGTCAGTTCTCGATAGAATTTAGGAAACGTCGAGTAGTATAAATAGAGGCTTCGGTTAAACTTCTATTCTCACAATTCTCCCTTCCTTAACTTCATCTATTACAAAAAAACCTCATATATCTTCTCAAATTTTACCCAAAAAATATGGATGCCTTTGAAAATCGCATTAAGGAGTGGACGAATGAATTTACGAATGTGGAGAAACACGACATGGGTGCTTTTAACTTAGGATCAATCATAAGTTATAAGCTAGTTAAGGTAATTAGGCCCTTTTTGGATGCTTGTCTTGATTATTGGGACCCGAATTTTCATGTATTTGCCTTTCTGGGAGGCGAAATTTGTCCCTTTCCTGAAGAAATTGCTGCGGTTGGAGGATGGGACGCAGAAAGTGTTCCGGCTATACCCCCAAGCTCTCAAGGCTATAAAAATAAATTTAGGGATTTGCTTGGATTGACCAAGGCTGAGGTAGACCGTTTTGTGACCTCAAAAGGTGTCCGTATGTTTGAATTTGTCGATCGGTTTATAAATAGGGAGGACCCTACTATCTCTTATGCGGCAAGACGTAGTGCTTATGGATTTTGCCTTCTTCACTATGTCCTGCGAGGGCATGTGGACAAAGAGATGAGGGGTGACCCTCGATTTTTAGGCATAATGGAACTCCGCAGGAGCCCAGCATGCTTAGTTCTGGGGGAGATCATTCTAGGATAGGACAATAGGAAGGCGAACTGCGAGTATCCTTATCTTAGGAGTTCTATTATTTTACAGGTAAGAACCCGTTTTCTGTCCTATTCGGCCGTTTTCTTTCTTCTTTTATTTCTTTTTTTTCGTTTTTTTTTTCGTTTTTTTCGTTCGTTTTTTTTTTCTGCCGGTTTTGGATACTAACTCCTGTCCCCTTTTTTGCAGATCTGGCTAATGCCAGTGGACGTGATAGGATATCGCTCCTGATCAATTATGATGAGAACGAGGCTTTACATGGTGGACTTCACTCGAGTATGCAATTATTGGGAAAATTAATTGAAGAGTGAAAGTGGGCCCTTGATTAGGTGGATCGTGCCATGGTGGCATCTTAGATCGGTGACTGGAGTATTGTCTTTGGATCCGACACGGTCAATTGGTGTTCCCGTCTTGAAATTCATGTTCTAATCTTTTACGGAGAGATTGAAGAGGCAACTGGGCCCAAGACAGAAAATCCCGAAGCTATACACTGTCCCTTAAACTGCATTGGCGCATACTTCGGAGTCTTGTCGAAAGTGGGCAATTTGCTGGGCCCAAAGGAATATGTGGTTCATACCCGTTCCGATTGGCTCGTTATGGGTATCTGACTCATATTTGCAGTGGAAGAAAGCTAGCACTCCCGAGGAACGTGAAAAGCTAAGGAAGCACGAGCCCGTAGACTATAAGATCCGCGAAATGGCGAAGGACAACCAAAAGTACTTAACTGACGAGGAAGAAAAGGCCGGATATCGGCTCGTCCGTCCGTCGAAGAAACCAAAGAATGCTCCTGCCAAGAAGATGGTGGTGGATCGAAATGGGAAAGCTAGACCGCGAGAACGACCGTTACGGATTAGGTCGAAAATAACGCAAGAGCGTCCCGCTCGTGGTGTAGACAAGAAATGTGACAAAGGCAAGGGTAAAATGGAAGAGTAGCCTTAGTCATTTTTAATAGTATTATTTATTATTTGAGTTGTAATAAACGGCGGGGTTATAGAATCCTAGCCTAGCATTTTAATATTCAGCATTTTTAATTTACGGAAATTTCTCATGGTACCCTCGAACTTTGGCAGATTACACATGGTACTCTTCATTTTAAGTTTCTATATATGGTACCCCTGTGTTTAACTTTTTCTTTCCCAAAATACCCTTAACAGACTTTCCATCATAACGCCGTTAGTTTACATCTTCTAAACACACTTTAGCCTCCCTAATCTTCATTTTATCTTCATTTTCTTATTTTACACCTTCAATTCAAGCCTAATTTCACTCATACCCTCTTCCATAACCACCACCACTACCACCACGCGTGACCCCCACCACCGCCACAGTCAACGGCACCATCCAATCCCATCACCACCACTGATGACGCCACCATCCGAGACGGTTGGGTTAGGGGTTGGGGCGGGATTCCAATGAAAATCCCAATTTCACCCAATTCATCTCGCCCTCCTTCATCTTCTTCAACTACAACCACTTCTTCTTGCTCATCCACCACCACCGCAACAACCATCTAAGTTCAGTCATCGAAGTTCCATACATTCAACGCCGCATTATTCGACGTCGTAAACCTGATATTCGTTTCAATCTAATTCAAATCTCTACTCAAATTCAAGAACACCTTGATCATGATCATGATAATGGTGATGACGATAATGAATTTGTTGTTGTTGCGAAGGTAAAGCAACAATATAATCTTTGAAACTCAAGGATCAATGTAGGAGAAAGAGATCAATTATATTAAGACCTGAATTTCTGATTTTGGAATTTGGGTTTTGATCAGATTAGTGTTTACTCATCTGGGTTGATCTTGAATTTTGAAGATGGTGGTTAAGAGTGTTAGTTTTAATGGCCCCCCTACTCGGGTTTTCTTCTCAGGAATATTCTTTTCTTGCCATTCCTTGTCGATTTTTCTTGTGCCATTACTTGTTTATTGTCAGCTCCATTGGATTGTGTTCTTACTTGATTATGGCTACTGATTTCGTTTTAGGATCTTCACCATAATTTTACTTCATTGGGAAAGCTTAGTTGTTATATACTTGTTTGTTTACCAAATTAGAATCAAGGTTATGAATATTGAAGTGAGAAAGGCAAGAAGCAAGAGGAAGGGGGAGAGAGAGACACGTCGCCAGCGAGAGGGTGGTAGAGTGGCGTCATTAGTGGTGGTGGTGGTGGTGGTGGGATTGGATGGTGTCGTTGGCAGTAGGGGTCGCGCGTGGTGGTATTGGTGTGGTGATAGAGGGGATGAGTGAGAATGTGAGATTAGGCTTGAAGGTGTAAAACAAGAAGATGAAGATTAGGGATGGTAAAGTGTGTTTAGAAGATATAAACTAACGGGGTTATGACGGAAAGTCTGCTAAGGGTATTTTGGGAAAGAAAAAGTTAAACACAGGGGTACCATATGTAGAAAGTTAAAATAAGGGGTACCATGTGTAATCTGCCAATGTTCGAGGGTACCATGGGAAAAAACCGTTTAATTTATTTGTATTTGACGTGTTACTATTATTTAAGGAATAATGAATAAATGATTTATTAGTTAAGAAACTTTTATAAAAAAATTTTATTTATTCTTGTCGAATTTCAAATGCAACATACAAACGTCCTTCTATTTACATTTTGAAATGACGAGTTGTATCATGTAAAGGATTACCTACGTATTCAATAAAAAAATGAAATCAAACCATGTACATAGTTCGAAAAAATGTAAAAGAATAAATGTTCGAAGCAAGAGCTTGTAATGAACTTAGAAAAAAAATAACGTGTGCTTTACTTACTCCTAAGGAAATGCAATTCAATTTATTTGATGATATGAGGATGTTAAAACGCAAGAGGGAAATGTCATAAGCTTTTTAGCGGGCCAGGGGCCATTTTTCTTTTGTGTCGCAAGAGCGGCACGTGTGTCACGCGAGGCGCGTTTTATCCTATTCTAAGGGTAGTACCGTTTCAACTGGTCTAGGTTAGTCGGATTAGAAAACTCATTCCCGTCTAGGTCTGTGATCTTAACCGGACCCCCTGAAAGTATGGACTTGACTAAACATGGTCCTGCTCAATTAGGTTTAAATTTTCCCCGTGGATCGACAGGTAAGAGAGCTTTGACTGACTTGAGTACTAAATCCCCTTCCTTGATATTTCTGGGTTTGACCCGTTTATTAAAGGCTCGTTTGATATGTGAGTGATATGTTAGCACATTATGTAATGCGCGTAACATCCGTTCGTCCAAGAGGATGAGTTCATCATATCTATCCCTATTCCATTTAGCTTCTGGAATTTGACTTTCGAGTAAAATGCTAGGGATGGGATCTCTAGCTCTACTGGTTTTACAGCTTCCATGTCGTAAGTCAAATAGAAAGGAGTAGCCCTAGTAGGCTTCTTAACTGACGTGTGATATCCCCATAACGCAAAGGGTATTTTGTTAGGCCAATCGCGATAATTGTCGATCATTTTCTTGAGGATCGTGACAACATTTTTATTAGCAGTCTCTATCGCGCCATTAGTTTGAGGTCTATATGGCAAGAAATGGTGATGCTTGAACTTATATTTGGCTAGAAACTATTCACTTTGGCCTGAAAATGTGACCCGTTGTCACTGATGATTTCATGTGGGCAACCATATCAACAAATGATATTGGTTTGTATGAACTTTGCCACATTTTTGGCTGTAAGGCTAATGTAAGATGCTGCCTCGACCCATTTAGTAAAATAGTCGGTAGCTACTAAAATGTAACAATGACCTCCTGTCCCAGCTGGAGTGATTTTCCCGATGATGTCTATTCCCCAAGTAGAAAACGGCCAAGGAGATGTCATGGTATATAGAATTGAGAAAGGAACATGTTGCACATTCCTGAAGATCTTGCAATTATGACAATGCCTGACGTATTTGATGCAATCTGACTCCATTGTCCTCCAGTAATACCCTAGACGCGTAATTGTCTTTGCCATCATAGGTGCACTTATGTGAGGACCGCATTCTCCATCGTGAACTTCTTCCAT
Source organism: Silene latifolia (assembly GCF_048544455.1). NCBI lineage: Eukaryota > Viridiplantae > Streptophyta > Magnoliopsida > Caryophyllales > Caryophyllaceae > Silene > Silene latifolia. Next base: position 149,519,936 of record NC_133534.1, on the reverse strand, counting down.
TACTTTATGTGCCTGTGAATGATCAAGACAACGCAAGATGACACCAACTGGTGTTCTTTTGTATAACTCTCCCTACATGAGGAGGTATTGAGAGGCAAGTAGGCGTATGGCGCGTTGTCCCCTCTTATCCATATCTGGTGGATATGTACCATTAAGCTTGAAATTTAGAATGACCTGGAACCAAGGTTCCCCTGGGTTTTCCTCTTCATCTGTAAGGAAGTGTATATAGGCTGGCTCTGACTGCCGTTTGATGCACAAAGGCATTTCAACCATGTTGTTTGTCATATTAATCAAGGTTGCGAGTTTTGCAAGAGCATCCGCAAACTTATTTTCTTCGCGAGGCAGGTGTAAATAAGTAACTTGATCGAAGAATTAAGCAATCTGATCTATCCTAGCCTGATAGGGTGCTAGACTTTTACTTCGGATTTTCCAGGATCCAGTGATTTGGTTAGTGATTAAAGATGAGTCCCCGTAAACTCGAAGGTTCTTGATGCCTAAACTCACTGCTGCTTGTAGACTAATGAGGCAAGCTTCATACTCTGCTGCATTGTTTGTCACCTCGAAGTCGAGTTTGACAGAAAGTGGTGTATGCTCGCCTTCAGGAGAAATAAGCAACACTCCTATTCCGAATCCTCTCAAATTGGATGCCCCATCAAAGTAAAGATCCCAAGAATCCGTACTGGTTTGTAAAATATCCTCATTTGGAAACGACCACATGTCTATTGCTTGCGTATCGTTGATAGGATTATCTGCGAAGAATTCAGCAACGGCGCGTCGCTTTATAACTTTCAAAGGTACGTATTTGAGATCGAACTCTGAGACCATTAAGGTCCATCTTTCCAAGTGTCCATTGAGGACGGGTTTATCAAAGAGGTATTTGACGGGATCCATTTTAGAATACACTTTGACCGCGTAGCTAAGCATGTAATGGCATAGCTTCTTTGTTGCGAACACAAGAGCGAGGCATGTCTTCTCGAGAGGTGTATACTTACTTTCATACTCCAAGAACATCTTACTAATGTAATAGATAGCTCTTTCTTATTTTCCAATAGTCTGTACGAGCATAGCTCCCATGGCTGTTTCGGTAACTGTGAGATATAAACCAAGAGGTTGATCTTGTTGGGGAGGCATTAGCACTGGTGGCTTGGCCAATATCTCTTTTATCCTATCACATGCCTTTTGACACTCATCGTCCCATACAGTATGGTTCGTTTTCTTGAGCTTCTAGAAGATAGGTTCGCAGATCATAGTGAGTTTCGATATGAATTGACTTATATACTGCACTTTGCCCATGAATCCTCTAACCTCTTTTTCTGTTTGGGGTTGTGGCATCTCGCTTAAGCCCTTGATCTTGGATGGATCAATTTCTATCTCCCTCTAGCAGACAACGTATCCCAGAAGCTTGCCTGGCGTTACTCCGAATGCACATTTCTGAGGATTGAGCCTCATGTTGTATTTGCGCAATCTGAGGAAGAATTTACGAAGGTTATCGATGTGCCCTTTTCTATCCTTATATTTGACGATCATATCCTCCACGTACACCTCCACCTCATTATGCATCATGTCATGTAACAAAGTAGTCGTAGTGCGTTGGTACGTAGCCCCAGCTTTGATTAGCCCGAATGGCATAACAGTATAGTAGTATGTGCCCCCACTGAGTGATGAAGGCTGTCTTGTGCATATCTTCTTTGGCCATTTTGATTTGGTTATACCCTGCATACCCGTCTATGAAGGATACCAACACGTGATCTGCTATATTATATACCAATATATCGATATGTGGTAGAGGGAAGTCGTCTTTAGGTCTCGCTTTGTTCAAGTCTCTGAAATCAACACAAACCCGGATTCGGCCATCCTTTTTGGGTACGGGGACTATATTAGCCACCCAGTCTGAATACTCAGAAACTTTGATGAATCCGGCTTTGAATTGTTTATCGACTTATTCTTTAATCTTAAGAGCCCACTCTGTCCTCATCCGACGAAGCTTCTGTTTTACAGGTTTGAAACCTGGCTTAATTGGAATGCGATGTTCTGCAATATCCCTGTCGATCCCTGGCATGTCCATGTAAGACCAAGCGAAGACGTATTTGAACTCATGTAGGATGTCGATTAAACTGGCCCTTTTAGTTGGGTCTAGGGTCGTCCCTATCCTAAGTTCTTAGGGTTCTAATTTCATTCCTATGTTGATAGGTTAGGTATTTTCTATGACTGGTGCCCTTCCCCCTCTTCTAGTATTTCTTTAATTATATAGGGAGGTAATGTAACACCCCCATACTCCAAGTGCCTTACCAGGACCACTCAGGTATAAGGATGCTACCATCTCGGTTACCCGAGGCAATGATAATTAAATAGACAATAACGAAACAACATTTAAATAGTAATACTTTAGCGAAAGGTTACAATATAAAACCAAAACCAAAATACGAATACAAGTTCTCAAACCAACTGTCTAGTAACTAACTGAAATGTTTATTAAACTACTAAGCTACAGCGGAAGACTTCTATCATCAAACGGTGGCACATCCCAGCTATCCCAGTAACTCGACTCATACCTGCTCAATAACTGCTCACCATCCCCAAATGGATCACCACAGTTTTTAAAACATTAAACGGGGTCAGTACTAATCACACAATTTATATCAACCAACAATAGAGTAAAACAAACAGCTCAATCATCACATATATTCTCCGAACTCCAAACCCAACTCCACAATCCTGACTACACACTAAAGTGTGTAGCCCTGCCAGAGTGCCTATCGCAACAGGTCACTCCTCGCCACCAGTGGGGGACCGCAACCGTTCCCACCTAAGCCCCGCTCATCTCCATCGAGCGATAAACCCAAATCCATTAATGTGCACATCCCTTCTATGGCGGGTTCCACAGAAGGCGAATCATGGGCGTGAAGCCACTCCCGCAAGTGACTCCACTCAAGCAGGGACGAACCCCGAAGAACACAGACAGATACAATCAATCACAGCTACAACCAACAATCAAAGCCAACAACCGTCACAATACGAGTATAATAATATTCAACAATCACAAACACCAATCAACACATCATGGGACTAATACTGAGTAGGGAAACCCTACCTGAAAAGTACAACACAATCAGACGATCTCACAGCTGATATCAAAACGCTTCCTCTACGAATCCTCTTCCTAACATACAAACATATAATCACTACCAATCACAAAATACAACAAAACCCCCAATTCCCAATATTAGGCTTTAACCAACTTTAACGAAATACTATAAAACGGTACGTAGATCTTACCCTCGACGCAAGGATTACAACGGTGTAAAGAAAGGTAAAATCCGACCTTCCAAGCTCCGGGATTTGCCAACAATGCGATTGAAGCGAAGAATGTAGTTTGATTTATCTTTTTGAAAGTAATTAGGTTTAAAAGTGTTTAACGAAAAGTGACGGAAGTTATTATTTACTTAATCGCATTATTAACAAAACCCGACAAATCATCCCCCGTAAACCGGCTACTCGATCGAGTAGCTGAGGTACTGGATCGAGTGCCCCCTTACTCGATCGAGTATCTACGTTACTCGATCGAGTACCCAACAGGTCAGAAACTATTGTTAATACGCAACTCACCCTTACTCGACAGAGTAAGGCCTACTCGATAGAGTACCCAGAGACTCATAAATCCGTAGTATTACAGTCTTCCCTCCTTAAAAAGAACTTCGTCCCCGAAGTTCAAACCACAACAAAACAAAGACACACTACAACACTCCCGACTCCACAACCAAAACATAACTCAGCATAAAACATGTTACTAACCTAAACTCAACCCGACTCAACGACAACAACCATACCGAAACAACATAAAAAGGGTATAAAAAAACTCTTTGCGATCATCTCCTACCCCCCCTAAAAGAAATAAGGTTACGTCCCCGTAACCATACATACCTGATCAAAAAGGAAAGGGTAACGCTCTCTCATGGCCTCCTCTGCCTCCCATGTAGCTTCCTCAGTCTCGTGGTCAGACCAAAGGATCTTAAGCAAAACTGTCTCACCACTCCTAGTCTTCCTAACCTTCCGGTCAAGAATCTGCTTAGGTACCTCAAGATATGATAGAGACTCATCTAGCTCTAAGCTCTCTGCCTCTAACCCATGTGATGGGTCACTCACATACTTCCGCAGCAGAGATACATGAAACACATTATGCACTCTCTCTAACGCAGCTGGTAAAGCCAGACGATATGCAACCTCTCCAACCCGCTCTAAGGTCTCATAAGGTCCGATGAACTTCTGACTCAGCTTGCCCTTCTTCCCAAATCTCATAACCCCACGCATAGGAGACACTTTCAGAAGAACCTTATCCCCAACCTGAAACTCTATATCCCGGCGATGTAGATCTGCATAACTCTTTTTCCTATCCTGAGCTGCTCTCATCCGTTCCCTGATCATCTTAATCTGTTCAACCATCTCATCTACCATCTCTGGTCCTAGAAACACTGCCTCAGCACTGTCGTCCCAACAAATCGGACTCCTGCATCTCCTCCCATATAAAGCCTCAAACGGTGCCATGCCAATACTAGTGTGATAGCTATTGTTGTAAGAAAACTCTATCAAATCCAACCTCTGTTCCTAGCTACCACCAAAGTCCATCACACAAGCTCGTAACATATCCTCAAGAGTTTTGATCGTTCTCTCGATCCCGACCGTCTGTCGCAGGATGAAATGCTGTACTCATCTTCAAAGTTGTTCCCAAAGATTCCTGCAACTCTTTCCAAAACCTTGAGATAAACCTCGCATCTCTGTCAGATACCATGTCCTTAGGGATTCCATGTAACTTAAGCACATTCTTCCGATAAGCCATAGCTAATTGTGCTTTAGTCCATGTATCTTTCATTGGCACAAAGTGAGCTGACTTGGTCAGTCGATCCACTATTACCCATATCATGTTGTTACCCTGTTGGGTCTTTGGCAAACCCACGATAAAATCCATAGAAATGGATTCCCACTTCCACTCAGGTACCTCTAAAGACTGAATCTTACCTTGTGGTCATCGCTGTTCCCCTTTAACTCTCTGGCATGTCAAACAACGGGCCACAAACTCAGCTGTTTCTTTCTTCATCCCAGGCCACCAAAACGTGTTCTTCAAATCCTTGTACAGTTTGTCACCACCTGGATGTACTGAATATGGTGTACAATGTGCCTCTGTCATGATAGTCTTTTTCAGCTCCTCATCATTAGGGACACACCACCTACCATCGAACCTCAAACTACCATCTGTATGAATAGAGAATCGAGACACTGTCCCTTTCTCTACTCCAGCTCTCCACTCAACCATCATAGGATCTAACGCATGTTTACCTCGAATATCATCATAAAGATCAGTCAGATCTTTGTCAAATCTCCCACAAAGATCCCCTCTCTCGCATCATATGTATCCCAAACTTCCCCACCTCATCTCTCAACCTCATCAAAGATAGAGCTGTACACAGGGAATGTACACTCTTCCTACTCAAAGCATCTGCGACAAAATTGGCTTTCCCTTCATGGTAGATAATATCCATGTCATAATTGCCAATCAGCTCCATCCACCTCCTCTGTCTCATGTTCAACTCCTTTTGAGTGAAGATGTACTTGAGACTCTTGTGATCCGAAAATACCTTAAAGGTCGCCCCATAAAGGTAATGTCTCCAAATCTTGAGAGCAAACACCACTGCACCCAACTCTAGATCATGTGTAGGGTAGTTCTCCTCATACGGCTTCAATTGCCTAGAAGCATAGGCAATCATCTTACCGTTCTGCATCAACACACATCCCAACCCATTCTTTGAGGCATCTGTATAAACCTCAAAGTTCTCGATCCCTTCAGGCAATGCTAAGATAGGAGTTGTGGTCAAACGCTCCTTCAATGTTTGGAACGCCGTCTCACAACTCTCATACCAACGAAACCTGTTCTCTTTCCTTATCAAAGTTGTCATAGGTCTAGCTATCATGGAGAAATCTTTCACGAACCGTCTGTAGTATCCAGCTAAACCCAAGAAACTCCTGATCTCAGCAGCATTCTTTGGTGCTTCCCACCTTGTCACTGCCTCAATCTTTGCCGGATCCACAACTACTCCCTCCTTTGAGATCACATGCCCCAGAAAAGCAACTTTCTCTAACTAGAACTCACACTTGGACAGCTTAGCATATAACTCATGCTCCCTCAAAGTCTGCAATACAATCCTCAGATGCTCCTCATGCTCCTCCTTAGTCTTGGAGTAGACTAAGATGTCATCGATAAACACCACCACAAACTTGTCCAAAAACTGTCTGAAGATTCTGTTCATCAAGTCCATAAACACAGCCGCTGCATTAGATAACCCAAACGGCATCACCACGTACTCATAATGACCATACCTCGACGTGAAAGCTTTCTTTGGTATGTCCACCTCTCTAATCTTCACCTGATGGTACCCCGACCTCAAATCAATCTTGGAAAAGACTGATGCACCACTCAACTGATCAAATAGGTCATCTATCCTTGGCAAAGGATACTTGTTCTTCACCGTCACTCGGTTCAACTCTCTGTAGTCTATGCACAACCTCAAACTCCCATCTTTCTTCTTCACAAAAAGAACTGGGGCTCCCCACGGTGACACACTAGGTCTAATATATCCCTTCTCTATCAGATCATCTAACTGTTTCCTGAGCTCCTCCATCTCTTTAGGACCCATCCGGTACGGTGCCTTAGAGATTGGCCCCGTCCCCGGTTTTAACTCAACTGTGAAATCTATCTCCCTCTTTGGTGGCAACCCCGGAATCTCCTCTGGAAAGACATCTGCAAACTCTCCCACCACTGGTATCTGATCAACTGTCGGACTCTCTATCCGGTCATCTCTCACATGGCATAAGATCAAAGGGCATCTCTTCCTCAGATAAGACTTCAAGGTGACAGCTGCAATCAACTTAACTTTGGGTTTGACCACAAACCCACGATAAGACACACTAACACCCTTAGGACCTCTTAAAGACACTTTCTTTTGATGACAGTCTATCTTAGATTTATACTTTCCCAACCAATCCATCCCGACTATCATCTCAAAACCGTCAAAAGGAAACTCTAGCAAGTCTACAGGTAGATCAACTTGCCCAACTATCATAGACACATCTCTATACAACCTCCCACATGATACAGACTCACCTTAAGGTATAAAAACTTTCTCACTTACATACTCATATACCCTCAAACCCAACCGTTTAACATGACTCGAAGATACAAACGACTGAGACGGCCCCGAATCAAACAAAACAAAGGTATGAATACCGTTAACAAGAAAAGTACCAGTGATAACATGTGCATCATCCTCAGCTGCTTTCTTGTCCATCATGAACAGCTTTCCACTGATCTTCTGTCCACCTCCCTGGACAGTCTTGGCTGATGTGGTCGGCTTAGCACCCGACCCCTGGTTGTTGTTGTTGTTCGTAGCTGGTTTCTGATAAGAATTATCGCCATTGCGGTTACCTCCACCCTGATAGCTCTGACTTCCCCGGTTAGACCATGACCCGGACGGTCTATTGCTCGCATAACTCTGTGGAGGTCCCTGAGAATAGCTCCCCCGCGCCGATCCCTGAAAAGCTCCCGGTACACTAGTGCACTCATGTCTCTTGTGGCCTACACCGCCACAGCCAAAGCAAGTCATCCCCCAACTACAACTACTACTCACACGGCCATGCCCAAAGGAAACCCCAAAGATCGAACCACGACCCGGCCAGAAAACCCTCTAGCTTGATTGTGGTTGCCTTTCTTGTGACTAGATTGGCCACCACCCTCACTCTCAACCTTTCTTTTCTCAACACCCACTCTCTCCTGAGCCATCTCCACCAACCTCTCGGCTCTCCCCCCTCTCTCATAAGCTTCCTTAACATCGTAAGGACTCCCACGGGTAGCTTATCCATGATCTTAGGGGTCAACCCCTCTCAAACCTCGGCGCCGAGTTCTCCTCACTTAAACCCATATCCTCAAGATACCTAGACTTCTTATTAAAGCGCTTGTAGTACTCAAAGAATCGACATATCAGATGTCATCTTAAACCCATCAAACTCCTCTCTCAGCTTACTCCTCACAGGTTCCGGTACAAACTCTTTCCTCAAAGCCCTCCGAAACTCTTCCCAAGGTATAGCAGGTAAGCCCTAGTTCGCATACATCTCCCTAGCACTCACCTTCACCTTATCCCACCACTCGCCAGCTGCTTCCCTCGGGTAGAATCCAGCTTGTTCTACTCTCATCTCATCGGGACAGTGAACCAGGTCTAGTATGTTCTCCATCTCACGATGCCAGTTGTCAAGAAGGTTTGGTTCCCCGGTCCCCTTGTACTCTTTTGGGTTAAACCTCGGTATATAAAGACTGATCTTAGAGTGATCAACCTCCTTGTCCTTTCCCACTTTCTTTAAGGCCTCTGTAAGAGCATCCTGATACTCCAACATCTTAACGATATCATCTATGTTCATGGTCTCAGCTCTCGCATATAAAGCGTTTCTCTTGGGCGGCATCCTGAAACTATATAAGAAAGGGTAGACATAAACATATGCACTAAAACCTCAAAACACGAAAGCGGACTACCCAGAACACACTCGATCGAGTGCCTAAACATACTCGATCGAGTAGCGGCTACTCGATCGAGTGCCCACCATACTCGATCGAGTGCCCCGACATCAGGCCCCAAACAGACCTTCTGATCTCTAACATACTCGACCGAGTAGCATAGTGACCCCCTACTCGATCGAGTTCCCTATGTACTCGATCGAGTACCCAAAAACACGATTCTGGTTATAAAAACGTCAAATACCCACTCGATCGAGTCAGACCCACTCGATCGAGTATCTCACCTACTCGATCGAGTACCCCCTTACTCGATCGAGTCATGCTGACTCGTATATACTACCCGCATGTTATCTCACATATCCCAACATATTCTATGCAACTTTATAAACTCGACATATAATATAGTTAAGCATGCAATTCTACCAAGCTTTTCATATGATCAACAAAACAACTATATAATATTATCAAATGCCACATAGTAAACATCCAACATGCTTCTTGTTCAAACAACAGTTCTATATATTTCACCAACCTTTCATGCACAAACTCAACCTTCTACTCCAAACATCCAACAATTACAGCATACATCACCACATTCACATACAAACTAAAAAACATCACATACGACCATGATATATACCCCCCCCATGTGACCGGTTCAAAATTTTAGGGCGAGTTCGCGACTTTAGGATGTCTCCCAAGCCTTTGCATTAGCTCCTACAACCTTTACCCCGGGTTCATTTTAATTGACTCCTTATATTCATTAGATTCATTGGTTACAGGTCTTAGGATCGTCGCTCTGATACCATTTTGTAACATCCCCATACTCCAAGTGCCTTACCAGGACCAATCAGGTATAAGGATGCTACCATCTCGGTTACCCGAGGAAATGATAATCAAATAGACAATAACGAAACAACATTTAAATAGTAATACTTTAGCGAAAGGTTACAATCTAAAACCAAAACCAAAATACGAATACAATTTCTCAAACCAACTGTTTAGCAACTAACTGAAATGTTTATTAAACTACTAAGCTACAGCGAGAGACTTCTATCATCAAACGGTGGCACATCCCAGCTATCCCAGTAACTCGACTCATACCTGCTCAATAACTGCTCACCATCTCCGAATGGATCACCACAGTTTTGAAAACATTAAACGGGGTCAGTACTAATCACACAATTTATATAAACCAACAACACATTAAAATAAACAGCTCAATCATCACAGATATTCTCCGAAGTCCAAACCCAACTCCACAATCCTGACTACACACTAAAGTGTGTAGCCCTGCCAGAGTGCCCATCGCAACAGGTCACTCCACGCTGCCAGTGGGGGACCGCAGCCATTCCCACCTAAGCCCCGCTCATCTCCATCGAGCGATAAACTCAAATCCATTAATGTGCACATCCCTTCTGTGGCGGGTTCCACAGAAGGCGAATCATGGGCGTGAAGCCACTCCCGCAAGTGACTCCACTCAGCCAGGGACGCACCCCGAAGAACACAGACAGATACAATCAATCACAGCTACAACCAACAATCAAAGCCAACAACCGTCACAATACGAGTATGATAATATTCAGCAATCACAAACACCAATCAACACATCATGAGACTAATACTGAGTAGGGAAACCCTACCTGGAAAGCACAACACAATCAGACGATCTCACAGCTGATATCAAAACGCTTCCTCTACGAATCCTCCTCCTAAAATACAAACATATAATCACCACCAATCACAAAATACAACAAAACCCCCAATTCCCAATATTAGGGTTTAACCAACTTTAACGAAATACTATAAAACGGTACGTAGATCTTACCCTCGACGCAAGGATTACAACGGTATAAAGAAAGGTAAAATCCGACCTTCCAAGCTCCGGGATTTGCCAACAATGCGATTGAAGCGAAGAACGTAGTTTGATTTCTCTTTTCGAAAGTAATTAGGTTTAAAAGTGTTTAAAGAAAAGTGACAGAAGTTATTATATACTTAATCGCATTATTTACAAAACCCGACAAATCATCCCCCGTAAACCGGCTACTGGATCGAGTAGCTGAAGTACTCGATCGAGTACCCAACAGGTCAGAAACTATTGTTAAGACGCAACTCACCCTTACTCGACAGAGTAAGGCCTACTCGATAGAGTACCCAGAGACTCATAAATCCGTAGTATTACAGGTAATTCGATTGAGTATGGGTCAGGATCATCCTCATTATCATCGTAAACAGGATTGCATTCAGAATAACACAAGGAGTAAGCAGAATCAGATTTATTCATATTAATGTTTGAAAATAGCTAAAACAAAGAAGTCATCTGCGCAGTAGTCTGTGGCGGTAAAGGGACAATTGCTAGGACATTCCCCAAGCTACTATTACTAGGCGATACTATGCTAGGAGAAACAAAAGGGTAGGGAGTGACGATAGGAGACTCTCTAGCGACTTCTCTAGACTTAGATTCCGACTCTGACTCTGATTCTGACTCTGACTCGAATTCATCATCTTCGGGTTCTCCTTTGAACATATCTCCTTCTCCAGTAGTGACCTTGAAGAGTTTTTCTTGGTTATTGGTCTATTTGATCGACTTTCTTCTGGTGTAAGTGATTAGTGATGTAGGGTTGAAATGGTCGTCTTGAAGTGTCATGGTAATGATCTCATCCTACGCTACCTTAATGAATCGATCCTATCCAAATAGAAGGATAACAGCCTGTTCGTCGATACAAGGTGTTTGACGAGTTTTGACGGTAGGAACCGTTTCTGGAGGAATGAAGTAGCAATCGTGGAAGACCTCCATTCCAGCTAGTTGATTGCCTTTGTACCACCAAGGTTCGGGAAATTCATGAAAATATTCACAATCCCCTTCCCTAACGAAGTACCCATTTAGTGTAGGGAGAGAGGGTTGTATTTGGACTCCCTTACTTTTGCGATTCTGAACTTGAGTAAGCATTTCGAAGGTTTCGGCCTTCATAGGCTTGTACCCCAAGCCTAGTGGTATCTTTTGGGAGTTACCTTCCTTAAAAGGTGTAAAGGTACTCTCTCTGATAGGGTTTAGTGGCATTCATGTGAAGTACCCCTGGGATTTGAGTATGTGGTTGACCACTAAGTTGGAGTATGGTTTGAAGTATAAGGGCGCTAGCTTGCTCTCTATAAGGTTTATGTTTTGAAATCCTCCAAGCCCGTGCACTGGATCTGTAACTACTTGGTTGCTTGACATTTTCCTTATTACGGCCTTGATAGGTGACGAAGTGATCGTCGCTACCTTGTCATCTAGAGGGATCTTGATCTATTGGTGTAAGGTGGATGTTACTGCTTTGGAAGCGTGAATCCAGGGCCTACCTAGAAGTATATTGAAAGATGCCTCGATGTCCACTATTTGAAAATTAACCTTTCGCTTGATTGGCCCAGTGGCCACAGTAAGGTTAATTAGCCCCACTACTTTACGTCGCGTTCCATCGTATGCCCGAACGCCTTGGTTAGTAGTAGTCCAGTATGATTCTTTCATGCCTAACCTGTATGATGTCTTTAGTGGTATGACATTGACTGCGGAGCCATCATCCACCAAAGTTATTGGTACGTTTTTCTTCAAGCATGTGACTGTGATGTATAGAGCGAGGTTATGAGTGACGCCAAAGGGAGGCAAGTCCTCATCTGAGAAAGTAACTAGGTTACTTAGCTTGACTGAGTCTTGGAAGACTAGGTTAACGACGTCATTGGGTGTAGAGTCGTGTGCTACGTTCAATTTGGCCAATGCTTGCAGTAAAGCCTGGTGATGAGGAAATAACCTTGGAACTAGTTGCCAGACTGAAAGATCAGCCTTTGTCTTTTGAAGTTGCTTCAATAAATGGTCAGCAGATGTATCTTCGCCATCATTTGGTGTGATGACATTGGTGTTAGTAGTTGGACCATTAGCAACTGGACTACTCGTTTGTCCTTGAGTGACATTTTGATATGGACGTCCCGAGCGAGTAAGGTGGTCTACATCTTGATCTTCACTAGCCTTGACAAGAGGATGTTCTATGAGGTAAACATCTTCATCGTCATCCGCCCATATTCCATTGATGATACTGAGCTCTCTCAAGTTTATGATTTCAGCCTCTAGGCTGATTATTTGCTCGACTAGATTGTCGGTCACTGCGATCACTTCTTGCATTGTGGATCCTTGAGATAAGATTGGAACCACTGGCATGTTTCCCCTAGGTATCGTGCTTGGATTGCGTAGGGATGCCACTGTAGCTTCTAGCTCTGAAACTTGTCTACTTACACCATTTGCCCATGCGACAAAATCAGCGATAGTAGGGGAGATGGTGGAATAACTCTCCTCATTTTCTAGTGCATTGAACTCATCTTCAGCTGGAGAAATGAGGTGTGAACAATCCAAGGTGGATTCCTCATCTGTGATCATCAGAATTCCAAGAGGATTATGAGTATTGCTAGGCTTACTTGCAGGAGGTATAGGTAAGCGCCCTTATTCAATCATATCTTGAATGGCATGCTTTAATTTGAAGCAATTCTCTGTATCATGCCCTTTGCCTCTATGGTACTCGCGGTAGGCATTCTCATACCAGAACTTAAGCTTCTTCTCTGGGTCAGGTGTAGGTTCTATGGGTAGACGTTTGCCTTGTTTCATCAATATTTTTAGAGCATTGGAGTACGAGTCACCAACGTTGGTGAACTTCCTCTGCGGGTTATTCTTCTTAGTAGACGATTCGACAAGGTTGACCTCGTCGGTCTTGCTAGTGGAGCCATAAGAATGACTCATTGTGCCTTGATATCCGCGACCTACCATTTTGGACAAGAGTCCTTTACGGATGTCGTCTTCAATTCTTGTTCCTAGCACAGTTAAGTCTTTGAAAGACTTTATGTTTTAGTACCTTAGATGGTTCGCATAGATTGGCCTTAGATTGTCCACGAACTTTTCAACAAGAGTAGCTTCGTTTGGGCATTTGACGAGTTGCGTGCTAGTCTTTCTCCACCTACTTAGGAAGTCTATGAAACCTTCTTTCTCATTTTGGGTAAGAACCTCTAGAGTGCGCATATTGACTTGAATTTCAGCATTATCTGTGTACTGTTTGGTGAATTCAATTGCAGCATCGTCCCAAGTAGCAATTTTCTTGTGATCCAAGGAGTAGAACCATTGCTTAGGAATAGTATCAAGAGATGAAGGAAAGATCCTTAAGAACATCTCTGGCTTAATGCCTTTGATAGACATATAATCTCTGAATGCACGAATATGGTTCAAAGGGTTGTCATGCCCCTTAAACTTCGGGATGTCAGCCATGTTGAAGTTAGTTGGCAGTTGAGCATTTACTGCCTCATATTTGCAACTGTTTTCCCTATAGATGTCATCTCCCTTAAGATACATTAGTTGCTCCTCAAAATACTGGAGTCGCATTTTAGCTTCAGTAGGACCTGGTAGAAGATTGACTTCTGGTTGTTCAAAGGGTGGAGGATTATCGTGTATGAGCGCGTCGAGAATAGGGCCCTCTGTAGGAGGAAGTCTAGCTTCTACAATGACAATACGGCCTTCGATAGCGTTAAGGCGGGCATAAGTTTGGTCTTGGATTGTCTGGAGACGAAGGAGTGCAGCTAGGATTTGATCATTACCATTTGCGGGATGTTCGGGTTGACAATTAACGCTTCCATGACTAGTTCCCACCATTTTGGACTGAGGATAAGAAATCGACGACGAATCAAAACACGATCGACCATTTTTGCACACTTACTCAAAAAAAAGACTCGACTCGTGAAGTGGGTGTGTGCCACTGTGTCAAGTGGGATTTGAAAATGACAAATTTTGAAATGTATGTCCTAGACAACTGTAGTTTAGTTGTAGGAGTGCTGACTCGAAGTGAGTTTTGAAATGGTTTGAGGCCCGAAGTTTGACTCGACATTTGGACAGAGTTTCGGCTTATTTTGCGCTGTTTTAGGCCATTTTTAAAAATGTTTATATTTTGAAATGGATTTTATTTTACAAAATTTCGTCATGGTTTTGTTTACAAATGGTGATCACGTATATGATACATACAAATGGGCATTATAACGGTATGCTGAGTGCATTTAAAGGGTTTTGGCATAAAAAAGTAGGTTGCCATATCAAGAAATCAAACCCTGGTATGGAGAGGTCCGTGCCAAACATGCGTAACGTCGGTTCCAAGTCCATTTCCTCGAGTAGTGAAAGCTCTCGTAAAAACATGAGTATGTACTGCAATATGGTTGACATCAATCGCTATCCATCTTTAGGCCTAGATAGGAATTTAGACCGTCCGGACGGGACGATTGGTCGAATGGGTTGGTTTAGCACCTAGGAAGACCAAATGAAACGACCTAAGAAGCTCGAGTAATGAATATCGACAACTGTCTCGTATAAAATATTCCCTAACCTTGTTTAAGTTTCACCTTGGGTAACACGTAAGTGTGTCATCCCCAGCGGAGTCGCCAAACTGTGGACAGGGCCAACCGCGGCGTGCGCACCCGCGCGATGTGGTTTTGAGGCGGCGGTACTTCTCCCACGGAACCTTGGTCTGTCAAAGCACGCCATGGGACGTTACCGATTTGTGAGTCATTGAAACCGGTTAAAGGTTGAATAAGCCTGCATTTGTGGAGTCGCCACCAATTTATTGTGGAAAATTGGAAACCATTAGAATACCTCGTGCCATGTCAAGACACAAAGTAATGACATGAACACTAAGAACTCGTTACCCTTAGCATTCTATGTCTACAATGACTCTCGAGATGCCAATGGACACGGATGTCCAGAGATAACTGGAGTAAGGGGTGAGGGTACGTATCAGGAAGTTCTTTAATTCGGACATCTAATCCCGCCCGCCTCGATAGCGGCCTCTACTAATGATTAGGGAAGTCGTTCATATTTGATATGTCGTCGATGTAATGCATGCAATGCAACAAACATGGATTAATCCTAGCATGTGAAATTAGACTATGTTGGTTAACACGTGTTTTAGCAAACAATTTGGTCGAACTAAATGTTAGATTCAATACATGTAAATGCCATACAATTAAATCATATATAATTATAATTACGATAAATAAATTACAATAATTAAAATTACAAAAAATTATAAGCTTTATTTGATCTACGTCAAAAGCACGCTCAAAGACGGGATTTCGACGAAGAAAATAAAAGAAAAATAAAATTAGAATTAAAATATGAAAAATATGTCAGATTAGAGGTGATAATATGAATAATAGTTGATTTAAAACGTAATTAGGAGCTACGTTAAAGCAAGAAAGAGTTCAAAGGCAGAAACCAACCCAGAATAGGCGCAGCATCTGTTGCGTCCTCTGGAAGAGGCGCAGCACTTCATTCGCCTGTTCTCGAGTTGGGTTCTAGCTGTGAAGTCAGAATCGCAACACTGTTATTGTTCGTTGGTAGATTTAAGTTGGATTATCGATATTATACATGAATTGAAGTGTTTTAACCGATCATATGTATCTGGGCAAGTTATAAAACGAATTAAAATGAGAAATTACAGCGGTTTACATGATTATGATTATACGATGAACTCGTGTCGGAAATACAAAAAGGCGAAACTTGAGGTTAGATTAAGACGAAACTGGACAAAGAAGATTCGGAGGAAAATTTATGTATCAAACTGGGACTCCAGAACCTCTACATGAACAAGTCGAAATCCCGAAGAATCGATTTGAATTAAAACGGCGAAAACCCGCAAGTATTGAATTACTCGGGATTAAGGACGAATTAAGCATTGTAATTAAAAGGGAGTTGTTAAAATATGATTTATATACTAAAGTAACAAAGAGAACGAAGGAAAATGAAAGAATAAGAAAAGGAGGAAATTTGTTGGAAGTCGAGGAAGAAGAAGAGCAGGAGCAGCAGGCAGCCTCTGGAAGAGAAACAGCAAGGCTGAGATCCTTCCTGAAGGCGCAGCTGCTGCTGCGTTTCTTCTCGACGTCCGACCTCTGCTGTTTCGTAAAAACGGCTTTAAAAGGTGGATTTTAAATCGGTTTTCGAACGTTCTCTTGCTATAGATTTACATTATTTCATACAAAATAAAAGTACACTAACAAAATCGGATTTACACCCTCAGACTTACATGTTTGACGAAACGAGATTGACTAAAGTTATCGTTTAGTGATTGCTTGACTCGAATATGCGTGGAAAATGCCCTCGTTAGAGGATTTAGTAGATTGACTAGGTTGATTAAAGGTGGAGCTGGTCAAGTTGGTCGGTCTATGCAACGTGACTGGGACTCAAAATTATCTGAGCTTACGTGGTCGTTTGATCAAGCACGTAGGCGTCGAAAGGCAATAGCGTAGTCTAGAATGCAAAGAGAGAGAGAGGGCGGAACACTTGTGTGCCAAATATGGAGGCCGAAGGCCTCTATTTATACTAAACATATGGAAGAGTTTTGGAATGACACGGATTTAGAAACAAATCTCGAAAATATTCTGGAAAATGCGAAAAGAGGACTGGAGAAGAGGCGCAGCAACTACTGCGTTTCTACGAAGAGGGGCAACATTTGCTGCGTCTTTTCTCCAGCGGTTTCCTCCTCGGCAAGAAAGATTTCCGCGTTTTATAATAGAATTTCGGTAGATTTACACTTCCTTATTCCATAAAATACAATATTACGGTATATATTTACTTAAAATCTTAATTTTAATTAGGAATAAATATCTAGAGAATTCTAGAACATTCCGGAATATTCCGATTTGGGATTTAAACGGTTTTTAGAAAATAAAGCGGTTTTTGACCTGGAGTCCAAATGAACTCTAATTACTGTCAAAACAACCGTATCGGTGCGTAGATGATGACCCAGGGGATAACTCGAGTGTTTGAGCTATCAATTGACGATGAACTTACGGACTGTCATAAATCATTCCGCGTATCAAACATGCGGCCCAATTATCACTGGGTGGTTGGCGGGAGGTGTAGAAATGAGGTATCAACCGAAGCACAGTTGAAAAGTGTCAGAAAATATGAAGCATGAAGACGAAGAAGGTAGAAGTGTGGTGATCAGAGACGATGATCGATGGAAGAGAGAGAGAGAGAGAGAGAGAGAGAGAGAGAGAGAGAGAGAGAGCGAGATGAGTGAGAAAGGGAAAATGGAAAAATGAATGAAACTGGAGGGTTTGGGGGTGTGCGACAGTTATGAAAAGTAAATGCCGGACTATCTCACCGTGTATAGAATAGTGGTTCTCACGGTTCTCATTATCCTAGCGGTTCTCACAAGATCCCGAATCTATAGATATATATAGTCAAGATCGGGTGAGAACGGTGAGAACGCATGTGTACCACTAGATTAGACTTAATATGAATGGTTGGGATTTAATTTAAATATACGCAAACCACTGTCCCTCAATTATTTCATCCTTTAACACCTGCCACAGGCAACAACAACTCCAGTCGCCGGAGATCCGGTTATACTCTGGTCGGAGAACATCACCATGCCCGCCATATGATCGACGGTGCACAGACCAAGACGACAATCATCGTCCCTCCTTGCGGAGCGTAAATTCCCCGAAGCGGGTGGACGGTGGTCTAACTTTTGCTGACGACTATATATCAGTTAGCCATGGTAGGCTGTTGTTTTTCTCTTCGGTAGACCAGTCGTGTTCTGGTAATGAGTTCGATGTGTTTGTGTGATAGCCAAGGAGAATGAGGATGTATATTAAATATTAAATGCACTTTGATTTTTTAAATTCTTTTTCTAATTTGTCTAATAGATACAGTAAACATTCATTATTTCATTGTTTGCATTTACGAATGTATTAGGAACACTCAAACTTTCAAAAATTAAGAAAACTACGTATGAAATTAGCCTATACTCCTACAGATACAATAGAATTTTATTATTTGGTTATATTATTTTGTTACCTGATAGATACAATAAATATATCTTAAAATTAAATTAAATAATTCTTAGAAACATAAAAAATATTACTAGGCACAATAAACTGTCTGATAAATACATAGTTTTGACATTAAATTAGGTACGTCAAATAACTTATTAAATACATTTAAATTATTACTCTCTTCATTCAACATTTATCATCCCACCTCTCCAATATATGTGATGAGTATTATATTGAGGTGAGATGATAAAAGTTGAATGGAGGGAGTAATAATTCGCATCTTAAAAACAATATAAATAGTATGGAGTAGATACATCGAGTCACTTTTTAGATACATATATTAAAAAGTACAGTAAAATTTCTCGTAGATACATTGTTGTTGATTGTGACATATTAATTTCGTACCTACATATACATAATAAATGTACTCATTTTATCTTTAATCATGATTTGTACCTATTTTATTATCTTTAGTACTACATTTTCTTAAAATTATAAAATAGTCTTTCAATAAACTTATTGATAGACCGTCTCTCAAGAGACCTACTCTTTTTTTAGATACATCAAAATGTACATTTAAATCTTAGGTACACTAAAATTTAAAATTTATCGTAGATACATTTTTTTTTCTTTACAAAAATTTTAGGTACATTTTTTAAAACTGCAGATGCATCTTTTTTCGCCATAGGTATGTTATTTCACATATAATATAAAAAAACCGAATTACTTCTAGGTACACAAAATATTACTCTAAATACACAATAAGTGATCTAGCAGATCTAGATACACATTTATGATCGGACTCAGATACACAAAAGACACTTGTAATTTACAAAATTCAAAATCTAATAAAAATACCCAAATTACAAACTCTAGCTTCCAAAAATTGAATCACGAGCCTACTACTCGACGGGGTCCTGTAAGGGCTGTAACAATAAAAAAATTCAAAAATTGACAATAGCATGCCAATTAGTAGTTTAGTACAGTGATTATGACAACAAATTAAGAATTACATATAAAACTTGCATTATCACAAAATGATGAGACCATTCAAGATTAATAAAGCTAAGCAGACGAACTTCGTACCTGCAACTTCAACAGCTTATCCGCCTATAACAATAAAAATATTCAAATATTAATGATGAGACCATACGAAGGCAGGCGATGTTAATCTCAATCAAATAGTGCAGCAAGTAAAGTTTAATTCATCAAATGACTATACACTTTGAACGAGTATTGTGTAATCAAACAACTTATGGACCTATACAACATCGTCGTCGCCAACCCGGCCATTCACACCACCATTGTCGTTGTCCCTATCCCGCATCTCACCTCTCTTTTATTCCGCATCCCAAATCGCAACAACCAAGCAAGGTACCGGTTATCGCCATTTAAAATGTATCTAACATATATATTTCAAGGTCGATTAAATTGGTGGTCGACGTTGCAGGCGACGTTGATAATCGGCGGTGGCGTCGTATATTTGCTAGTTATCTCGTCTGAGATGGCCGGCGATGCTGCGGTGGTGGAGGGTGAGAGTTTCAGAGAAGGAAGAAAAGGGGGAGAAAGAAGGCTTCAAATTATGGCGGAAAACAAAGACGCTCGCGCGACCTCTGCTAGAGCTCCGGTGTGAGCGACAAGCGGGGGTCGCCGGAGTCTGATGGTGTTGATCGCTGGAGTGTGGGGGTGGTGGCGGTGGATGGGATGAGTGAGATTACGTGAGGCGTGTTTGTTGTCAGATTTGAGGTGTGTTTGCTATTAATAAACATAATTGTTGTTGGTATGTACGTTCTCACCGAGTGTTCATTCTCGCCGGATCCTATATATATATATATATATATATATATATATATATATATATATATATATATATATATATATATATATATATATGGAGGTGGGATCCGGTGAGAACGACTATTCGGTGAGAACGGTGAGAACGCACTAGATACATTAGAATATATATAAAAGGTGCACTTTTTTTTTTTTTTTTTTTTTACCAAATCTCATATACACTTTTAACTAAAGTGGGTACACTTTTTTTACCGAAATTCTATATACGCATTTTAAGAATGTAGATACACTTTTTTTTTTTGACCAAATCTCATATACACTTTTAACTAAAATAGGTACACTTTTTTTATCAAAATTCTATATACGCATTTTAAGAATGTAGATACACTTTTTTCCAGATACACTTTATAACAATACAAGTACATTTTTTTCCGTTTTTTTTACCGTTTATTAGATACATTAAAATACATGTAAGATACGTTTTTTTTTACAGCTACTAGGTACACTTTTTTTCTATCTAGGTACACTTTTTACCTAAATTCTATATACCTTTTTTTTAAGATGTAGATGTACTTTTTTCTATCTTAGATACACTTTTTACCTGAATTTTATATACATTATTAAGAATTTATATGTATTGATACAAAGTATTATAATTAACGCATCTTATAACCCCATTTCCCCGAGTCCCTGACTCTCCAACAATCATCCGACAGTACCTACATTAATGATGACAAAAAATACTGATTTTTCATAAAAAGTATCACTATCGTCAACTAATCGGCTAATGATCAGAACATACACCATTAATATACTAAGCCACTCAAATAGAAAAATAATAGGAACATTCCCATTTCAATCAAATAATGCAGCAAAAATGACGCAATTGATTTAATACTCCACACAATTTCAATTCAACACCAATTAATTTACATAAAAACAACATTAAGAAAATGACCCACCCATGTTTCCTTTCCAGCAAAAATGAACAAGTGATTTCCCTCTGACAAAGTTGTATAAATTTTGCATTTTGTCAATTGAGTGTCCTCGTGATATGCAGCATTAAAGTCAGATTTGTTGCACGAAACTATTCTGATTTAGCTTATGTGAGCGGAGTCTTCACATCCATTTACCCACCTCGTCGGCTTCTGATGATCTCATCGGCTTCGTCTGACATCGTCGGTCATGGTCAATCGGTGGGGAGAGGGAGGATAAAGAACAGCAGTCTTCTGGGCCAGAGGTAGGAGAATCGATATATTAGATTCACGAATCAGGAAATGTCGGGAGTTGGTGTCCCACCGTAGTTTTGCCGACATCGAAAGATGCACCCCCCGTCGTGGTGTGTTCGCGAAAGAGAAAATGTGATGAGCAATGGTGAGAAGACGACAAAGGAGCTGATGTTCGCAGGTGTCTTGTGATGGTGGTGTTCGCCTCCGACTAATGGTGGTGGTGGTGTGCCACGGCGATTGGGGTGGTGGCTGATGTTAGGTGAGAGGAATGACAGTGAGTTTGGTTTGGGTGATGAAATGTTTGGGTTAGTGAGTGAGATAAAGTATGGGCCTTAAGATTTCTTTTAATAATACTATGTAACTACTTCGTTCTCACCGTTCTCACCGAATGTTCGTTCTCACCGGATCCTAAATCTATATATATGTCTATATATATATATATATATATATATATATATGTACATATATATATATATACATATATATATATATATATATATATATATATATATATATATATATATATATATATGTACATATATATATATAAATTTCTATATAGGTAGTCATGAATAAGATACGTGAATAGTGTCGTGAGTCGGGATTGCTTACGGGATTAGAATACAAGTGTCGAGTTGACCTTGTACTTTGACCTTTTAGGAACCATAGTGGAAGAGCTATGTAGACGGTATTAGCATCATATGAGGCTGATCACGAGATTTCGTTAGTGCTTCTAACCCGAAAACTTGCTGAGCATGGATTTTCTTAGAGGGATACTGAGAGTACCCATGATTTTGAGCGTTGAACTTCGGGACGAAGTTCTCTTTTAGGGGGAGTGAATGTAATAATTGGGATTTAAAGAGGAAAATAAGCATGTTATGTGGACAAGCGTAAGAGGGTGTACAGGGTAAGGAATTACGAGAGTAAGTTAGAGCAAGAGTGATGACAACGACAATGGCGTGACAAGAGGGAGTGCTTAGAAAATAGAAGGACTTGAGAATCGGTATTGTGGCAGAATGATACGTGAGAGAGTGTCGGATAGGAGAGTGAGGCGAACTTCGAAGACGAAGTTCATTTCATGGGGGGAAGATTGTAATACACGTATATTCTGGGACCTGTAAGAGAGACCCTGGGATGCGTGAGAGGATCTTAGGTGAGACGGGAGGCCACTCCGATGTAAGGTGTGACCCTACAGTGGACATAGGGGAGTGTTTGATGGACCTAGTGAGCGTACACTAGACCTAGTAGAACCTAAACTAAACCTAGTGAACCGGCAGTAGACCGAGTAGAGGTTTTTGGGGACCGAGTAGGTTTTACTCGGCCGAGTACGGCAGTACTCGGCCGAGTGAACTTAACACTCAACTGAGTACAACTGTGCAGTACCCAATAAGGCTGAATTTCGGAATCTTATCCTAACCTTATCCAAATCATTTCATTCTTCTTCTCTCTCACTCTAAATCCTCTCCCTTCTCTCTTACAACCTCACAAACATATTCTATAGGATACAAGCTTATTTTGGTGGATTGTTTACCTTCCTTCTTCTTTCAATTGATTCGCTAAGTTAAGATCTACCCTTCTTCGAATTAGTATAAACCCTAATTTTTAGGGATTTCATTATGGGTAATTAATTAGCAATTAGTATGTTTAATATGAGTAATTAATGGGTAATAATATGGGGCTTTGTATTTTATAATAGTGTAGTATGCTTTGTGATAGTTATTATGTGATTTGTTTAGGATGAGACGGTTTCATGAGACGGAATCGGGTCGAATTCGAGTAGCTTATGAAGATTTCTAAAAGGTAGGTTTATCCTACTCGGCTTGAATATTGTGTGTACATATTTGTGTGTCTTTCATCGTCATTGCATTGTATGAGTCGTATTGCACATCGTGTTGGTATTTGAGGAATTGTTGTTCATAGCATGTTGGGATTGAGTTTCATGATGAGTCACATATTTGGTGTTGTATTTCATATTCCATGTGTGGTTGTTGTTGTATTATATTAAAGATCATTAGTAGTGATACTTGGTTGTTAAGGAGACGTAAGACGGTTAGGAGACCGTCTTACGCTTGAGTCGCCTCTTGGAGCGTCCTTCTCGAAGAGGAATGTGCACATTAATGACTTGAGTACGGAGGGACTCGTGTGGTTGAGGCACGATCTTTGGAAGGGGATCTGGTTGGATTCCGGATGCGGTACCACGTACAAGTTCCGAGTATCTATTTGTTAGGTGTGGTGTCGTGGGCATGTCCCTGACACCGGTGGTTTTGGGTACGTCTGGGCGTGTCTAGGTACCGGCGTGGTGATTATATAATAGTGTCTTATTCACATCATTGGCATGTTACATATTTGTATTTATTGTATGTCGTGTCTTATGTTTAATTATTGAGACTAACGTGTCAGGGTTGTGTGTAAATTGTCACCTATTTACGGGGTGCCTTCTGTCGATCCATATGATATTTACGATCATATGGGGAGTAGGTTGAGTACAGGTTGATTTGGTGTCACGGGGGAGACGGGACGAGCCACGAGCCTTGGTGACTTTCGAGTTGAGCATAGTTTTGATAGAAGAGTATAGTAGTCATGAGTTGTATTGTTTCTTTTATTTATTCATTCATGGTTATGTAATTCACTAAATCCTTTATTTATATTAAATGTTTCTTAATTACAACTCTGATTCACAACCTCGGAAAACCGAGATGGTAACATCCTCCCATTACCTTGGCCAGGTAAGAAGGGGGTGTTAAATAATCCCTCTTTATTTACATGTTATTTCATTCCTCTTATCGTGTTTTATTTGTTCAATCTTGGTACTAACTATGTTTAGCATGGTTAATATTGTGTTAATTGTGTTATTTGTGTTAACCATGTTTGAGTAGATTATATCTAAGGTTTAAGGAGGAGTTTGGGTAAACATGAGGGATGATAATGAGTTGTTAACACTTTGATTTGGGTCATTAATTGGTCTTTACTCTCATGCATATGAAGTTTTTGTTGAATTGTTTAAATGAAAGTTTGAACTTTTCCTTAACATGTTTGGCCTATCTTGGTGCTCATGCTATTGGATGGTCCTTATGACATAATTGTGATGAGTTTGTCTTAACCAAGTGATAACTTGTTAATGAACTTAAGGGGTCTAAGAAATTAGTCATAATTCCTTAACCATTATCGTTACCCATCTCTCATTGACCTTTGCATCTCCCTCTCCCTACCTAGATGAACCCGAAGACCCTAACTTTTCCTCTCTTTGTTTTTCGTGCTTTTCTGTGTGTGTGTTTACTTAATGTTCTTAGCCTATTTTTTTAGCGTAGTAATTTCCTACATGTTTTGCATCCGACTAAACTAGAACGAGGGCAAGAATTATAGCCTCTCTAACCACACCATCCTTATGGATTCAACACCCTACTTCCCTACTACATAGTTTGTAAGGTTAATTTGGTTGATAGGCTTAGGTGACAAAAGCCCTAATCAAAATGGCATCGTTGCCGGTGTTGTGCTTTTTATTTATAATAGCTTCGCAAGTGTACGAGTGATCGTTGTAGCTTGCGAAGGTCGAACCCAAAGGACGGGATTATGGCTCTTAAATTGATCATTTTTTTCCTAGTTTAGTTCTTGCAAATGCTTTGGGTGAATGATAAACTAAATGATACGACTACAATTAAGAACAAGTAATTGAAATAAGTGATTACTAAACCGAATAAAATGGCAATTAAGGAGACTAGGGTGTCGGGTTCACTTGCATAGACAATGGTTCAAGTAATGGCATAGATTAACAAGTAATTAAGGCAAATTCAAAGGCAAATCCCCACCCCTCGATGTGAGACTAACCCAAGGCTTAGCATAATCGAACTCTCGCTCTAATTACCCATAACCCACTAATCGTCATGAATTATCTAGTTACAAGTCAAGCTCTCACCCAACAAGTTATAAAATAGTGAAATTAACTCGAATTCTCATTGAGACATTTCCACAACCACTTTGTATGCATGGCAATTAGAAAGGAAATTACCCTTGAATTACTAATTTGTTCAAGCCAATAATCTATTCATATTAACTACACAAGATCCCCCTCCACCCTAGCAATACACTACCTCACACATGCTAATGAAAATGGAAGCAAAAGATAAACAATTCCAACAAGTAAATAAGAAGAGGAAGCATAATATAGAGACAGGTAATTAAGCAACAATGAACATGTAAATAAATGAAAGGAAGTGAAATTAGGAGAAAGATTATACCAACAATAATTAAAGGAGCAAACTTGGATTGAAATAAGAAAGATGAATCTCTTCTTATCTTCCAATTACAACCCAATACTAAATGTAAACTAATGAGGAATTGTAGATCTTGCATAAACTAAAGAGTAACTAAACCAATATTAGATAAAGATTACAACTTTTATTAAAGGAAAATTAAAGAGAGAAATATTCTAGGATTCTTGTCTTACAAAATAGAGAAAGTCTCCTAATCTAATTGTGTGTGTGTGTGTGTGTGTGTGTGTGTGTGTGTGTGTGTGTGTGTGTGTGTGTGTGTGTGTGTGTGTGTGTGTGTGTGTGTGTGTGTGTGTGTGTGTGTGTGTGTGTGTGTGTGTGTGTGTGTGTGTGTGAGAGAGAGAGAGAGAGAGAGAGATAGAGAGAGAGAGAGAGACTTAAATGTGTTGTGTCTTTTATACCAGTCTAATAATCTAATAGTAGTAGTAGCATGTTGTGTCTTTTATACTAGTCTAATAATCAAATAGTAATACTAAACCTACTCACCTAGTATAATAATCTAATAATCTAATAGTAATACTAGTCTAATAATCTAATAATCTAATAGTAATACTACTAGTAGTAGTAGTAGTAGTAGTAGTAGTAGTAGTAAACCTACTCACTCACCTAACAAAACATACACCACAAACCAAAAATAAAAAGAAGAGAGGGGATATCGTGCAAAAATAGAAAAAAGGATAAACAAAATGGGCAAAATATGAAACACGCGCAAAACGGGTTGCCCAGCCCCACCGGTCGTCGGGGGTGCAACCGGCAGGGAGTCTTCTAGAAACTACAGAGTGAATTGATAGGATTGGGAGCGGGTGAGGGTGTCGGCGAACGATTGACCGGCTGAGAGCAATTTGAGACGAATTGTTGATGTTGGGAGCCGGGTAGTCGACGGCCGGTGGCTAGGCGGCTGGCGAGTTTCTGCCTCATACTCTTCCATTTGTGATGGTGGTGCCCCAGCCGGTGGCCAGGCGGTCGGTGGGAGCACCGGCATAGAGCATGAAGTGCTTGTTTCATTGAATTGAAGATGGTGGTGGTTGATTGCTGCTCCCATGGTGGTTGTGGGTGAGTGGTGGTGCATGCGAGTTGATGGTGATGTCGGGTTGATCTTGTAGATACCCAGTATCTGTTGAATCCCCAACAAACATCCGATGATTATCGGACTACAACATGCTTAGGAATCGCTACGTTTGATCGACAGTTTGTATAACTATACGTCGGAAAACTCAAAACGATTTCGAAAGCAAAACATTTTCAAAACTTTTCAAAAGTACCTGGAGTGTTTTATGCACGACGACGGAGTCGCAATGACACTAACTAGAGTAAAAACCGACACCAGGCCAAAAACCGACTAGAACTTCAAATCCCGACTCCAACAACGAGTCAAACACAAAAAACAAACATCACAAACCTTCCATGCTAAGTATACACTGTATACTTGATGGTCAAGTACAACAATCACGACATCCAAAACTTAGGATAGAACAAACCATGATTCCAAATGCGTGATAGTGACAAGACAGCTCGAAGACCCGCGAACATGCTCGCGCCTCTTCGAGTAGCCTATACGGCCACATCGCTCAAAACACACACAAACACACAATCCTCTATAACCCCTCAAATTCCACCATTTGAAGGTACGCGAGCGTTCGCCCCCTCTTTTCTCCCTTAAAATTCTAGACCTCGACTTCCCGAGTTAACAAACGACCCGTATTTCCGACCTACCGATTGAAAATACGAGCCATACACATTGTTTGGTACCGTCATTGTGCATTAATCACGTGACCGACCATTTCGACCAACTACACTATCACTAAACAAAGAACCACTCTTTACTTTGCTAAAACGGTTTTAAACCGAGTTTTCCGACCTAACAAGTTTTTACACTTTCGTCGATTTCTCGTCAACAACCTAGCATGTAAGTATGAGGGTGTAATTAATCCTCTTCTTTCATGTTCTTTTATTTGTTTTTATGATCTTAACATGCGAAAACATGCATAACATGGTCCAAAATACAGTTTAAATGAGCCAAGACTGAGTTTTGACCTAAAGCAGATGCCCTTAGTCACAACTAGGTGGCTCGCGCCTATACTGGCTGCCCAGGTTAGAACTCAAATGTGTTTGAGTTCATTCTTTCTATTTTCATTTTGTTTTACAATCGGTTTTTACCGTTTCAAATCATTTTTGTGATGAACATTTTTAACCATAAATTGTATTCACCCTTGGTTTCTCATACCATGACGGTTTAATCCGTGTTTCGGTGATAATATTTGGTTAATTGCATTTTAAAGGGTATTGTAAAGCCTTTTATTCATTTGTTTACATTTTCAAAACAACCATATTAGTCATGCATGCGTAATCATCCTTGGTTCTAAATACCTTGTCGGTTTAATCCGAGTACGATGATGAACTTTGACGAATTACAAAGCTATGAACTTAACATAATTAGTTCATAACAAACATTTTTGCATTTTTTCTTACAAAATTATTCATGTCAAGCTTGCAAAACCGAACCCGACATCGAATATTATCAACATAATGATGATTATTCAAGTCTCGTTCTCCATATTAGCACAAAAGCGGTCTCAACGACCTTTTTCAACAAAACGGGTTCTAACACCCTTTTACAAACGATTTCACAAACATTTCAGCAACCAGGAGACACCCCTTTGGGTTGTCATCTGCCTCGCGCCTAAACAGGCCCTCTGAATTCCAGTTTTAAAATCTGGGTAGGCTCCCTTGCATCGCCTTACGGCACGCGCCTCAGTAGGTTGCGTGATGCAGTTCCTGTTTCCTTACCAGCACTCATCTAGGACGATCCCGACTTCGGTTAACCCAAATACAGGACGGATCAGATTGACGAGTCCACATTTTACACTTTGTATTTACAAAACACTTTTCCAAGACAATGGATCACGTTATGCACCATAAACCTAACTCGGTAAATCGATGTTTAATTTCCGTCTTTCATGCTAATCAACATTAAATCCAACTTGACATCAATTACTTGATATTTGGATAAATAACTGACATAGTAAATTTCACATTTTCGGTTTAAACTTGTGGATGCGCATTCATGCATTTACCCGTTTTATCAACTTTTGCATTCAACCAACCAAGAACGATCAGTGGAGACCGCTACCGCGGGCGGGATTGGGTGTCCGATTAAAGGGTCTCCTAATAGGTACCTTCACCTCTTACACAGAAACTTTGGATAGTGGACGACCTTATCCAGGGCGAACGAGAGTCATTTTAGCGATAGGATGCTAAAGAGGGACGATTCCTTATCTTTAGTACCTATGGCAAGCACCGCTTTTTGCCTTGATTGACCTAGGTATAAAGTGGATTCGAACGGTTTCCAAGCATCCCATAATTGCTTGGTGGCGACTCCGAACATCTCTAGCATCGTTTCGAGACCCTTGCCGAGACGAAATCGACCGATCTAAAACGATCCGATCAGAAGCATTTAATACACCACCGAGCGTGGCTTTCCGAGTGTTGCACGTCCACAGATTGGCTTGGCGTGTAGGTGGGCCCATGTCCACAGATTGGCGACTCTGCTTGGGGAGTACTAGGACACTTGTGTCTTTGATATTCCTATATGGTGAGACTCGAACGAGGTCTTGGTTGAAATGCATTATGATGCGTGTATTTTATATAAGGTTTTTACCTCATTTTTACACGCATTTTTGTACTATTTATGTAGCATCTGGCTACAAATACCCCCGAATATTCTACTTTGGTTCATTTTATGTAAATTGCAGGAATAAACCAAAGAGGAGCTAAATCGAGCCTTAATTCGTCCCATTTGCATGCATTTATGGAGAACGAGGAGCCGGAGCTTGGAATCTAACACTTTAAGGACACATGAGCTGGTTTCGGAAGATGTTACAATGTCTAACGTACCTAAACAGCTCGACCGACTACTTTTCTAGTCGATCGAATGCTTTATATATTGAAGGTTACTCGATCGAGTAGTTCGAGTATACAAAAAAGAAGACATCACAAGGAGTTACTCGATCGAGTGGTTTATTTCCACTCGATCGAGAGGTTTGATGCTTAGTTGCTCGATCGAGTGGTTTATTTCCACTCGATCGAGTGGTTTATCCTGTAATAGACTTTTTCCGCCTTATTTCGTACGGGCTTTTGTAATTAGTCGATAGTTTAGGTTTAGGAGAGGATTTTTGTATGTTATAGACTGCGTAACTCCTCTCATTGACTTTTACTCTATCACTGACTACTGTTTCTTGGATTTTTACTCTCTTCTACTCTCTTGCTACTGGAATTCGGATTTGTACTGGTATTATTATTCTTCTTTAATTCCTTAATCATATTTACTCTTATTTTGCTATCTTTCTTCTATTATTTCATCATTACTCCGTTCAATCATTATTAGTTTTGCTATCATGTTTAATTCTCTTTACTTATATGTTGTTGTTGTTAATTCAATGATGATGCGTAGCTAATTCTCCTTTGCTAAGACTAAAGGGGATCCATGATTATGAAAGGATAGTAATCGATTTATTAGGTTAATGCTGGTGTAGATCTTTGTTGTTAACTGCTGCATTTATCTGTATCTGTTTAATTGAGTCGACGCAATTAGGCATTTATATCATAGTGGACCTTGACCTGGACCGAAAGGTTGGAAAGGGCGAGACTAGTAGCGAACAATAGGGCATTATAGTTAGGGCGAAAGTTAAGCTATTTGTGCTTTAGTGCGAATTGAGATCGAAAGGAGATATTCACTGCTCCTTAGACCATACCTGCATTGACCTGAGACCTAGATTACTTGACCGAATGATCATGGTGAACCGTCTGTCTTAGCTGCTTTCTCTATCTGCTTGATTCATTTTCTTTGCTTTATTCTCTTTCTTACCCTCTTTAGTTTTAGAACAACACAATTAAAACCCCCCAATTTGGTTACCGAGACGAACTTAGACAAAGCTGACATTTTCTCATCTCCCTGTGGAGATCGACCTGACTTCCCTAGCTATATTAGTTAGAGCCAGTTGGTTATTTTTTATAGGTATACGACTGCCCTGTCAAATTTTGACGCCGTTGCCGGGGAGGTGGCGCAATTTTGTTGCTTTATTTAAGTTTGTTTCTCGTCTCAAGGAATTTATTCCTTGAGACTGATCTCATTTCTGCAAAGTTTTTGATTAGTTTTTCAGGTTATTTGTTTGCTTTGTAAAGTCTATTTGCCAGAATGCCTAATATAGCCAGCCATTCAGAGCCTAATGTGGATTCGCTTCCAAAAGGTTTCCTATTACCTATTACTGATCCGGGAAACTTTGGAATCCACCCATCTTACATACAGCTGGTGGAGAGAAATATCTTTAGGGGGTACCTGAAGAAGATCCATGCAGGCATATAGAGCTGTTTACATAGTATTGCTCAACCATTCCTCTTTCTACTGGGGTGACACAGGACAAAGTTAAGGGAGCCCTCTTTCCCTTTTCTTTAGCTGATGATGCCCGGGAATGGTTGAGAGATCTAGATAGGGAGGCAGCCGTTGTGACCGACTGGAGTTCCCTTGCTTTGGCCTTTTACAGGCGATATTTCCCACTGCAGCGCACCAATACCTTGAGAGCTCAGATTAGTTCTTTTGAGCAACTACCTACTGAAAATTTGGATGGGGCGTGGGCTAGATTCAAGAAGCTTGTCCGCTCTGTGCCTCATCACGGGTTCAAACGTTAGTTCCTTTGTACTCAGTTTTACAACGGATTATATCGGAGCCAGAGAGCTATTCTTGACAGTGTAGCTAAAGGGAGATTCACGAAGAATGTTGAAGATGACCAAGGGTGGCGTCTTATTGAGGAGATGGCTATTCATGTCTCTGAATATGGAAATCCCCAAGGTAGTGAGCAAGTTAATGAGTTGGCAGCAGCTGCAGTGGAAGGTCCTAGCAAAAGTCTAGGTAATGTGGAGATTACAGAAGCTATAGGCGTGAGTGCACAGGTTTGTTCGATTACTGAGCATGTAGAGTTATGTGGTAGATGTGGCATGGAAGGGCATGACCCTATTGAGTGCCTGGCAAGTATAGAGCGCGTCCTTGCTTATCAGAAATACAAGCAATGAGTTCCTTTTTCTCAACTGTATGAAGAAATGAAGAATGTTTCTACTCTTTCTACGCCAGCACCGCAACCGGTTTCTCCTTCTCCAAATGAGGAAATTGCCGAACTAAAATCCTTGATGTTAACCATAACACAACAGTTTGGTGAGAAGTGCAATAGGAAAGAAACTGTCATAGCGGAATTGAGAGAACAAGTCGCGCAGTTAACACTCGCGAAAGACCAAGCCAACCTTCTACCGACATGCAAACCAGTTAGTGCAGCGAATCTCCAAGTTGGCCTTACTCATGAGGGGCCAAAAGTACCAGAAGACGGGGTTTTGATAGCTGAAGATACCCTGGAAGATGATATGGATGAGTTTTTTGAGGAAATCCTTGCTGTGTGTGGTCCAGATACTCGATCGAGTGAAAAATTTACTCGATCGAGTGAAATAATTCATCCTATCACTCGATCGAGTGATAATTATGGTCGACCGAGAAGTGCACAAATTACTTATGGTCGATCGAGTATTATTCTTACTCGATCGAGTAACTTTGCTGAAGAAATCACTCGATCGAGTGATAAAAATGCTTGACCGAGTAAACCTGAAAAAGAGATCACTTGATCGAGTGATAATTATGGTCGATCGAGCATTTCCCAACATGAAAGCACTCGATCGAGTACCAGAAGCAGCGGAGATCCTATTTTACTATCTAATTCTACTACCGTGTCATCTTCCCCTGCTGTGGAGACGTCACGCATTGATAAAGGTAAAGAGAAAGTCGCGGGTCCACTCATTGCTACCAGAGTACCCTTCCCAGGTCGTCTGAAGGACGCAAAGATCGAGCGACAGTACGGTAGGTTTGTGGACGTTGTGAAGAACCTCCAGGTAACCGTCCCTTTTACCGAACTTGTTACCCAGGTACCTACTTACGCTAAATTTATGAAAGATATTGTGACGCGTAAGAGAGAGCTAAGTGAATTTGAGACAGTTTCATTTATGAAAGAGTCTAGTAATTTGCTTTTAAACAAGGATCCACCTAAAATGAAAGACCCGGGTAGCTTCTCTATTACCTACACTATAGGCAATTTGGTTATTGATAAGGCTCTTTGTGACTTAGGAGCCAGCGTCAGTGTCATGCCCCTATCTGTCTGCAAGAAATTGAATATGAGTCATCTCAAAGTGACTAACATTACCCTACAGATGGCTGATAGATCTGTTAGGAGGCCTTTAGGTGTCTTAGAGGACGTGCCTGTGAAAATAGGCAAGCTCTTTATCCCAGTGGATTTCATTGTTTTAGATATAGCTGAAGACACCCGGACCCCAATTATCTTAGGAAGACCGTTCCTTTGTACAGCTAGGGCCGTTATTGATGTCAAACAAGGGCGTTTGACTCTTGCAGTAGGGGATGACGCGATCACTTTCAGTCTGTCTAGTACCTTGGATCGGCCAATGATAGAGGATAGTTGTTATTCGGTTGATATCATTGACGAGTCTATTTATGACTTCTGGTCGGGTTCTTTTATGAAGGACCCACTAGAAGCTCTTATGCTTTTTGATGAGTGTGCAGATAACCCAGATGACGATGATGCTGTGTTGGATTTGCTTATAGATGATTTAGATAAGCGTGGACTCACCGACGCTGAGGGAGAGCAAGTGGAACAGATGATTAGCACTCTTTGCTCCATTGAGGTAAAGGTACCAGAGCGTAAGCCTCTCCCTTCTCATCTAAAATATGTTTTCTTAGACGATACTGAGCAATATCCAAAAGAATTGTTAGTGCTAAGCTTGATAATGATCGGTGACATCCTTGTTAGTGTGCTTAAAAAAACAGAAAGCACTGGGTTATTCATTGGACAATATCAAGGGGATTAGTCCCGATATTTGTATGCACAGGATAGAGCTGGAGAAAGATCACAAACCTGCGAGGCATGGGGTCGGGCCGGTAATTTGAACCGAGGAAGATGCGAGGATATTGTGATGGCCGAGGTAATGAGTCGCTTTCGACGCAGTATTATCTATTCTGTTGGTCATTCTAAATCGGTGAGTCCAGTGTAGGTAGTTCTGAAGAAAGGAGGGACTACTGTGGTTAAGAATGATAAGAATGAGTTAATACCCACTCGAGTAGTGACTGGTTGGCGGATGTGTATAGATTACAGACAGCTTAATGCCGCCACCAAGAAAGATCCCTTTCCCCTTCCTTTTATTGATCAAATGGTATAAAGGTTAGCTTCTCATAAGTTTTTCTGCTATTTAGACGGGTATTCAGGGTTCTCTCAGATCCCTATCCACCCAGACGATCAAGCTAAGACTATATTTACTTGTCCTCAGGGCGTGTTTGCTTATCGCAGGATGCCTTTTGGTTTATGTAATGCCCCTGCCACCTTTCAAAGGTGCATGATGGGGATATTTTCAGAGTATATTGAGTCTATTATGGAAGTTTTCATGGACGATTTCAGTGTTTATGGAAGTGATTTTTCTAACTGTCTGTCTAACCTTGATAAAGTGTTGCAGCGCTGCATTGAGGTTAATCTTGTGCTTAACTGGGAGAAGTGCCATTTCATGGTCAACGAGGGAGTTGTCTTAGGGCACTTAGTTTCTGATAGGGGAATAGAGGTTGATAAAGCAAAGGTGGAAGTGATTCAGCAATTACCACCTCCTGTTAATGTTAAGGGGGTGAGGAGTTTCCTTGGCCACGCCGGCTTTTATCGCCGGTTTATCAGGGATTTTTCAAAAATTGCTAAACTACTTACACAACTGCTACTTAAGGATGCCCCATTTGTGTTTACTGATGAGTGTCTTTCTGCTTTTCACATGTTAAAGCAGGCTTTAGTCTCTGCGCCGATCATACAACCTCCCGACTGGGACTTGCCGTTTGAGATAATGTGTGATGCCAGTGACTACGCACTAGGAGCGGTGCTAGGCCAAAGGAAACACAAAGCTTTGAATTCAATCTACTATGCGAGCCGAACTCTGGATGAGGCTCAAGTGAAGTACACTACCACTGAAAAAGAACTGCTAGCTGTAGTTTATGCCTTAGAGAAGTTTCGTTCTTATTTGATTGGGTAAGAGGTTACTGTTTTTACTGACCATGCAGCTTTGAGGCATCTCCTTGCTAAGAAGGAGGCTAAACCACGGCTATTGAGGTGGATACTCCTCCTTCAGGAGTTTGATTTGCAGATTAAGGATAAGAAAGGAGCTGAGAACGTTGTAGCTGATCATCTGTCGCGGCTGACGCGACAGGAAGGGGAAGATTCTCTACCTATTGATGACTCTTTCCCTGACGATACTTTATTTGCTGTTTTATCGTCTATTTTTAACCAAGAGCCTTGGTATGCAGATATAGCTAACTTCCTTGTCAGTGGCAAGCTACCGCCTGACGTTTCTCATCAGCAGAGGAAGCGTTTTCTGTATAACGCTAAGCAGTATTTTTGGGATGATCCTTATTTATTTAAGGAATGTGCAGACGGTCTCTACAGACGGTGTATTCCGTAGTGGGAGGCCAAAGTAGTCCTAGAGGGCTGTCACTCTTCTTCCTATGGTGGTCACCACGGTCCATCGCGCACCGTGGCTAAGGTACTTCAGTCTGGTTTTTACTGGCCTTCTTTGTTTGCTGATGCTAAGTCCTTTGTTTCAGCTTGTTATGCTTGCCAACGATCAGTGAACATTTCAAAGAGACATGAGATGCCACAAAATGGCATCTTAGAGGTTGAGGTTTTCGATGTCTGGGGCATTGATTTCCAAGGACCGTTCCCATCCAGTAAAGGTAACAGGTACATTTTAGTGGATGTAGACTATGTGTCGAAATGGGTTGAAGCAATTGCTTCACCTCATTGTGATGCCAAGACCATGATAAAAATGTTTAAAAAGGTCATATTTCCCCGATTTGGTGTCCCTAGGGTCGTCATTAGTGATGGGGGAATGCACTTTAAAGAAAAGAAACTAACTTCTATTCTGTCTAAAGTTGGTGTCCAACACCGACGTGGTTTGGGGTATCATCCCCAAACTAGTGGTCAGGTTGAGGTCTCTAATCGCGAGTTGAAAGAGATCTTGTCTAAGGTAGTTTCTAAATCACGGAAGGACTGGAGTCTTAAATTAGGAGACACATTATGGGCCTACAGAACTGCTTTTAAGACACCAATTGGTGCATCACCTTATAGGTTAGTTTATGGGAAATCATGTCACTTACCTGTTGAGTTGGAATGTAAGGCTTGGTGGGCAATTCGTGAGCTTAACTTTGATCCTAAGTTATGTGGTCAGAATCGTCTTTTGCAGCTAGATGAGTTGGAAGAATTTAGGCTTAATGCCTATGATAGCTCGCGCATTTATAAAGAAAAGACGAAGAGATGGCATTACAAGACAATTCTACCTCGGGAGTTTCATGTTGGGCAAAAGGTGCTTCTGTTTAATGCCCGACTGCGATTGTTCCCTGGCAAGCTGAAATCCAGGTGGAGTGGTCCTTATACAGTGACAGCAGTTACCAAATTTGGATCCGTGGAGCTCGAAGATTCCGAAGATAGTAGGTTCAAGGTGAATGGGCAATATGTGAAGCATTATCACGAGGCAAATGAAGCAGACAATCGTGTTGAAGTCTTGTACTTCGACGAGCTAGATATGCTAGTTAATTGATGCCAGAAAGGTCGTGCGGGACCTCATAATCCTGCGCTCTCCGGGAGGCAGCCGGACTGTTTTATTGTATTTTTGTTGAACTTTTTATTTTTCTTTAGCTTATGTTGAACTTTAGACGTTGTTTTACGCACTTTTTATTTTCTCCTTGTCTTTTATACGTATTTTTGCAGGTCTAGTCACTCGATCGAGTAGTTTTTCTACTCGATCGAGCACTTTTGAGGAAATATTCACTCGATCGAGTGATATATATACTCGATCGACCAGCTGCACAATCACGTTTACTCGATCGAGCGATTATTTTACTCGATCGAGTCCTTCCAGAAACCAGTTTACTCGATCGAGCTATTCCAACTTGCTCGATCGAGTAGTTACGTCTTCCAGTTGCTATTTTACGTCTATGGAGCTACTGCTTGACTTTCTTTGACCTCCCATGTTCATGGTCGGTTTGGGGAGGTCCCTCTTCGCGGCGCTTTGTGAGTATTCCGACTCCACTTCTCCTTCTCTCTTCAGTTTGAATTTCTTTCCCTATTTTTGGTACAATGAGGGCATTGTATGGTTTGGTTTGGGGAGGTATGCATCCATATCTGTGTCTGCATGTTTTCTTGCATTTTTGCTTGCACGTTTATTTATTTTCGCATGCACTGTCGTTTTTAATTCAAAAGAAAATCATAAAATTCAAATAATTCAAAAAATTTCACGTTTAAATTTGAGTCGGAACGTTTGAACTTTGACGCTACATTGAATATTTACTTTAGCCTTGCATATTCATGACATTTAGTTGGCATGATTATGTGCATGATCTACGAGTTTTTGTTTCTCTCTTATCTGAACGAATAGACTTGACTCTTATATCGGCAAGCTACATTACATTCTGAGGTTAGAGCTTTATAAACTGGTGACATTCATGACCGGTTTCATCTAGGATGTGAGTAGTACTCTCTTTAAGGTATGTAACATCAATTTGCATAAGCATGAGTCTAGTCTTCTTAATACCTGTATGCATTCGATCTGTGGATGGTGACACATGTTAGGAGAGGCAGTTCCCTTTATTTCATTCTACCCATGAGCCCCACATAGCCAAATTGCCTTTTTGTCCTATTAGCTACTATCTATAATTTTTCCTACCCTAGCCGAGCTAGTGATAAGTAGCTGTTTGGAATGTTTTACTGCAGTTTGGTTATCTTTTATCTGATTTCAGAAGATGGTGGAAGAATTGAAGGGATTGAAAGAAAAATGATGGATGAAAAACGAAAAAAATGAAATGAAAAGGAAAAAAAAGAGAACGAAAAGATGGAAATAAGAAAAGAAGAAAAGGAAAGAAAATCATGTGCGAAGAAAAAAATGAGAATTTGTATAATGTTTTTCACTCCCATGTTTTACTTATATCTTAAGGGGAGTTGACGAGTTTTTGGTGTTTCGTGAGTAGAGTGCATGGTATTTGCACCGTTTCGTTTTGTCATATTGAGTACGAAGTTGGGATGCAGTTCAAAATTTGAATTCGTTGTTGCTAGCCTGGCTATTAACCCCACATATCCAAATTCATCTTAGCCCCTTCTTACCCATTACCTCACTTACCCAAATGTAAGTCCTCGGCATGTGTCTTGGTCACTAGTATGGTTGGAATGCGTATGTACGGTTGTAGAGACTTTATTCATGTTAACTGCATGCATGTTCTTATAGGTCGAGTTAGGTGAGTGTCTTTACTTCTTTCTATCTTTCACATGTATACTCACCTTTTGCCTAATTTTGAGTGATGAGCGACCCGTGAGAGTCCGATATCTTTTGAGTCTTGCAAGGTCGACGGTTCAGTAAGTTTGAAACATTGATTTAACTCGTTTGCACTTCTCATATTGCCACTTTGTTAGTTGTTGCATTAAACTGGTTTTGGTGGGTGATTTGTAGCTGATCCGTTGGTCCCGTTCCACTGTTTATTCTTAGTTGCATTCATATTTGCTTGGGGAGAAGCAAAGGTTTGGTTTGGGGAGATTTGATGCGTGTATTTTATATAAGGTTTTTACCTCATTTTTACACGCATTTCTGTACTATTTATGTAGCATCTGGCTACAAATACCCCCGAATATTCTACTTTTGTTCGTTTTATGTAAATTGCAGGAATAAACCAAAGAGGAGCTAAATCGAGCCTTAATTCGTCCCATTTGCATGCATTTATGGAGAACTAGGAGCCGGAGCTTGGAATCTAACACTTTGAGGACACATGAGCTGGTTTCGGAAGATGTTACAATGTCTAACGTACCTAAACAGCTCGATCGACTACTTTTCTAGTCGATCGAATGCTTTATATATTGAAGGTTACTTGATCGAGCAGTTCGAGTATACCAAAAAGAAGACATCACAAGGAGTTACTCGATCGAGTGGTTTATTTCCACTCGATCGAGAGGTTTGATGCTTAGTTGCTCGATCGAGTGGTTTATTTCCACTCGATCGAGTGGTTTATCCTGTAATAGACTTTTTCCGCCTTATTTCGTATGGGCTTTTGTAATTAGTCCATAGTTTAGGTTTAGGAGAGGATTTTCGTATGTTAAAAGAACACTAGACTGCGTAACTCCTCTCATTGACTTTTACTCTATCACTGACTACTGTTTCTTGGATTTTTACTCTCTTCTACTCTCTTGCTACTGGAATTCGGATTTGTACTGGTATTATTATTCTTCTTTAATTCCTTAATCATATTTACTCTTATTTTGCTATCTTTCTTCTATTATTTAATCATTACTCCGTTCAATCATTATTAGTTTTGCTATCATGTTTAATTCGCTTTACTTATATGTTGTTGTTGTTAATTCATTGATGATGCGTAGCTAATTCCCTTTTGCTAAGACTAAAGGGGATCCATGATTATGAAAGGATAGTAATCGATTTATTAGGTTAATGCTGGTGTAGATCTTTGTTGTTAACTGCTGCATTTATCTGTATCTGTTTAATTGAGTCGACGCAATTAGGCATTTATATCATAGTGGACCTTGACCTGGACCGAAAGGTTGGAAAGGGCGAGACTAGTAGCGAACAATAGGTATAGTTAGGGCGAAAGCTAAGCTATTTGTGCTTTAGGGCGAATTAAGATCAAAAGGAGATATTCACTGCTCCTTAGACCATACCTGCATTGAACTGAGACCTAGATTACTTGACTGAATGATCATGGTGAACCGTCTGTCTTAGCTGCTTTCTCTATCTGCTTGATTCCTTTTCTATGCTTTATTCTCTTTCTTACCCTCTTTAGTTTTAGAACAACACAATTAAAACCCCCCAATTTGGTTACCGAGACGAACTTAGACAAAGCTGACATTTTCCCATCTCCCTGTGGAGATCGACCCGACTTCCCTAGCTATATTAGTTAGAGCCAGTTGGTTATTTTTTATAGGTATACGACTGCCCTGTCACATTAATTGGTCATAAGTCGGGTTCCTTGTCCGGGCCCATAACCTAACCTTTATCGACCAAGTGGCTCGTCCCGTCGGCGTGAGTTTTCTCATCCCCGCATTTCGAATCCCGATTGCGTCAAGCATACCATTGACGTTACACATTTTTGTTTCATCAAAGAGCATTAATTTCCTTCGTGCACGAGGCTAGGGTACCCTCCTTACACATTTTATTTGGATTGGTATCCCTCTCGAAAATCGGGGATTGATCGCTTGGTGTGTAACCACCCTTATTAAGCCAAAACCCATGTCAGCATTACGCATAATATAATGAACTGCGCGTGCTTATGTGCTATGTGATCATAAGTCCTTTCGTGTCATTTCCAAAACTTTCAAAACACCTTTTTGCGCAGTTATAATGACCATTTCAAACCTCGGTCTTCCCTCGACCGTTGCAAACCTTTTTACGCCGTCGTAATGTTGATTTTCAAACCGGTTTTCACAACCGTTTCAAAAACACCTTTTTAGGCCGTCGTAATGACGATTTTCAAACCAGTTTTTCACAACCGTTTCAAAAGCACCTTTTTAGGCCGTCATAATGGCGATTTTCAAACCGGTTTTTACAACCATTTCACAAAACACTTTTTGCGCGTTATAATGTCCGCTTCAAAGCACGGATTTTAAACCATTTCGCGCCAACATAATGGACTTCTGCACCGATATAATCGCCCTTTCAAAACCCAAAAATGACACACCTTTTTCGAGGCTTTTCAAATCCCGAGGACGACACACCGTTCTCGGAACCACAACAATTTCAAACCTTTCAAACCTCGATTTTCAAAACGCACGATTTTGAATTTCAAAGCCGTATTCGGAACAACACATCGTTTTCAAAGCCGCCGCAACTTCAACTCAAACCTTCTTTTGAAAACAAACCTAAGACAACCCTTTTTCAACTGGCCGACTCTTTGAAGATCCCTACTCTTCGGAGACCGTCCGTAAAACAAATGAATCTTTTTGAAAATTTCTATTTTTGAAAATTTCAGTCCACCGCTCCAATTCCGCCTCGTGTCTATCGAGTCAAAGCAAACCTACTTATGGATCTTTACTTATGAATCGTCTCACCTTGAGACCCGTTCAACGGCATCACGACCTTACGGTTAACGCATGTCAAAGTCCGGTCAATATCGTCACTCCATAAATCGAGTTAGCACCGAGGCACCACACACGGTTGCCCTCGTCTCATTGGGTCAAAAGTGTCTTTCCGTCTTTTGTGTTGTCTGCGTTTAGTCGTTAAACCGTGTCGGATTGGGATATAACATGAGCAATTTTCTACATCAGAGCCATGGCCCCATCTTCAGCTTCGTCCAACAACAACAACGATGACAACAAAGATCTCACAACTGCTCAGCTAGTCAGCCTGCTCACTGCCTTTAAGGTCACTCTGGACCGTGTCGAGACCCATATCGACACCCTGGAAAACAAGGAAACCGAAGAACACAACACTTTATCTTTCACCGAAACTGAGAAAAGGCTCAAGCTCTTAGAAGAGAAACTCTTAGCCCGTGGTAACAACATCCACCTTGAGAACAATCGAAGGTTCGAATCCGTTGGGGATCAACTCCCTGACAACTTTACTTTAACTGATGTGCCTAAATTCAAGGGAGTGGAGGACCCGCTCAATCACATTTGGGTCTTCAAGGATTACATGTCCATCAAAGAGGTCAAACAGGAACTCTTCACCCGGATCTTTCCATCGTTCTTGGAACCGATTCCTAGCCAATGGTACTATTCCCTCGACCGAAAGAGCATTACCTCTTAGGATGAAGTCGTCGTTGAATTTGCTAAACAATATGCCGACAACGTCGAAATCCAAGCCAACACCCGCACTCTTGAGGTCCTGACTCAGAACGACAAAGAGGGATTCACCGAATTCCCAACCCATTGGAGGAGGGTGAGCACCCAATTGGTCAGTAAGCCGTATGAAACAACTCTGGTCGAGAAGTTTGTCAACAACCTCCATCCAGTTTATGCCAACCTACTGAGGTATCCGAACATCAAAACCTTCCAAGATCTGCAGATCCTCGGGACCGGTATTGAAGATGACCTACGCAAGGGCGTTCTAACCAAAACCACAGGTAGAGGCTATCAGGGGTCTACATCAACTGGATCTCGTCCCTACGGTCAAATGAACAAAATCGACGAGGTCAACCTCCTCGAACCAACTACAAAGAAAACTGAGCGTCCTCAAAGGGCATTCACCAACTTGGGAACAAGCTATGTCAGCGCCTTAAAAAGGCTCATGGACCAAGGGAAGCTACAGCCAATCGGGTGATAAGTAGTGTTTTGGTCGTATTTTGCCCCTCATTTATACTTTACTTCGACTCGATTGTGTGTGCTTTAATTTTCTAATAGCTTATTTTATTAACTAATTATAACAACCCGACCCACCACCGTCGTAACACAACCCCAATAAGATGGGTGTTTACTTTTGGGCCCATTATTTGTCCTCACTTTAGCCCAAAAGCACAAGGCCTTGTTACTAAGTGGTGGGTGAAAGCCCTTATAAATATTTCATCAGCTACTCAATTTCTCGATGTGGGACAACTTCGCTCTCAATATCTTGGGGTGTTACAAACTCTCCCACTTAAATAACACAACGTCCCCATTGTGCCCGAACGCTGGCCGCAGCCAAGCCCAGAATCCTCCCTCCGCTAGGTGGGTGACCTAGATACTCCTGATCACAGGCTCACCACACAGTCGCAGGGTTGCTCTGATACCATTTATAACAACCCGATCCACCACCGTTGTAACACAACCCCAATAAGATGGGTGTTTACTGTTGGGCCCATTATTTGTCCTCACTTAAGCCCAAAAGTACAAGGCCTTGTTACTAAGTGGTGGGTGAAAGCCTTTATAAATATCTCATCAGCCACTCAATTTCCCGATGTGGGACAACTTCGCTCTCAATATCGGTGTTACAAAATTGTAACACCCCTCATTTTCGGCTAATTAAAATTTAACTATAACATACAAAACGCGCCGAAATAGAGATATTATAATTAATATACAAAGTCTCTATCTGGGCGCCCCTACGAGAATCCGAACAACTAATCCAAAAAATGACCAAATCGTCCC
Organism: Silene latifolia; assembly: GCF_048544455.1. Classification (NCBI taxonomy): domain Eukaryota; kingdom Viridiplantae; phylum Streptophyta; class Magnoliopsida; order Caryophyllales; family Caryophyllaceae; genus Silene; species Silene latifolia. The sequence goes on along the minus strand of NC_133534.1, from coordinate 149,477,071 downwards.
AGACGTGGACGTTCAACCCAGGGTTCCCGAGAACTTAATCCTTAAGCAACTACAAAAAGCCAAGGCCGAAATATCCATTTGGTAACTGATTGCCACATCCTTCGAACATCGGTAACTAATTGCCACATCCTTGGGGAAGTTGACAATGCCCTCTGAAAGATTCATTAATATTTTATAGACACTTCTAATAACTATGTCTTTATTAGTTAAGTCATAAACTAAAAGGAACTTATGCATGCATAACAAAATATAAAGTAAGAAGAAAAATCAATTATTCTTACAATGAGGGCCGAATGGTATATACTAAATTGGTCTCCTACCAAGTTAGTCTTCTTAAGAAAAATCCAAATGCCCAACAAAACCTTAGATCCAATGATGGGATCTACTCCTTAAGGATTTGTACCAAGGAAACACTCTTAATACAAATACTAATTTTTTTACTAGAAATTAGTATTTATGTCCTTAAATTATTACTAATATTATTAGTATACTACTTCTAGTATGAGAGAATAATATTAGAGATGATGTGAGATTTTCTAGTGTGTTCACAACCAAAAACTAGAGAGATAACGAAAAATTATCAATATAATTATATAAGAATGAATAATGAATTAAAGAGAGAAAAACTTCTCTTTTGCATGGGTGTGGCCGGGTGGTATGGGGTGGTATGCCCAATACTTTTGGAAGTTTCTCTTCTCAAGAGTTTAGGCATGCAAACCTATCATTAGTAGGTTATGATTATGCCTTCCACTTAAATAAAATAACAAAGCATAATTTCTTCTTATCCTCCCAATTACACGGCTCAGCCATTTAAAATGGGTTCATTTTAAGTTTGTCAAATGTTAATTGATACTGCCGTTTCGTACCAAAAATAAAATACCTAGATTACTGCTAACAGAAGTCAGCGGCAAGTAGGGTCGATCTCCACAGGGAGGTGGTGTACTATCTATTTGTCTATTTATCTGTCTAATGTCACGATGGGGGTTGAATTGATTTTAACTAAACTACTAAGGCTGAAGGCAAGAGAAAAAGGATAAAGGGAATTAGCAATAAGAGAAAGGAAGTATGCTAGGAGTCGGTCCACCGTGGCAGCTATCAAATCTTATACTATTGGGAATACTGAGGCGATTAAACTATTGATAAGAAGAACTATGGTCGTCACCTTTCGGTCCTTAAACCGCCCTAGAGCGTAAACAGCTTAACTTTCGCCCTCACTGCAATACCCTATTGTAATTAAGCAAGCCTTCCCTTCCAATCTTTCGATCTAGGTCGGGGTTAACTAGATTTATGGTCTCCTGCATGCATTCATTCGACCGGATAACAGTTAAATTGCCTAATACAATTCCTATCGCAAGTCTAACCTATTCAAGTCAGTTAAAACATGCTACCACGGCTTCCCTAATCCTAACATACTAGGGGAATTAGCTACGCATGATTAAAGGGGAAACGAGAAATAAGGGAAGAACAATAAACATAAGTAAACAATAATTAAAGAAGAAAAGGAAGGGAAAGAATTACTGAATTAAGTCCCGAAATTAAGAACAAAAGCGGCAGTCAGTAACAATGTATGTGAAAATGATAAAAGAGGAGAAGGAGGAGAGAGCCCCGTAGTCCTCTTGTTAGATTTCTTTTATAGCCTCAAAACATAAAACCTAATATAAACTTCACGTGAATAGAGTCCCAATAGCTTGTAACTGCTCGATCGAACAGTTAAGTCACTCGATCGAACAGTTCCTGCGTCTGTTTACTCGATCGACCAAAAGAGACTGCTCGATCGAACAGTTGGCCACTCGATCGAACAGTTCCTTCGTCTGTTTACTCGATCGACCAAAAGAGACTGCTCGATCGAGTGGTTCCTGGTTCCAGCTCGTGTTGGTCTTGTAATTTGGTCTTTGACTTGGCCTTTTAGCTCCCGAAATAGCTTCACGCATCCCAAGACAGCAATATTTCCCGCTCCAAATTATCTCTTCCTCCAAATGCATGCTAAACGGACGGTAAATGGCTTGATTTCACTACTTTATGGTCCAATCCTGCAATTAAGACAAAATACACCAAAGTAGCATATTCGGGGCATTTCGTAGCATAAAACTACGATAAAAACACAGAAATACGTGCATAAAATAGGCTAAAAAGACTATATAAAATGCACGTATCAAATCTCCCCAAACCAAACCTTTACTCGTCCTCGAGTAAACTCAAAACTATACGCTAATGGAACGGAAAATTAACTCAGAGCTAGCTTAACTTGTCTACTTGAACCAATTTAATGCAACAAAGATTAACAGTTTAAGCTAAGCAGTCAATACGCAAACGAATTATAAGTCATTCGTAAATATAGCCAACCTATCGACCTTGCAAGGCCAACAAAATCGGACTCTCTCGTGGTCACTCTTCTCTCATGAAGCAAAGGGTGAATGTTTATATGTAAAAGAGAGAAGAAAGGACAGTCACTCACCTAACTGCGACCTACATAGCATGCATGCAACAAAAATGAAAGACAATTCAAGTACTAATGCACATACTCCAACCAATAATGTCCGTCACAGCCGAGGGCTTACAAATAATTTGGGAATAGTGAGGTTCAGGTGAGAAAGGGCAAAACATGTTATGGAAATGTGGAGGTAAAAGCGTCAAGCTAGTTCCTAACAGGACCATAGTAAACCATCCGAATCTCAATCGATCGAAAAATAAACACAAGTGCCCTTCATTTGGCACAAAACTCACTACCCAATACACAATCTCCTCAAAAATATGGGATAAAACGGAGGAGTGAGACCGTCACAGGATAGAAATGAAAAAAGATGACTCAAAATCAACCAAACTTAAAATTTTTTACAACTTTCTTTCTTCTTCCCGGCTTTTCACGTGTGATTTTTCTTTTCTTTTTCTATTTTTTCAATTTTTCATTTTTTTTTTTTCTTTCACGTTTCTTTTTTTTTTTTTCAATACTTTTTTTTTTTCTTTCCTCCTTCCTTTATTTTCCAACAACTCCATACAAAAGAGATACGGCCAAAGCTGCATTTAAAACTCATACCACAAAAGAACATACTAACTAGCTTGACTAGGCAGGCTTAATTTGGAATGTAGCTAATGGGTCAAAAAGGCAAATTTGGCTAATTGTGGAGCTAAATGGGCGAAAAATATAAGGAGAGGGAAATTTGCAAGGCCCTCCCTGCATGTGACACCAACCACGAACCCGAATATGTGCATTTTGACGAGAAATTGAATGTCATAAATGTGCAAAAGAGACGAACATGCTATGCAAGGAGTACTACTCAAAATTCCTAATGAACTGGTCATGAATGTCACCAGTTATGGGCTCTAAATCTCAGAATTTTTAAGTAGTTTGCCAATTTATAGGTCAAGTCTACACGGTCAGCTATATTTGAACAAAAACTCGTAGATATGCGCAAGACTCAGCTAATAACTGTCAATAAAGTGCAAGGCTCAAGTAAGAAAGACAAGTTAAAGTGCAATTTCATCACGGAAATCTACCATTCTGACTCAACCTACATGCTAATATAAACGTGAAATTTTTTTGAATTTTAACAATTTTTCAATTTTTATTGAATTTTTTTGAATTTTAACGAAAATAAACAACAATGCAAACATAAATTAAATGTGATAACCGAAATGCAAAGTAAAAACAATATGCGAGACACGAGATATGGATGCATAACCTCCCCAAACCAAACCGTACAATGCCCCCATTGTACCAAAACATGGAAAGGGAATGCAAACTGAAAGAGAAAGAGAGAGTAAAATGCGGAAAACTCACAAGATAGCGCGAATAAAGGGACCTCCCCAAACCGACCATGAAATGGGAGGTGGCTAAGGCCCGAAAAACCGTCTCAGGAAGCTAATCCAAGTCAAGAATACTCGATATCAGTCGAACAGTAGCTGATCGGGTAGCATGGGCGTCTAAAACTGCTCGATCGAATGGAATATAGGTCGATCGAGTGGTTTCTCATCCTGCAGGTGGTCGATCGAGAGGAAGGTCTGCTCGATCGAAGGGAATTGCCGGCAAAAGTGCTCGATCGAGTAGAATGACTACTCGATCGAGTGATTCTCAGCTAGTACCTGCAAAACGCAATAAAAACAGCCCGCAGACTAACAAGACAAGCATACTGAAAAAGTTTATGGTATAAAACCATTTATTACAACTGAAATTAAATAAAAACAAAATAAAATCTCCGGGTTGCCTCCCGGGTAGCGCTAGCTTCAGTCAGGTCCCAGCTCGACCTTCTTTTTCTTCAAGCCTCTCTAATCAAATACAATCAAAACAGCTCAAAGCGCGCGAAAGAACTTTGTCAAATAGCTGCGCATGTGCTACACAAAAAAGTAAGTAGCACCAAAGTGGAATAGCAAAGTAGGAAATAAAAATGTGTAAACATTTAAGTCTAACAAATTTCCTATGGGCGCTCCTAAATTTATCCACAAAATATAGGAGCGCGGGAGCAATTGTCAATAAAGTAGGGCTCCATTTCAGATTAACGAAATTAAAATGATAAGGACGGTGAAAAATCGTCAAATTATACGACCCTCGGGAAGGGGTAAAGCATTGGGATGCGCAGCAAAAAGTCAATCGAGGCAATTTACTATTAAAACAAACTATAAATAAATTATCGTTTACTACCTCGTGTCGGTCACTCTCAATGACGGAATCATCGACAAAGGAAGATATTACCTCTTCCGTGCTAGGAGCAATTACCGACTCAGCTGCCTCTTTGACACCCTTCTTAGTGGAATTCGTCCCGTAAATCGCAGCCTCAAGTGCATCCAACTCGGCTTTGAATAGGGAAGATTCACCGCATCCATTATCGTCATCGAAATCGTCATCAAAATCAAACCCAAATGACGAACCAAAGCTCCCAATGGCCAAACTACTCGATCGAGTAGAGTCTTCATTCGATCGAGTTGTTTCCTCCTGATTTCCACTCGATCGAGCAGCAATTTCACTCGATCGAGCAGTTTCTCCTGGAAAATCACTCGATCGACCAATAGTAGTCACTCGATCGAGTGATTCCTCCTGTACAGCACTGAAATCCTCGTGTGAGGCAATGTAATGTGATAGAAACTCGTCGTCTGAGTCATAAAAGTCATCCTCAGCATTGGGCAACACGGTTTCTTCATGGGAAAAACCGCTTTCAGCAAGGTATACCTCTTCTGGTTGCCAATTATCCGACTCAGCTGTTAACTGAGCAATTTTAGACTCCGGCTCAATGATTTGAGCATCCGCACGTCTATCACTCTCTTGCCTCACTCGATCATAATTCTGCACTTGAGATGCAAGTATCTCCATTAAAGACCTCAGCTCTGCAACCTCTTCTTCTTGTATCTCAGCTGCTAACTGAGCAATGTAAGTTTCGAGCTTTTCAAGTCGCGAAGAAGTGTGTCTATCATGATCTTGCCTCTCTCGGTCACGATCTTGCAATTGAGATGCAAGTGTCTGCGGTAAGGATTTCAGCTCCGCAATCTCTTCTTCTTGTATATCAGGAGGATCTTGTTGCGGTGGCCATTGATAGGGTGGATGTGGCGGCACAACTACAGCTGTATTGTGCTCAGCAGAACCACATCTCCCGAAGTAGATCACCTGCTGTCCCATATAATGGGACATCGGTGATGGGTCAAAGGTACTCAAGCCTTCCCTTTGACGGTCTTTCACCTAGAACTGTCTAGGTAGTACCTGTAAGGCCTATCAAAACAAAGACTCAAGGAAAAAGATCAGAACGGCCTCAAGGGAAAAATCCCCTGAGGCTAAAAACAGATAAAATTTAAACAAATAAATAAATAGATTGCCTCCCCGGCAACGGCGCCAAAATTTGATACTGTCGTTTCGTACCAAAAATAAAATACCTAGATTATCGCAATGAAGTCGGCGGCAAGTAGGGTCGATCTCCACAGGGAGGTGGTGTACTATCTATTTGTCTATTTATCTGTCTAATGTCACGATGGGGGTTGAATTGATTTTAACTAAACTACTAAGGCTGAAGGCAAGAGAAAAAGGATAAAGGGAATTAGCAATAAGAGAAAGGAAGTATGCTAGGAGTCGGTCCACCGTGGCAGCTATCAAATCTTATACTATTGGGAATACTGAGGCGATTAAACTATTGATAAGAAGAACTATGGTCGTCACCTTTCGGTCCTTAAACCGCCCTAGAGCGTAAACAGCTTAACTTTCGCCCTCACTGCAATACCCTATTGTAATTAAGCAAGCCTTCCCTTCCAATCTTTCGATCTAGGTCGGGGTTAACTAGATTTATGGTCTCCTGCATGCATTCATTCGACCGGATAACAGTTAAATTGCCTAATACAATTCCTATCGCAAGTCTAACCTATTCAAGTCAGTTAAAACATGCTACCACGGCTTCCCTAATCCTAACATACTAGGGGAATTAGCTACGCATGATTAAAGGGGAAACGAGAAATAAGGGAAGAACAATAAACATAAGTAAACAATAATTAAAGAAGAAAAGGAAGGGAAAGAATTACTGAATTAAGTCCCGAAATTAAGAACAAAAGCGGCAGTCAGTAACAATGTATGTGAAAATGATAAAAGAGGAGAAGGAGGAGAGAGCCCCGTAGTCCTCTTGTTAGATTTCTTTTATAGCCTCAAAACATAAAACCTAATATAAACTTCACGTGAATAGAGTCCCAATAGCTTGTAACTGCTCGATCGAACAGTTAAGTCACTCGATCGAACAGTTCCTGCGTCTGTTTACTCGATCGACCAAAAGAGACTGCTCGATCGAACAGTTGGCCACTCGATCGAACAGTTCCTTCGTCTGTTTACTCGATCGACCAAAAGAGACTGCTCGATCGAGTGGTTCCTGGTTCCAGCTCGTGTTGGTCTTGTAATTTGGTCTTTGACTTGGCCTTTTAGCTCCCGAAATAGCTTCACGCATCCCAAGACAGCAATATTTCCCGCTCCAAATTATCTCTTCCTCCAAATGCATGCTAAACGGACGGTAAATGGCTTGATTTCACTACTTTATGGTCCAATCCTGCAATTAAGACAAAATACACCAAAGTAGCATATTCGGGGCATTTCGTAGCATAAAACTACGATAAAAACACAGAAATACGTGCATAAAATAGGCTAAAAAGACTATATAAAATGCACGTATCATTAATTTGTATAGTGTGACATATTGGTCATGTTACTAGACACGTTGTTTAATAATGCATTTTTAACTAATTAAAAATCATTATACATAAACAAAATAAATCACATACAAAATTAACTAGTAATTCACAATTACAAGTACTTAAAATGGGTCATAGAATTATAAATCAAAACTACTTGTATTTATAATAAACCATTCATTCTTATATTAATTGTTTCATAAACAATAAATAAACCTAAGTAATAAAACAATTTAATTACTTAATACGAACCTTATATAATCGAATTACAATAAGATACGTAATTTCACTCACAAAATCATTTGTTCAATTTTAAGGAGTTAATTAACTCGTATCGTCATACAATTAATTAATTAATCAATTAATAAAGTTTCCCTAGGGGTATGACCTTAAGGAACGAACTGATCACCACCGTCATACGACAGTAATGTCAACCTCTAGTCAGCCAATCATTACCGATTAGTGTGGATCAGTTGACAATAAAATTTCTTTCCCTTATGTATTCTTAATATAAGATTTAAACATGTGATCACATTATTGTCGAGGACACATACTCCAACAATCTCCCACTTGTCCGCGACAAGTGTGCGTCACCAATTCTCTTGTCCCATTACGATCTCCCACTCAATGCAAGGTGTCTTGCAGGTCGTACTTGCATTTGATCATATCATGAGTGGTTTCCTCGATCTGGAGAATAACTGTCTGACCGAAATTATCTACCATAGATACCTTCCGAGCGTGGCCACGCATTTCCAGTTAATTACTCCTCGAGTGGCCTTGAGATATAAGATAACCCTAACTAGGGATGGACAATTCCTATTGCACTCTTCCCTTCGAACAGCCACAGCTCATCATCACCCAAAATGTGCCCATTTGACCCCAATTACGAAGGTCGTAGAACATAAATCAAAGTCACTCTGAAACTGTGCCATCTTAGGCGAATAGTCTTTAGTCAAAGAATCGAATCATAAGAATACTATAGTAGCTCTCGCCACGACTAGGCTATAAAAATTGCCAGAACTCTATAAGCGGTCATTGCCCAATAGAGTGTCCTATACAGTCTGCCTATGTGATCGACTAGTCATCTCTCATGACTCTATGGCACTTGAACTTGCCATCAATCGCATCACACTCTAGTTACTTCGAGACGTCACCTCATATAACCAACTAGGAGCCAATACTATGTTAATCCAGTTCACTTTAATATGGTTCAACGTTGTCCTTACAATCTATTTGGATATAACAAAGTAATAGAAGAGTTTTTAATAAAACTCAAACGATGAATGCATTATCACATATGTAAAATTAATACCATATCAATTACTACATAATCTATAATGTATACTTAATATTGTATATAACTATACATCTCAACTCAATTTAAAATGTTATGACTTATCATGCTTAGCCTATTAAAAGGTCTTGGTTAGCAAGTTTTAGCAACACCTTGCACTTTCCCTAACCTTATTATATACTATTTCCCATTGTATAATCTTTATTATAACAATCTTTTGAGTACATGTCTAGATTAAATCTAGAGATAGGTTCATTAGCCTTGGAATAACTCCCACTGTCCTCACAGTGTGTAGGGATAGGACCTTCGGTTGTTGGAACGAACTACCATGGTTCCTCCAATTCATAAAACGGAATCCTAATATCACCCCTTCCTTCTTGCATATCTCACTATTGCAAGTGTACTCAATTTTCGTTGTAAATCTCTCATTGTTCTACTGCCAAGAGCATTTCTAGCAGATATCCTCCTTAAATAATATAGGCAAGATGGTTCTCTAACCATCCTTATGTTTAACTCCTTGCACATAAATCCTTCCCAGTTCTAAATGCTTAGATTCATTTCTTTAGTGCTCCAAGAGTACTAACCAATGAACTATATGGTTATATAGAGACTTCATCTCAAAAAATTAATTTGTAACTTTTCGTTATAATTTAAGTATACGAAATTTAATAATGGTGATACATCTAAGCGTAATGAATTAATCCCGCAGCGGAAGTAAGTGGATTCATTTTCTACATCTTCAATACCTTGAACTTGACTAGACACTTATCAATATAAGAATATTCATTTAACGCCAATATCCTCTTAGAACTATCGTTATAGGTCTGGATACCTTAGAGATGTATTATTCTTCTCCTAAGTCTTTGATTATTCACAATGATCAATATGTCCCTTACATATAAGACTAATAACACCACATTACTCCCACTAAACTCCGTGTATAAAAAGAACTACTCAACCATTCGAGAAATGTTTATCATATGATCAAAACATACAATTCAACTCTTTGACATCTACTTAAGACTTCCTCTTAAGTCTGCATCCTACTTTAGGATAGTTGCGATTTACAAAACTCATGCAAGATGATTTTAAAATCCAACTATATCAAATCATATCCGAATACAATGAAGCATTGTTGTTGCGTGCAAAACACTTACTACCAACCAACCAAGCTAAATAAACATTTTCATGTTTATGCTTGCTTCGGACTTTTGCGGAGTTGAAACTAGATAAAGCATCATAATAAGTTACTGGTTTGTTACTTTCTTAAATAACATGACTCCTGTCTACTTAGATTTTGAAGAAGTAATTACTGATTTTGACCAAGAAGGAACTTCTTCCTACGTGTTATTCTCAGTTTGTGGCTCTTGGACATTTTCTCCCACTCTGTCTATAAGAAATAATACTCTTTTCTCTAATAGACAGCATCACGAACCACAAACCCTTTGTTCTTGTGATCATGTAGGAAGAGAGACCACACGTTCATTATCGAAACAAGCTACAATTTAGGTACCATGCCTAACCATATCACATATAAAATGTAGATGATGGCTTTAATTATGTTTTGCTTTAGTGGAATAAGTAGATACTAGACAAATTGTGATAGAAACTACTTCCAACTTTATAGTAAAGATTCAATCATATCGTATAGGATTCTTTGTCACGTTCTAATATTATGAAGGTGAACATGTGATACCATATCACACTCCTTTTGGTGCATATAAAAGTCTTCACTTTATTGTTCCCTATATTAACAAAGTACCAATACTTTGGTTTTATTCTCTAGGTTTTGATACTTTTAAACATTCATTTGAACTTATTCAAAGAATTTCTCTTCTTACCTCATTAAGTGGATACCAAGTATCTTCCTAGTTCGTTGGTAAAAGAGATGAAGAAGTTATAACCCGTTTTGATTGAAATTGTATTCGACCATACACTTCAAAGTGTAAATAGGGTGAATATCTTGCTTAATTCATAATTCTTTTCTAGAAAGAAGTCATGAATTAATCTTGTTTTGAATATAAGATTCGCACACATACCAAGAGATTCCCAATCAGATGGTTGGGACACTAGTCAAAACTAGTCTCTAAATGCAATTTCAATCGAGAATCAAGAAATAATTGGGGTCACCAATTTGAGTCTTATACAATGAATACACTATAACACTTATATGTCTATGGATGAAATGGCAACTACCCTAGTGTGGACACGGGCCCACGGGGGTGGAAAGCGAAGCAAGCTTTTCCACTCTTGGTTTGTTTGCATTTATGGAGTTGCCACCAATTTATTGTGGAAAATTGGAAACCGTTCGAATGCCTCGTGTCATGTCAAGATACAAAGTAATGACATGCACACTAAGCACTCGTCACCCTTAGCATTCTATGTCTAGAATGACTGGTCGGTAATTTCTATACTTTTTGGTTACTTGTCGTTAGGAGCACCTAGACCAAAACACAATTTATAACTTCACAAACAACTCTACAATTAGTAAAGAGGCAAGTAAAGGTCAGATCCCAAGGGACGGGAATTGAGACGAGATTTCTATTGTAACTAGTGGTGTCTTAGGGGGTGTCACAATTGGGGTTTGATGTAGAAGATCACTAAACTAAATAGCAATGAAAGTAAACAAGCAACATGAATAAAAAGGGATGTAAACAATTGATAAAAAGCACTAGGGTGTCATGAGGTCATAGGGGATTCATGGGAATTGATCATACAAACATATTCTCAAGCTATAAGCAAGCAATTATTGTTGTGATGGATCGAGTTGGTTTATTTCTTACAATCCTAGGAACGTTTGGGTCCCGGAGCCGAATCGATTAGATTGTACAACACCTACAAGTCGACTTAGTCTTCCCTACTCAACAATATGCATGGTCTAATGAGACTCGAGTTGGTTTATGTCTTACAAGTCTCATTGAAAAGGTAGGTGATGGGTAAAAAATGCAAGGATTCATAGGCTCACATTTCATCAAACATAACATGTGCATGAGTTGAGATCACAACAAGCAAGCAAAGAAACTTTGAAAGCATATTAATTTAAGCATGAATCATTCCCCATGTTGGTTTCCCCTAATTACCCATTAACCCCCTAGCTAAGTAACTACTCACTCATTATCATGTTGAACATGCTAGCAAGGTTGTCAATCATACCAACAAAGTGAAACATGATGAATAAATGAAAGTGATTAACAATAATTAAAGAGGGATTAAGAGAATTATACCTACTAATGATTCCAATAATAAAGCAAAGAATAAAAGAAGTACTTGATGCTTGATTGAGAGGTTGTCAATCTCCCAATAATAACCCAAATAATCTTCAATTACCCAAAATAAAGGATGAACAAGAGAGAGATTAAGGAAATAAAACCTGTATTAAAACTTGATTAATTGTTGATTACAAGATTAAAGATATATTTGATTGAGTTTAACTACACTAAAGATTGCTAAGAAGAACATGCTCTTCTAATTAGACTAATGGGGTATTTATAGTGGGGATTAAGTGGATGAATTAGGGTTAACTAAGGGCTTAAATGACGATTAAGTCCCTACTTAAGGAAACGCCGGTCTTTTTGGAAAGACTCCGGTCTCTAGGGAGACTCCGGTCTCTAGAAAAAGATGTGCATCTTTCTTTGAAGCTTGAAGAAGACGAAATGGGTCTGCCTGGGAATACGGGCGTCTTTAGCACGGGACGGGCGGATTCGGTGGTTTCTGCCCGGGCGTCTTGTGGAGAAGACGGGCGTCTTCTGGGTCTTTTGCCCGGGCGTCTTGGGGTGAAGACGCACAGATTGTGGTGGTGGAGACGGGCGTCTTCTGGGGAAGACGCACGGATTGCTGGGCAGTCTTATTTCTTCTTCTTTTCTTCCTTTTTCTTCATAAGATCCTTGGGAATTTCCTCGGGGATGCAAGGATCTTTTCTCATCATTGTCCATCTACTATAGTATGTACAAAGGCCTTCTAGTCTTGTCTCTCCTTGATGCTTGGTCATTGAATTCAATCAATTTAGCCTCATTTTGCCATGAAAATGCAAGGTTTGCACTCCTTTCCTACCAAGAGATCAAAACCTCAAAGAATATGCAAAACAAAGAACTAAAGACAATAAATGACCCAAATATGCACTAAAAAGCATGGGAACAACGCTAATTCGGGGACTAAATATGCTCTAACTATGGTCACATCAAATATCCCCAAACCGAACCTTTGCTCGTCCCGAGTAAAGAGGTGACAAAGACTAGGACCATTATTTAAACTAACCTAATAACATAGCCGATATGAGACAATTAGCGGGTCTCACTCCGCCCCTTCAACTCACAACAAGACAACCATGAGGTAGGATGCACTAGTAGAATTATGCCCTATAGTGGCGGTCGTAATAACCCTACAGTGGCGGTTCCCTAGCGACGTGATTGCTGGGGTCATATTATTTTCGTGTCGGTTGTAAAACCGCCACCATAGATAAGCTATGGTGTCGGTTTTAATTCTAGAACCGCCACTATAGCGTTACATATGGTGTCGGTTCTAGTAACATAACGGCCATTATAAGGTAACCTATGGTGTTAGTTTTAATTCCAGAACCACCACAATAGGATTACCTATGGTGTCGGTTTGAAGGTAAGAACCAACATTTTAAGTGTAAGTTATGGTATCGGTTCCAATTTAAGAACCGTCGCTATACATTTTGAAAATAAAAATTAGCTGGTTGAATTTTGAGCGCTTCTCCCCATGAATTTGATGATATTCGAAGTAGAAATATTAACGCAACAATAAACAATACCCGCAAAATAAGAAATTAACTACCAATGTCATAGAAACAACTTTACATCTCATTCAACACAACAATAGTATCAATGTTTACAAAAAAGTCCCCTACATGTCCCCTATACATTTTTGAGCCCATGCCTCTCTATCCTCATTCAAATATTTAGTTGTCATTGTTGAATCTGCAACAAGTTACATTATAACCGAAAACAATAAGATCCTTGAGTAAATAAAGTGCAGCGTTTGTTGATAAACGATGCTCACGTGTGCTTCAATGCTCAAAACAATAAGTTTCATAATCTCTATGAACAATAAGAAAAGACCTTAATAAATAACGAGTAAATTATTATGTGAATACAAGCACAAATTTAAAAACTGAATATATATATATCTACACGCATTTGGCTGTAATATTCAACTATTTAGGTATTATATGGTGGCGATTTTTAATTAGAACTGACACAAATAGTTTCCTTTATTGCGTCAGTTTTTAAATAAAACCGCCACGATATACCTCATACAACATAAAAAAAACATTCCCGCCAATTTTTTTAATTTTTGTGTCGTTTCTATTAGAGCCGCCACGATAGCAGCGACACGATAGGGGTTTTTTCTACTAGTGATGCCTTCTTGCAAGGCAAGGTGGGTCTTGCCAAAATGGCGACACATCCAAACATTAAGCACACAAAATCAAATCATGGATGCATCTACAAAAGAATAGCCACTTTCCTCATCTAAGTGGCGGAAATTATCTACAAGGGAAGCAATTCAAGGGGACACACTCCTTCATAGATGCAATTTCTTCAAACTACTAAGCCTAGAAGGATATTAATAAATCACCTCCAAGTTGTGTCAAGCTAGGGTACCTTTGTCCTCAATCGTTAAATGCTTTTGTCAAGAATAGACTCCCTATGGTGTTAGAAACACTGGAGGATCGCGGAATTCCCCCTCTTGCCTAGACAAGAAGAAGGGTCGTCCCCTCTCTACCATGCACAAAAATGGATACGATGGATAAAGAGATCAATAGATATTTTGAGTTTCACTTGGGAGTTTGCTTTTTTTTTTTTTTTCCCCCCCCCCCCCCCCCCCCCCCCAATTTCTTGTGGCATATAACATTTGAGAACACTTTCTTTTGCCATTTCTTTTGATGTTTGGCATTTCAATACTTGACAACTTTCAACTTTTCTTCGCATTTCTTTTGAACATTTTCAAAGTCACCCCATATGTAGTGAGGGTGGCTTATATTTGAAGCTTTAGGAGTTCTATTTTTGCTCCTCTTTTCATTTGATGCATTTTTTTTGCAAACTTTCTTTCACTTTTCATTTCATTGAACTCAAATTGATTTCTTTTTGTGCACATTCCCTTTGATGACAAAAATGTGGTAGAGCATGGATGATGGATGGATGCATGGTTTCAAGGGTCACCTTGGAATAAACGGTAGCCAAGGAGTTATCACACCACAAGGTACTCTTGACTAGGCCTTAATCCATGGGTCAAAGGATACTAGCATGACACATCCTAGGGTGTTTTACAAGTATTCTAACAAGCAAAGTCTTAAAAAGAAAAAGTATCTACTAGGGCCTATATACACTTGTCAAGCTTCCCAAGTAGACGGTTTCGCAAAATTTTTCTAACATGCAACTACATGCCATGATGCAACTACCATATAAACATCCTAATGCAAATGATTCTACCAACTAATATGACATATAAACTAAATGCAAGTCCTAAGTTCACATTGTTATACGGCATCAATCAAAATAAAGCCACATAGTCATTAAGATAAAGAGGAAAAAGGAGATTGGAAAGATCATACCATGCGGTCTTCAATATCCTCATGTCTCGGATGTGGCGTAGTCGATCAATGTGAACAAGGATAAAACAAACACAATATATACAACAATATATACATGACTACACTACAAAGGAAATGAACTTGTTTTTGGTTTTTCAATCTTTTTCAATTTTTTATGGTTTTTCGAAATTTTTCAATTTTTTTGGATTTTTGAATAAAAGTTAAGTTAGAATTCCCCATCCCCACACTAATATGGGCATTGTCCTCAATGGCCAAAATGATGGGAAATCATGCAACTATGATGCATGAATTCTACTCTAAATGCAAGCTACACTAATCTACACTACATGATGCATGGTTTTTTGTTTATGACGGAGAGCGTAATTTAGATTACCTCCCGTTGCGTATGCATGTACTTCACCAAACCGAGTTAGACATTATTTATAATGTCCTAAGGTTGGGTGTAGTTCATGCACACAAGATGCAATGCATGAAACTAAATTTGTCATTTTGGATTTTCAAAAGTGGGAATAATGAAATAAGAACACCTCAATGGGGCCGAGGTGTTAGTCCTCTATGTTGCTAGGACTACTCCAACCATGATCAAGATTAAGTAAATAAAACAAAGAAAGAAGTAGACAAGCCTCAAGAGGGTAGGAGCCTCCAAAGCTTGCTAGTCTTCCATCATATCATCATTATCATCATCTTCCTCAATAGAAGTGGACTCATCACCACTTCCCTCTTCACTTTCTTGTTCACTTTGTTCATCATCCTCTTCTTCTTCTTCACTAGCCTCTTCATCAATGCTATCAACAACCGCATCACCGACAACCTCATCGTCACCCGGAATCTCACCCCTAGATGCACTCGGAAAGAAGACTTCCCTATCCGCCCAACTAGGCAAAGGACATGAAGGATCAAGTAGTCCTTGACTAGCTAAATTAAGGAGGGGTGGATATTGGGCTAAGTAAGCATCTTCCCGATCCTTAAAAGCTTGCTTGTGCATCTCTTGCATAAGTAGAGTCATATAATCTTTGCTTGCTTCAACACCTTCGAGTTTGAAATCTTGGTACTTGAAAGGATAGGATGGTGTGACAATTGAAGAGGAGGGCATTTCAACTTCATCCCTTTGTTGTCGGATAATGTATTCGGCTTCTTTTGAGAGGGGAAGGAGGTAGTTGGTCCGATGGACACTCAAACGACAAATCTTAGAAGGCAAAGTAAAAGATCTAACCTCATTGGAGAGCCACCCATACTTGGTGTCAAGAGGGTTATGAGTAACCTACTTGTACTTGTTAATCATAGCATCCATATCAATGAGATGACCCCCCTTTTTCGCCACATACTTGCTATCCTTGTTGAAATTCGGATCAAAGTACTTAGCCAAGAGAGTGACTAGACCTCCATTTATAATAACGGTGGTGCCTTGCTTCCCACAATCAACATTTAGCCATCTATCCACCAAAAGCCTTAGAGAATTGAAAGGCTTGGTGAATTCCCTTCCAATATTTAAGGCCGACTCAAGAAGAACACAATCGAGCTTGGTAAAGTGGTTGGTGTCTTTTCTTGCAATGATGGTATTCCCTATGACCTTATGCCACACTCTAATGCCCGGATGGTGGACTAATAGAGCGCGACTAGCATGATAGTTCTCAAATTTCCTTCCGGAAATCGCCTCCCAAAGAGGAGCGGGGTCATACTTTCCGGGATTCTTGAAATAACTATGTGAATCACTAAGACCCAATGCTTTACCCAATTCCTCAAAGGTGATGCGCCTACTCACATTAGCTAGGCGGAACTCGATGTTTTTCATTGTCTCTACCTTAGTAACTTTCAAAGAACTCAAGAATTCTAAGGTAAGGGAGGGGTATGTCAATTCTTTTGTAGCAAACAATTTTCCCAACCCCATGGCTTCAAAGAAGCTTTAGTTTGCTCAAGTACACCCAACTTTTTTTTTTTTTTTTTTTGGTGACGAGGGGTTGAATCCCCCCGGGCACATGCAAAACATTTGCTCAAGTACACCCAACTTATCTAAGGCATCTTCACAAATAAACTTGGTGGATAGAAAGGATTTTCTAGCATACTTGGTAAATGTTTCCCTATGGGAGTTAGAGATGAAAATTACCTCCGGATAGTTCGAAAGTTGAGCAATTTCCGGAGTTGTTGATGTTGTTGCTTCCAAGGGAGGTTGTTGTTGTTGCACTTCCAAGTTTGAGCTAACTATCACCATAGCCAATGAGGCTTTCTTTGCTTGAAAACTCTTTTGTCTTGTTGAGAGTGCCTTTGCCTTAGGTGCCTTTGTTGCTCCTTTCGTCCTTGCCATTGATGATTGAACCAAGAAAAGAGTGAAAATCTTCAATTTCCAAGTAACCCAAATCGATTTTAAGATGAAAGGCTTTGCCTTTATAAATTCAAAAATCGACTCAAAGGTTGAATATTTTGGTGCTTGGTTTGATTTTTGTTGGAAGAGGAGTGATTAATTGTTGTTAGAAGGATGTTTTGATTTGATTTTGATGAATGTGGTTGAGGAAATCTTCTTTTGGTGATGGAGAGGATGATGGTTTTGAGTTTTGGGGTTTATGGGTTTATGGGTAGTGTTTTGAATGAAGAAATGAAGAAATGAATGTGGAAGGGGTTTGTAAAAGACCCGAAACATTTTGAATTGCAGGGGGAAGACGGCCGTCTTTCCTTCGGGAAGCTCGGATTCTGCCTGTTTTGGCTTCAGAGTTCTCACCTAAAGACGGGCGT
Source organism: Silene latifolia (assembly GCF_048544455.1). Classification (NCBI taxonomy): domain Eukaryota; kingdom Viridiplantae; phylum Streptophyta; class Magnoliopsida; order Caryophyllales; family Caryophyllaceae; genus Silene; species Silene latifolia. The sequence continues at coordinate 149,459,330 of NC_133534.1, read as the reverse complement.
CTTTCAGTAAAGACGCTCGGATTCTTCAACAGCGGAACGGGCGTCTTCTGCTGAAGACGGGCGGATTCTCTTCCAGTGAGATTTCTTGTTTTTCCCAGCCAAAAAGACGTGCGTCTTTCCTTTCAGGACGGGCGTCTTTCTGAGGACGGGCGTCTTCTCTTGCAGGACGCTCGGATTTATCAACAATCCCGAAATTTCAAAATATCAGCTCAGATGGATGGGCGGATTCTTACAAAGACGCCCGGATTGCCTGAAGACGGGCGGATTCCCTTGAAAACGCTCGGATTCTCCCTGTTTTACCCGGATTCAGCTCCATCCGTGTACTTGCATATCCCTTGTCATTTTCATTCTTCAAAATCCCGTGTTCTTCATTGTGGGGGCACTACTAAGGCATGAATAGCCTAGGCAATTGCTATCCCCACACTAAGCTAAAGCACTACACATCAATTGAATCATTAGTCCCTCCCTCACTTCTCTAAAAAATGATAA